>NW_028270175.1:2611594-2964984 GCF_037043375.1 Chiloscyllium plagiosum
CCGCGCTCTCTCTCTCGGTTCTCTCGCCCGCGCTCTCTCTCGTTCTCCTCGCCCGCGCTCTCTCTCCTCGGGTTCTCTCGCCCGCGCTCTCTCTCGTTCTCTCGCCCGCCGCGCTCTCTCGTTCTCTCGCCCGCGCGCTCTCTCGTTCTCTCGCCCGCGCGCTCTCTCGCTCTCTCGCCCGCGCGCTCTCTCGTTCTCTCGCTCTCTCGCCCGCGCGCTCTCTCGTTCTCTCGCTCTCTCGCCCGCGCGCTCTCTCGTTCTCTCGCTCTCTCGCGCTCCGCGCGCTCTCTCGTTCTCTCGCTCTCTCGCGCCCGCGCGCTCTCTCGTTCTCTCGCTCTCTCGCCCGCGCGCTCTCTCGCTCTCTCGCCCGCGCGCTCTCTCGTTCTCTCGCCTCTCGCCCGCGCGCTCTCTCGTTCTCTCGCTCTCTCGCCCGCGCGCTCTCTCGTTCTCTCCGCTCTCTCGCCCGGCGCGCTCTCTCGTTCTCTCGCTCTCTCGCCCGCGCTCTCTCTCGTTCTCTCGCTCTCTCGCCCGCGCTCTCTCTCGTTCTCTCGCGCTCTCGCCCGCGCTCTCTCTCGCCGCTCTCTCTCGCTCTCTCGCCCGCGCTCTCTCTCGTTCTCTCGCTCTCTCGCCCGCGCTCTCTCTCGTTCTCTCGCTCTCGCGCTCTCTCTCGTTCTCTCGCCTCGCGCTCTCTCTCGTTCTCTCGCTCTCTCGCCCGCGCTCTCTCTCGTTCTCTCGCTCTCTCGCCCGCGCTCTCTCTCGTTCTCTCGCCTCTCGCCCCGCGCTCTCTCTCGTTCTCTCGCTCTCTCGCCCGCGCGCTCTCTCGTTCTCCTCGCTCTCTCGCCCGCGCGCTCTCTCGTTCTCTCGCTCTCTCGCCCGCTGCGCTCTCTCGTTCTCTCTCGCTCTCTCGCCCGCGCTCTCTCTCGTTCTCTCGCTCTCTCGCCCGCGCTCTCTCTCGTTCTCTCGCTCTCTCGCCCGCGCTCTCTCTCGTTCTCTCGCTCTCTTCGCCCGCGCTCTCTCTCGCTCTCTCGCTCGCTCTCTCGCTCCGCGCTCTCTCGCCCGCGCTCTCTCTCGTTCTCTCGCTCTCTCGCCCGCGCTCTCTCTCGTTCTCCTCGCTCTCTCGCCCGCGCTCTCTCTCGTCTCGTCTCTCGCTCTCTCGCCCGCGCTCTCTCTCGCCCGCTCTCTCCGCGCTCTCTCTCGCCCGCGCTCTCTCTCGTTCTCTCGCTCCCTCGCCCGCGCTCTCTCTCGTTCTCTCGCTCTCTCGCCCGCGCTCTCGCTCTCGTTCTCTCGTCTCTCGCCTCGCCCGCGCTCTCTCTCGTTCTCTCGCTCGCTCGCCCGCGCTCTCTCTCGTTCTCTCGCTCGCTCGCCCGCGCTCTCTCTCGTTCTCTCGCTCGCTCGCCCGCGCTCTCTCTCGTTCTCTCGCTCGCTCGCCCGCGCTCTCTCGTTCTCTCGCTCGCTCGCCCGCGCTCTCTCTCGTTCTCTCGCTCGCTCGCCCGCGCTCTCTCTCGTTCTCTCGCTCGCTCGCCCGCGCTCTCTCTCGTTCTCTCGCTCGCTCGCCCGCGCTCTCTCTCGTTCTCTCGCTCGCTCGCCGCGGCGCTCTCTCGTTCTCTCGCTCGCTCGCCCGCGCTCTCTCCTCGTTCTCTCGCTCGCTCGCCCGCGCTCTCCTCTCGTTCTCTCGCTCTCGCTCGCCCGCGCTCTCTCTCGTTCTCTCGTCTCGCTCTCTCGCCCGCGCTCTCTCGTTCTCTCTCGCTCTCTCGCCCGCGCTCTCTCTCGTTCTCTCGCTCTCTCGCCCGCGCTCTCTCCTCGTTCTCTCGCTCTCTCGCCCGCGCTCTCTCTCGTTCTCTCGCTCTCCTCGCCCGCGCTCTCTCTCGTTCTCTCGCTCTCTCGCCCGCGCTCTCTCTCGTTCTCTCGCTCTCTCGCTCTCTCGCCCGCGCTCTCTCTCGTTCTCTCGCTCTCTCGCCCCGCGCTCTCTCTCGTTCTCTCGCTCTCTCGCCCGCGCTCTCTCTCGTTCTCTCGCTCTCTCGCCCGCGCACTCTCTCGTTCTCTCGCTCTCTCGCCCGCGCACTCTCTCGTTCTCTCGCTCTCTCGCCCCGCGCACTCTCTCGTTCTCTCGCTCTCTCGCCCGCGCTCTCTCTCGTTCTCTCGCTCTCTCGCCCGCGCTCTCTCTCGTTCTCTCGCTCTCTCGCCCGCGCTCTCTCTCGTTCTCGTCGCTCTCTCGCCCGCGCTCTCTCTCGTTCTCTCGCTCTCTCGCCCGCGCTCTCTCTCGTTCTCTCGCTCTCTCGCCCGCGCTCTCTCTCGTTCTCTCGCTCTCTCGCCCGCGCTCTCTCTCGTTCTCTCGCTCTCTCGCCCGCGCTCTCTCTCGTTCTCTCGCTCTCTCGCCCGCGCTCTCTCTCGTTCTCTCGCTCTCTCGCCCGCGCTCTCTCTCGTTCTCTCGCCCGCGCTCTCTCTCGTTCGCCTCTCGCCCGCGCTCTCTCTCGTTCTCTCGCCCGCGCGCTCTCTCTCTCGTTCTCTCGCCCCGCGCTCTCTCTCGTTCTCTCGCCCGCGCTCTCTCTCGGTTCTCTCGCCCGCGCTCTCTCTCGTTCTCTCTCGCCCGCGCTCTCTCTCGTTCTCTCGCCCGCGCTCTCTCTCGTCTCTCTCTCGCCCGCGCTCACTCTCGTTCTCTCGCCCGCGCTCTCTCTCGTTCTCTCGCCGCGCTCTCTCTCGTTCTCTCGCCCGCGCTCTCTCTCGTTCTCTCGCCCGCGCTCTCTCTCGTCTCTCTCGCCCGCGCTCTCTCTCGTTCTCTCGCCCGCGCTCTCTCTCGTTCTCTCGCCCGCGCTCTCTCTCGTTCTCCTCGCCCGCGCGCTCTCTCGTTCTCTCGCCCCGCGCGCTCTCTCGTTCTCTCGCCCGCGCGCTCTCTCGTTCTCTCGCCCTCTCGCCCGCCGCGCTCTCTCTCGTTCTCTCGCTCTCTCGCCCGCGCGCTCTCTCGTCTCTCTCGCTCTCTCGCCCGCGCGCTCTCTCGTTCTCTCGCTCTCTCGCCCGCGCGCTCTCTCGCTTCTCTCGCTCTCTCGCCCGCGCGCTCTCTCGTTCTCTCGCTCTCTCGCCCGCGCGCTCTCTCGTTCTCTTCGCTCTCTCGCCCGCGCGCTCTCTCGTTCTCTCGCTCTCTCGCCCGCGCGCTCTCGCGTTCTCTCGCTCTCTCGCCCGCGCGCTCTCTCGTTCTCTCGCTCTCTCGCCCGCGCTCTCTCTCGTTCTCTCGCTCTCTCGCCCGCGCTCTCTCTCGTTCTCTCGCTCTCTCGCCCGCGCTCTCTCTCGCCCGCGCTCTCTCTCGTTCTCTCGCTCTCTCGCCCCGCGCTCTCTCTCGTTCTCTCGCTCTCTCGCCCGCGCGTTCTCTCTCGTTCTCTCGCTCTCGCTCGCCCGCGCCTCTCTCGTTCTCTCGCTCTCTCTCGCCCGCGCTCTCTCTCGTTCTCTCGCTCGCTCTCTCGCCCGCGCTCTCCTCTCGTTCTCTCGCTCTCTCTCGCCCGCGGCTCTCTCTCGTGTTCTCGTTCTCTCGCTCGCTCGCCCCGCGCTCTCTCTCGTTCTCTCGCTCTCTCTCGCCCGCGCTCTCTCTCGTTCTCTCGCTCTCTCGCCCGCGCGCTCTCTCGTTCTCTCGCTCTCTCGCCCGCGCGCTCTCTCGTTCTCTCGCTCTCTCGCCCGCGCGCTCTCCGCGTTCTCTCGCTCTCTCGCCCGCGCTCTCTCTCGCTCTCTCGCCCCGCGCTCTCTCTCGTTCTCTCGCCCGCGCTCTCTCTCGTTCTCTCGCTCTCTCGCCCGCGCTCTCTCTCGTTCTCTCGCTCTCTCGCCGCCCCCGCTCTCTCTCTCGCCCGCGCTCTCTCTCGTTCTCTCGCTCTCTCTCGCCCGCGCTCTCTCTCGTTCTCTCGCTCTCTCCGCCCGCGCTCTCTCTCGTTCTCTCGCTCTCTCGCCCGCGCTCTCTCTCGTTCTCTCGCTCTCTCTCGCCCGCGCTCTCTCTCGTTCTCTCGCTCTCTCGCCCGCGCTCTCTCTCGTTCTCTCGCTCTCTCGCCCGCGCTCTCTCTCGTTCTCGCTCGCTCTCTCGCCCGCGCTCTCTCTCGTTCTCTCGCTCTCTCGCCCGCGCTCTCTCTCGTTCTCTCGTTCTCTCGCTCGCTCGCCCGCGCTCTCTCTCGTTCTCTCGCTCTCTCGCCCGCGCTCTCTCTCGCCCGCGCTCTCTCTCGTTCTCTCGCTCTCTCGCCCGCGCTCTCTCTCGTTCTCTTCGCTCTCTCGCTCGCGCTCTCTCTCGTTCTCTCGCTCTCTCGCCCGCGCTCTCTCTCGTTCTCTCGCTCTCTCGCCGCTCTCTCTCGCCCGCGCTCTCTCTCGTTCTCTCTCGCTCCTCTCTCGCCCGCGCTCTCTCTCGTCTCGTTCTCTCGCTCTCTCGCCCGCGCTCTCTCTCGTTCTCTCGCTCTCTCGCCCGCGCTCTCTCTCGTTCTCTCGCTCTCTCGCCCGCGCTCTCTCTCGTTCTCTCGTTCTCTCGCTCGCTCGCCCGCGCTCTCTCTCGTTCTCTCGCTCTCTCTCGCCCGCGCTCTCTCTCGTTCTCTCGCTCTCTCGCCCGCGCTCTCTCTCGTTCTCTCGCTCTCTCGCCCGCGCTCTCTCTCGTGTTCTCGTTCTCTCGCTCGCTCTCGCCCGCGCTCTCTCTCGTTCTCTCGCTCTCTCTCGCCCGCGCTCTCTCTCGTTCTCTCGCTCTCTCGCCCGCGCGCTCTCTCGTTCTCTCGCTCTCTCGCCCGCGCGCTCTCGCGTTCTCCTCGCTCTCTCGCCCGCGCTCTCTCTCGTTCTCTCGCTCTCTCGCCCGCGCTCTCTCTCGTTCTCTCGCCCGCGCTCTCTCTCGTTCTCTCGCTCTCTCGCCCGCGCTCTCTCTCGTTCTCTCGCTCTCTCGCCCGCGCTCTCTCTCGCCCGCGCTCTCTCTCGTTCTCTCGCTCTCTCGCCCGCGCTCTCTCTCGTTCTCTCGCTCTCTCCGCCCGCGCTCTCTCTCGTTCTCTCGCTCTCTCGCCCGCGCTCTCTCTCGTTCTCTCGCTCTCTCGCCCGCGCTCTCTCTCGTTCTCTCGTTCTCTCGCTCTCTCGCCCGCGCTCTCTCTCGTTCTCTCGTTCTCGCTCGCCTCGCCGCGCTCTCTCTCGTTCTCTCGCTCTCTCGCCCGCGCTCTCTCTCGCCCGCGCTCTCTCTCGTTCTCTCGCTCTCTCGCCCGCGCTCTCTCTCGTTCTCTCGCTCTCTCGCCCGCGCTCTCTCTCGTTCTCTCGCTCTCTCGCCCGCGCTCTCTCTCGTCTCTCGTTCTCCGCTCTCTCTCGCTCGCTCGCCCGCGCTCTCTCTCGTTCTCCTCGCTCGCTCGCCCGCGCTCTCTCTCGTTCTCTCGCTCCTCGCTACGCCCGCGCTCTCTCCTCGTTCTCTCCTCTCGCTCGCTCGCCCGCGCTCTCTCTCGTTCTCTTCGCTCGCTCGCCGCTCGCCCGCGCTCTCTCTCGTTCTCTCGCTCGCTCGCCCGCGCTCTCTCTCGTTCTCTCGCTCGCTCGCCCGCGCTCTCTCTCGTTCTCTCGCTCGCTCGCCCGCGCTCTCTCTCGTTCTCTCGCTCGCTCGCCCGCGCTCTCTCTCGTTCTCTCCGCTCGCTCCCCCGTTCTCTCGCTCTCTCGCCCGCGCTCTCTCTCGTTCTCTCGCTCTCTCGCCCGCGCTCTCTCTCGTTCTCTCGCTCTCTCGCCCGCCGCTCTCTCTCGTTCTCTCGCTCTCTCGCCCGCGCTCTCTCTCGTTCTCTCGCTCTCTCCTCGCCCGCGCTCTCTCTCGTTCTCTCGCTCTCTCGCCCGCGCCTCTCTCGTTCTCTCGCTCTCTCGCCCGCCCTCGCACTCTCTCGTTCTCTCGCTCTCTCGCCCCGCGCACTCTCTCGTTCTCTCGCTCTCTCGCCCGCGCTCTCTCTCGTTCTCTCGCTCTCTCGCCCGCGCTCTCTCTCGTTCTCTCGCTCTCTCGCCCGCGCTCTCTCTCGTCTCTCGCTCGGCTCCTCTCTCGCCCGCGCTCTCTCTCGTTCTCTCGCTCTCTCGCCCGCGCTCTCTCTCGTTCTCTCGCTCTCTCGCCCCGCGCTCTCTCTCGTTCTCTCGCTCTCTCGCCCGCGCTCTCTCTCGTTCTCTCGCTCTCTCGCCCGCGCTCTCTCTCGTTCTCTCGCCCGCGCTCTCTCTCGTTCTCTCGCTCCGCCGCGCTCTCTCTCTCGTTCTCTCGCCCGCGCTCTCTCTCGTTCTCTCGCCCGCGCTCTCTCTCGTTCTCTCGCCCGCGCTCTCTCTCGTTCTCTCGCCCGCGCTCTCTCTCGTTCTCTCGCCCGCGCTCTCTCTCGTTCTCTCGCCCCGCGCTCTCTCTCGTTCTCTCGCCCGCGCTCTCTCTCGTTCTCTCGCCCGCGCTCTCTCTCGTTCTCTCGCCCGCGCTCTCTCTCGTTCTCTCGTTCTCTCGCCCGCGCGCTCTCTCGTTCTCTCGCTCTCTCGCCCGCGCGCTCTCTCGTTCTCTCGCTCTCTCGCCCGCGCGCTCTCTCGTTCTCTCGCTCTCTCGCCCGCGCGCTCTCTCGTTCTCTCGCTCTCTCGCCCCGCGCGCTCTCTCGTTCTCTCGCTCTCTCGCCCGCGCGCTCTCTCGTTCTCTCGCTCTCTCGCCCGCGCGCTCTCTCGTTCTCTCGCTCTCTCGCCCGCGCGCTCTCTCGTTCTCTCGCTCTCTCGCCCGCGCGCTCTCTCGTTCTCGCTCGCTCTCTCGCCCGCGCTCTCTCTCGCCCGCGGCTCTCTCTCGTTCTCTCGCTCTCTCGCCCGCGCTCTCTCTCGTTCTCTCGCTCTCTCGCCCGCGCTCTCTCTCGTTCTCTCGCTCTCTCGCCCGCGCTCTCTCTCGTTCTCTCGCTCTCTCGCCCGCGCTCTCTCTCGTTCTCTCGCTCTCCTCGCCCGCGCTCTCTCTCGTTCTCTCGCTCTCTCGTCGCTCTCTCTCTCGCTCTCGCCGCGCTCTCTCTCTCGTTCTCTCGCTCTCTCGCCCGCGCTCTCTCTCGTTCTCTCGCTCTCCTCGCCCGCGCTCTCTCTCGTTCTCTCGCTCTCTCGCCCGCGCGCTCTCTCGTTCTCTCGCTCTCTCGCCCGCGCGCTCTCTCGTTCTCTCGCTCTCCTCGCCCGCGCGCTCTCTCGTTCTCTCGCTCTCTCGCCCGCGCTCTCTCTCGTTCTCTCGCTCTCTCGCCCGCGCTCTCTCTCGCTCTCATCGCTCTCTCGCCCGCGCTCTCTCTCGCTCGCTCGCCCGCGCTCTCTCTCGTTCTCTCGCTCTCTCGCCCGCGCTCTCTCTCGCCCGCGCTCTCTCTCGTTCTCTCGCTCTCTCGCCCGCGCTCTCTCTCGTTCTCTCGCTCTCTCGCCCGCGCTCTCTCTCGTTCTCTCGCTCTCTCGACCGCGCTCTCTCTCGTTCTCTCGCTCTCTCGCCCGCGCTCTCTCTCGTTCTCTCGTTCTCTCGCTCGCTCGCCCGCGCTCTCTCTCGTTCTCTCGCTCGCTCGCCCGCGCTCTCTCTCGTTCTCTCGCTCGCTCGCCCGCGCTCTCTCTCGTTCTCTCGCTCGCTCGCCCGCGCTCTCTCTCGTTCTCTCGCTCGCTCGCCCGCGCTCTCTCTCGTTCTCTCGCTCGCTCGCCCGCGCTCTCTCTCGTTCTCTCGCTCGCTCGCCCGCGCTCTCTCTCGTTCTCTCGCTCGCTCGCCCGCGCTCTCTCTCGTTCTCTCGCTCGCTCGCCCGCGCTCTCTCTCGTTCTCTCGCTCGCTCGCCCGCGCTCTCTCTCGTTCTCTCGCTCGCTCGCCCGCGCTCTCTCTCGTTCTCTCGCCTCGCCCGCCCGCGCTCTCTCTCGTTCTCTCGCTCGCTCGCCCGCGCTCTCTCTCGTTCTCTCGCTCTCTCGCCCGCGCTCTCTCTCGTTCTCTCGCTCTCTCGCCCGCGCTCTCTCTCGTTCTCTCGCCCGCGCTCTCTCTCGTTCTCTCGCCCGCGCTCTCTCTCGTTCTCTCGCTCGCTCGCCCGCGCTCTCTCTCGTTCTCTCGCTCGCTCGCCCGCGCTCTCTCTCGTTCTCTCGCTCGCTCGCGCGCTCTCTCTCGTTCTCTCGCTCGCTCGCGCTCTCTCTCTCGTTCTCTCGCTCGCCCGCGCTCTCTCTCTCGTTCTCTCGCTCGCCCGCGCTCTCTCTCGTTCTCTCGCTCGCCCGCGCTCTCTCTCGTTCTCTCGCTCACCCGCGCTCTCTCTCGTTCTCTCGCTCGCCCGCGCTCTCTCTCGTTCTCTCGCTCGCCCGCGCTCTCTCTCGTTCTCTCGCTCTCTCGCCCGCGCTCTCTCTCGTTCTCTCGCTCTCTCGCCCGCGCTCTCTCTCGTTCTCTCGCCCGCGCTCTCTCTCGTTCTCTCGCCCGCGCTCTCTCTCGTTCTCTCGCTCGCTCGCCCGCGCTCTCTCTCGTTCTCTCGCTCGCTCGCGCGCTCTCTCTCGTTCTCTCGCTCGCTCGCGCGCTCTCTCTCGTTCTCTCGCTCGCTCGCGCTCTCTCTCTCGTTCTCTCGCTCGCCCGCGCTCTCTCTCTCGTTCTCTCGCTCGCCCGCGCTCTCTCTCTCGTTCTCTCGCTCGCCCGCGCTCTCTCTCGTTCTCTCGCTCGCCCGCGCTCTCTCTCGTTCTCTCGCTCGCCCGCGCTCTCTCTCGTTCTCTCGCTCGCCCGCGCTCTCTCTCGTTCTCTCGCTCGCCCGCGCTCTCTCTCGTTCTCTCGCTCGCCCGCGCTCTCTCTCGTTCTCTCGCTCGCCCGCGCTCTCTCTCGTTCTCTCGCTCGCCCGCGCTCTCTCGCTCGCCCGCGCTCTCTCGCTCGCCCGCGTTCTCTCTCGTTCTCTCGCTCTCTCGCCCGCGCTCTCTCTCGTTCTCTCGCTCTCTCGCCCGCGCTCTCTCTCGTTCTCTCGCTCTCTCGCCCGCGCTCTCTCTCGTTCTCTCGTTCTCTCGCCCGCGCTCTCTCTCGTTCTCTCGCCCGCGCTCTCTCTCGTTCTCTCGCCCGCGCTCTCTCTCGTTCTCTCGCTCGCTCGCCCGCGCTCTCTCTCGTTCTCTCGCTCGCTCGCGCTCTCTCTCTCGTTCTCTCGCTCGCCCGCGCTCTCTCTCTCGTTCTCTCGCTCGCCCGCGCTCTCTCTCTCGTTCTCTCGCTCGCCCGCGCTCTCTCTCTCGTTCTCTCGCTCGCCCGCGCTCTCTCTCTCGTTCTCTCGCTCGCCCGCGCTCTCTCTCGTTCTCTCGCTCGCCCGCGCTCTCTCTCGTTCTCTCGCTCGCCCGCGCTCTGTCTCGTTCTCTCGCTCGCCCGCGCTCTGTCTCGTTCTCTCGCTCGCCCGCGCTCTGTCTCGTTCTCTCGCTCGCCCGCGCTCTCTCTCGTTCTCTCGCTCGCCCGCGCTCTCTCTCGTTCTCTCGCTCGCCCGCGCTCGCTCGCGTTCTCTCGCTCGCCCGCGCTCGCTCGCGTTCTCTCGCTCGCCCGCGCTCGCTCGCGTTCTCTCTCGTTCTCTCGCTCTCTCGCCCGCGCTCTCTCTCGTTCTCTCGCTCTCTCGCCCGCGCTCTCTCTCGTTCTCTCGCTCTCTCGCCCGCGCTCTCTCTCGTTCTCTCGCTCTCTCGCCCGCGCTCTCTCTCGTTCTCTCGTTCTCTCGCCCGCGCTCTCTCTCGTTCTCTCGCCCGCGCTCTCTCTCGTTCGCTCGCCCGCGCTCTCTCTCGTTCGCTCGCCCGCGCTCTCTCTCGTTCGCTCGCCCGCGCTCTCTCTCGTTCGCTCGCCCGCGCGCTCTCTCGCGTTCTCTCGCTCGCCCCCGCTCTCTCGCGTTCTCTCGCTCGCCCGCGCTCTCTCGCGTTCTCTCGCTCGCCCGCGCTCTCTCGCGTTCTCTCGCTCGCCCGCGCTCTCTCGCGTTCTCTCGCTCGCCCGCGCTCTCTCGCCCGCGCTCTCTCGCCCGCGCTCTCTCGCGCGCGCTCGCTCGCCCGCGCTCTCTCGCGCGCGCTCGCTCGCCCTCGTTCTCTCGCTCGCCCGCTCGCTCGCCCTCGTTCTCTCGCTCGCCCGCGCGCTCTCTCGTTCTCTCGCTCGCCCGCGCGCTCTCTCGTTCTCTCGCTCGCCCGCGCGCTCTCTCGTTCTCTCGCTCGCCCGCGCGCTCTCTCGTTCTCTCGCTCGCCCGCGCGCTCTCTCGTTCTCTCGCTCGCCCGCGCGCTCTCTCGTTCTCTCGCTCGCCCGCGCGCTCTCTCGTTCTCTCGCTCGCCCGCGCGCTCTCTCGTTCTCTCGCTCGCCCGCGCTCTCTCTCGTTCTCTCGCTCGCCCGCGCTCTCTCTCGTTCTCTCGCTCGCCCGCGCTCTCTCTCGTTCTCTCGCTCGCCCGCGCTCTCTCTCGTTCTCTCGCTCGCCCGCGCTCTCTCTCGTTCTCTCGCTCGCCCGCGCTCTCTCGCTCGCCCGCGTTCTCTCTCGTTCTCTCGCTCTCTCGCCCGCGCTCTCTCTCGTTCTCTCGCTCTCTCGCCCGCGCTCTCTCTCGTTCTCTCGCTCTCTCGCCCGCGCTCTCTCTCGTTCTCTCGTTCTCTCGCCCGCGCTCTCTCTCGTTCTCTCGCCCGCGCTCTCTCTCGTTCTCTCGCCCGCGCTCTCTCTCGTTCTCTCGCCCGCGCTCTCTCTCGTTCTCTCGCCCGCGCTCTCTCTCGTTCTCTCGCCCGCGCTCTCTCTCGTTCTCTCGCCCGCGCTCTCTCTCGTTCTCTCGCCCGCGCTCTCTCTCGTTCTCTCGCTCGCTCGCGCTCTCTCTCTCGTTCTCTCGCTCGCCCGCGCTCTCTCTCTCGTTCTCTCGCTCGCCCGCGCTCTCTCTCTCGTTCTCTCGCTCGCCCGCGCTCTCTCTCGTTCTCTCGCTCGCCCGCGCTCTCTCTCGTTCTCTCGCTCGCCCGCGCTCTCTCTCGTTCTCTCGCTCGCCCGCGCTCTCTCTCGTTCTCTCGCTCGCCCGCGCTCTCTCTCGTTCTCTCGCTCGCCCGCGCTCTCTCGCTCGCCCGCGCTCTCTCGCTCGCCCGCGTTCTCTCTCGTTCTCTCGCTCTCTCGCCCGCGCTCTCTCTCGTTCTCTCGCTCTCTCGCCCGCGCTCTCTCTCGTTCTCTCGCTCTCTCGCCCGCGCTCTCTCTCGTTCTCTCGTTCTCTCGCCCGCGCTCTCTCTCGTTCTCTCGCCCGCGCTCTCTCTCGTTCTCTCGCTCGCTCGCCCGCGCTCTCTCTCGTTCTCTCGCTCGCTCGCGCTCTCTCTCTCGTTCTCTCGCTCGCCCGCGCTCTGTCTCGTTCTCTCGCTCGCCCGCGCTCTGTCTCGTTCTCTCGCTCGCCCGCGCTCTGTCTCGTTCTCTCGCTCGCCCGCGCTCTCTCTCGTTCTCTCGCTCGCCCGCGCTCTCTCTCGTTCTCTCGCTCGCCCGCGCTCTCTCTCGTTCTCTCGCTCGCCCGCGCTCTCTCTCGTTCTCTCGCTCGCCCGCGCTCGCTCGCGTTCTCTCGCTCGCCCGCGCTCGCTCGCGTTCTCTCGCTCGCCCGCGCTCGCTCGCGTTCTCTCTCGTTCTCTCGCTCTCTCGCCCGCGCTCTCTCTCGTTCTCTCGCTCTCTCGCCCGCGCTCTCTCTCGTTCTCTCGCTCTCTCGCCCGCGCTCTCTCTCGTTCTCTCGCTCTCTCGCCCGCGCTCTCTCTCGTTCTCTCGTTCTCTCGCCCGCGCTCTCTCTCGTTCTCTCGCCCGCGCTCTCTCTCGTTCGCTCGCCCGCGCTCTCTCTCGTTCGCTCGCCCGCGCTCTCTCTCGTTCGCTCGCCCGCGCGCTCTCTCGTTCTCTCGCTCGCCCCCGCTCTCTCGCGTTCTCTCGCTCGCCCGCGCTCT
The DNA here is from genome assembly GCF_037043375.1 of Chiloscyllium plagiosum. Lineage (NCBI taxonomy): Eukaryota > Metazoa > Chordata > Chondrichthyes > Orectolobiformes > Hemiscylliidae > Chiloscyllium > Chiloscyllium plagiosum. Next base: position 2,623,395 of record NW_028270175.1, read on the forward strand.
CTCGCGTTCTCTCGCTCGCCCGCGCTCTCTCGCGTTCTCTCGCTCGCCCGCGCTCTCTCGCGTTCTCTCGCTCGCCCGCGCTCTCTCGCGTTCTCTCGCTCGCCCGCGCTCTCTCGCCCGCGCTCTCTCGCGCGCGCTCGCTCGCCCGCGCTCTCTCGCGCGCGCTCGCTCGCCCTCGTTCTCTCGCTCGCCCGCTCGCTCGCCCTCGTTCTCTCGCTCGCCCGCGCGCTCTCTCGTTCTCTCGCTCGCCCGCGCGCTCTCTCGTTCTCTCGCTCGCCCGCGCGCTCTCTCGTTCTCTCGCTCGCCCGCGCGCTCTCTCGTTCTCTCGCTCGCCCGCGCGCTCTCTCGTTCTCTCGCTCGCCCGCGCGCTCTCTCGTTCTCTCGCTCGCCCGCGCGCTCTCTCGTTCTCTCGCTCGCCCGCGCGCTCTCTCGTTCTCTCGCTCGCCCGCGCTCTCTCTCGTTCTCTCGCTCGCCCGCGCTCTCTCTCGTTCTCTCGCTCGCCCGCGCTCTCTCTCGTTCTCTCGCTCGCCCGCGCTCTCTCTCGTTCTCTCGCTCGCCCGCGCTCTCTCTCGTTCTCTCGCTCGCCCGCGCTCTCTCTCGTTCTCTCGCTCGCCCGCGCTCTCTCGCTCGCCCGCGTTCTCTCTCGTTCTCTCGCTCTCTCGCCCGCGCTCTCTCTCGTTCTCTCGCTCTCTCGCCCGCGCTCTCTCTCGTTCTCTCGCTCTCTCGCCCGCGCTCTCTCTCGTTCTCTCGTTCTCTCGCCCGCGCTCTCTCTCGTTCTCTCGCCCGCGCTCTCTCTCGTTCTCTCGCCCGCGCTCTCTCTCGTTCTCTCGCCCGCGCTCTCTCTCGTTCTCTCGCCCGCGCTCTCTCTCGTTCTCTCGCCCGCGCTCTCTCTCGTTCTCTCGCCCGCGCTCTCTCTCGTTCTCTCGCCCGCGCTCTCTCTCGTTCTCTCGCCCGCGCTCTCTCTCGTTCTCTCGCTCGCCCGCGCTCTCTCTCGTTCTCTCGCTCGCCCGCGCTCTCTCTCGTTCTCTCGCTCTCTCGCCCGCGCTCTCTCTCGTTCTCTCGCCCGCGCTCTCTCTCGTTCTCTCGCTCTCTCGCCCGCGCTCTCTCTCGTTCTCTCGTTCTCTCGCCCGCGCTCTCTCTCGTTCTCTCGCCCGCGCTCTCTCTCGTTCTCTCGCCCGCGCTCTCTCTCGTTCTCTCGCCCGCGCTCTCTCTCGTTCTCTCGCCCGCGCTCTCTCTCGTTCTCTCGCCCGCGCTCTCTCTCGTTCTCTCGCCCGCGCTCTCTCTCGTTCTCTCGCCCGCGCGCTCTCTCGTTCTCTCGCTCTCTCGCCCGCGCGCTCTCTCGTTCTCTCGCTCTCTCGCCCGCGCGCTCTCTCGTTCTCTCGCTCTCTCGCCCGCGCTCTCTCTCGTTCTCTCGCTCTCTCGCCCGCGCTCTCTCTCGTTCTCTCGCTCGCCCGCGCGCTCTCTCGTTCTCTCGCTCGCCCGCGCGCTCTCTCGTTCTCTCGCTCGCCCGCGCGCTCTCTCGTTCTCTCGCTCGCCCGCGCTCTCTCTCGTTCTCTCGCTCGCCCGCGCGCTCTCTCGTTCTCTCGCTCGCCCGCGCGCTCTCTCGTTCTCTCGCTCGCCCGCGCGCTCTCTCGTTCTCTCGCTCGCCCGCGCTCTCTCTCGTTCTCTCGCTCGCCCGCGCTCTCTCTCGTTCTCTCGCTCGCCCGCGCTCTCTCTCGTTCTCTCGCTCGCCCGCGCTCTCTCTCGTTCTCTCGCTCGCCCGCGCTCTCTCTCGTTCTCTCGCTCGCTCGCCCGCGCTCTCTCTCGTTCTCTCGCTCGCTCGCCCGCGCTCTCTCTCGTTCTCTCGCTCTCTCGCCCGCGCTCTCTCTCGTTCTCTCGCTCTCTCGCCCGCGCTCTCGCTCTCTTGCACGCGCGCTCTCTCGTTCTCTCGCCCGCGCGCTCTCTCGTTCTCTCGCCCGCGCTCTCTCTCGTTCTCTCGCTCTCTCGCCCGCGCTCTCTCTCGTTCTCTCGCTCTCTCGCCCGCGCTCTCGCTCTCTCGCCCGCGCTCTCGCTCTCTCGCCCGCGCTCTCGCTCTCTTGCACGCGCGCTCTCTCGTTCTCTCGCTCTCTCGCCCGCGCTCTCTCTCGTTCTCTCGCTCTCTCCCCCGCGCTCTCTCTCGTTCTCTCGCTCTCTCGCCCGCGCTCTCTCTCGTTCTCTCGCTCTCTCGCCCGCGCTCTCTCTCGTTCTCTCGCTCTCTCGCCCGCGCTCTCTCTCGTTCTCTCGCTCTCTCGCCCGCGCTCTCTCTCGTTCTCTCGCTCTCTCGCCCGCGCTCTCTCTCGTTCTCTCGCTCTCTCGCCCGCGCTCTCTCTCGTTCTCTCGCTCTCTCGCCCGCGCTCTCTCTCGTTCTCTCGCCCGCCCGCGCTCTCTCTCGTTCTCTCGCCCGCCCGCGCTCTCTCTCGTTCTCTCGCTCGCCCGCGCTCTCTCTCGTTCTCTCGCTCGCCCGCGCTCTCTCTCGTTCTCTCGCTCGCCCGCGCTCTCTCTCGTTCTCTCGCTCGCCCGCGCTCTCTCTCGTTCTCTCGCTCGCCCGCGCTCTCTCTCGTTCTCTCGCTCGCCCGCGCTCTCTCTCGTTCTCTCGCTCTCTCGCTCTCTCGCCCGCGCTCTCTCTCGTTCTCTCGCCCGCGCTCTCTCTCGTTCTCTCGCTCGCCCGCGCTCTCTCTCGTTCTCTCGCTCGCCCGCGCTCTCTCTCGTTCTCTCGCTCGCCCGCGCTCTCTCTCGTTCTCTCGCTCGCCCGCGCTCTCTCTCGTTCTCTCGCTCGCCCGCGCTCTCTCTCGTTCTCTCGCTCGCCCGCGCTCTCTCTCGTTCTCTCGCTCGCCCGCGCTCTCTCTCGTTCTCTCGCTCGCCCGCGCTCTCTCTCGTTCTCTCGCTCGCCCGCGCTCTCTCTCTCGTTCTCTCGCTCGCCCGCGCTCTCTCTCTCGTTCTCTCGTTCTCTCGCTCGCCCGCGCTCTCTCTCTCGTTCTCTCGCTCTCTCTCTATCGCGCGCTCTCTCTCTCGTTCTCTCGCTCTCTCGCCCGCGCTCTCTCTCGTTCTCTCGCTCTCTCGCCCGCGCTCTCTCTCGTTCTCTCGCTCTCTCGCCCGCGCTCTCTCTCGTTCTCTCGCTCTCTCGCCCGCGCTCTCTCTCGTTCTCTCGCGCTCTCGCCCGCGCTCTCTCTCGTTCTCTCGCGCTCTCGCTCTCTCGCCCGCGCTCTCTCTCGTTCTCTCGCTCGCCCGCGCTCTCTCTCGTTCTCTCGCTCGCCCGCGCTCTCTCTCGTTCTCTCGCTCGCCCGCGCTCTCTCTCGTTCTCTCGCTCGCCCGCGCTCTCTCTCGTTCTCTCGCTCGCCCGCGCTCTCTCTCGTTCTCTCGCTCGCCCGCGCTCTCTCTCGTTCTCTCGTTCTCTCGCTCTCTCTCTATCGCCCGCGCTCTCTCTCGTTCTCTCGCTCTATCGCCCGCGCTCTCTCTCGTTCTCTCGCTCTCTCGCCCGCGCTCTCTCTCGTTCTCTCGCTCTCTCGCCCGCGCTCTCTCTCGTTCTCTCGCTCGCCCGCGCTCTCTCTCGTTCACTCGCTCTCTCTCGTTCTCTCGCTCTCTCGCTCTCTCGCCCGCGCCCTCTCTCGTTCTCTCGCTCTCTCGCCCGCGCCCTCTCTCGTTCTCTCGCTCTCTCGCCCGCGCCCTCTCTCGTTCTCTCGCTCTCTCGCCCGCGCTCTCTCTCGTTCTCTCGCTCTCTCTCTCGCCCGCGCTCTCTCTCGTTCTCTCGCTCGCCCGCGCTCTCTCTCGTTCTCTCGCTCGCCCGCGCTCTCTCTCGTTCTCTCGCTCGCCCGCGCTCTCTCTCGTTCTCTCGCTCGCCCGCGCTCTCTCTCGTACTCTCGCTCGCCCGCGCTCTCTCACGTTCTCTCGCTCGCCCGCGCTCTCTCACGTTCTCTCGCTCGCCCGCGCTCTCTCTCGTTCTCTCGCTCGCCCGCGCTCTCTCTCGTTCTCTCGCTCGCCCGCGCTCTCTCTCGTTCTCTCGCTCGCCCGCGCGCTCTCTCGTTCTCTCGCTCGCCCGCGCTCTCTCTCGTTCTCTCGCTCGCCCGCGCTCTCTCTCGTTCTCTCGCTCGCCCGCGCGCTCTCTCGTTCTCTCGCTCTCTCGCCCGCGCGCTCTCTCGTTCTCTCGCTCTCTCGCCCGCGCGCTCTCTCGTTCTCTCGCCCGCGCGCTCTCTCGTTCTCTCGCTCTCTCGCCCGCGCGCTCTCTCGTTCTCTCGCTCTCTCGCCCGCGCGCGCTCTCGTTCTCTCGCTCTCTCGCCCGCGCGCTCTCTCGTTCTCTCGCTCTCTCGCCCGCGCGCTCTCTCGTTCTCTCGCTCTCTCGCCCGCGCGCTCTCTCGTTCTCTCGTTCTCTCGCTCTCTCGCTCTCTCGCCCGCGCTCTCTCTCGTTCTCTCGCCCGCGCTCTCTCTCGTTCTCTCGCCCGCGCTCTCTCTCGTTCTCTCGCCCGCGCTCTCTCTCGTTCTCTCGCTCGCCCGCGCTCTCTCTCGTTCTCTCGCTCGCCCGCGCTCTCTCTCGTTCTCTCGCTCGCCCGCGCTCTCTCTCGTTCTCTCGCTCGCCCGCGCTCTCTCTCGTTCTCTCGCTCGCCCGCGCTCTCTCTCGTTCTCTCGCTCGCCCGCGCGCTCTCTCGTTCTCTCGCTCGCCCGCGCGCTCTCTCGTTCTCTCGCTCGCCCGCGCGCTCTCTCGTTCTCTCGCTCTCTCGCCCGCGCGCTCTCTCGTTCTCTCGCTCTCTCGCCCGCGCGCTCTCTCGTTCTCTCGCTCTCTCGCCCGCGCGCTCTCTCGTTCTCTCGCTCTCTCGCCCGCGCGCTCTCTCGTTCTCTCGCTCTCTCGCCCGCGCGCTCTCTCGTTCTCTCGCTCTCTCGCCCGCGCGCTCTCTCGTTCTCTCGCCCGCGCGCTCTCTCGTTCTCTCGCTCACTCGCCCGCGCGCTCTCTCGTTCTCTCGCTCTCTCGCCCGCGCGCTCTCTCGTTCTCTCGCTCTCTCGCCCGCGCGCTCTCTCGTTCTCTCGCTCTCTCGCCCGCGCGCTCTCTCGTTCTCTCGCTCTCTCGCCCGCGCTCTCTCTCGTTCTCTCGCTCTCTCGCCCGCGCTCTCTCTCGTTCTCTCGCTCTCTCGCTCTCTCGCCCGCGCTCTCTCTCGTTCTCTCGCCCGCGCTCTCTCTCGTTCTCTCGCTCGCCCGCGCTCGCTCTCGTTCTCTCGCTCGCCCGCGCTCGCTCTCGTTCTCTCGCTCGCCCGCGCTCTCTCTCGTTCTCTCGCTCGCCCGCGCTCTCTCTCGTTCTCTCGCTCGCCCGCGCTCTCTCTCGTTCTCTCGCTCGCCCGCGCTCTCTCTCGTTCTCTCGCTCGCCCGCGCTCTCTCTCGTTCTCTCGCTCGCCCGCGCTCTCTCTCGTTCTCTCGCTCGCCCGCGCTCTCTCTCGTTCTCTCGCTCGCCCGCGCTCTCTCTCGTTCTCTCGCTCGCCCGCGCTCTCTCTCGTTCTCTCGCTCTCTCTCTATCGCGCGCTCTCTCTCTCGTTCTCTCGCTCTCTCGCCCGCGCGCTCTCTCGCCCGCTCGCCCGCGCTCTCTCTCGTTCTCTCGCTCGCCCGCGCTCTCTCTCGTTCTCTCGCTCGCCCGCGCTCTCTCTCGTTCTCTCGCTCGCCCGCGCTCTCTCTCGTTCTCTCGCTCGCCCGCGCTCTCTCTCGTTCTCTCGCTCGCCCGCGCTCTCTCTCGTTCTCTCGCTCTCTCTCTATCGCGCGCTCTCTCTCTCGTTCTCTCGCTCTATCGCCCGCGCTCTCTCTCGTTCTCTCGCTCTCTCGCCCGCGCTCTCTCTCGTTCTCTCGCCCGCGCTCTCTCTCGTTCTCTCGCCCGCGCTCTCTCTCGTTCTCTCGCCCGCGCTCTCTCTCGTTCTCTCGCCCGCGCTCTCTCTCGTTCTCTCGCCCGCGCTCTCTCTCGTTCTCTCGCCCGCGCTCTCTCTCGTTCTCTCGCCCGCGCGCTCTCTCGTTCTCTCGCTCTCTCGCCCGCTCGCCCGCGCTCTCTCTCGTTCTCTCGCTCGCCCGCGCTCTCTCTCGTTCTCTCGCTCGCCCGCGCTCTCTCTCGTTCTCTCGCTCGCCCGCGCTCTCTCTCGTTCTCTCGCTCGCCCGCGCTCTCTCTCGTTCTCTCGCTCGCCCGCGCGCTCTCTCGTTCTCTCGCTCGCCCGCGCTCTCTCTCGTTCTCTCGCTCGCCCGCGCTCTCTCTCGTTCTCTCGCTCGCCCGCGCTCTCTCTCGTTCTCTCGCTCGCCCGCGCTCTCTCTCGTTCTCTCGCTCGCCCGCGCTCTCTCTCGTTCTCTCGCTCGCCCGCGCTCTCTCTCGTTCTCTCGCTCGCCCGCGCTCTCTCTCGTTCTCTCGCTCTCTCTCTCTCTCGCCCGTGCTCTCTCTAGTTCTCTCGTTCTCTCGCTCTCTCGCCCGCGCCCTCTCTCGTTCTCTCGCTCTCTCGCCCGCGCCCTCTCTCGTTCTCTCGCTCTCTCGCCCGCGCCCTCTCTCGTTCTCTCGCTCTCTCGCCCGCGCCCTCTCTCGTTCTCTCGCTCTCTCGCCCGCGCCCTCTCTCGTTCTCTCGCTCTCTCGCCCGCGCCCTCTCTCGTTCTCTCGCTCTCTCGCCCGCGCCCTCTCTCGTTCTCTCGCTCTCTCGCCCGCGCCCTCTCTCGTTCTCTCGCTCTCTCGCCCGCGCCCTCTCTCGTTCTCTCGCTCTCTCGCCCGCGCCCTCTCTCGTTCTCTCGCCCGCGCCCTCTCTCGTTCTCTCGCGCTCTCGCCCGCGCCCTCTCTCGTTCTCTCGCCCGCGCCCTCTCTCGCTCTCTCGCCCGCGCCCTCTCTCGTTCTCTCGCTCTCTCGCCCGCGCTCTCTCTCGTTCTCTCGCTCTCTCTCTCTCTCTCTCGTTCTCTCGCTCGCCCGCGCTCTCTCTCTCGTTCTCTCGCTCTCTCTCTCGCTCTCTCTCTCTCGCCCGCGCTCTCTCTCGCTCTCTCTCTCTCTCTCTCGCCCGCGCTCTCTCTCGCTCGCGCTCTCTCTCGTTCTCTCGCTCTCTCTCTCTCGCGCGCGCTCTCGTTCTCTCGCTCTCTCTCTCTCGCCCGCGCGCTCTCTCGTTCTCTCGCTCTCTCTCTCTCTCGCCCGCGCTCTCTCTCGTTCTCTAGCTCTCTCGCCCGCGCTCTCTCTCGTTCTCTCGCTTTCTCGCCCGCGCTCTCTCTCGTTCTCTCGCTTTCTCGCCCGCGCTCTCTCTCGTTCTCTCGCTCTCTCTCTCTCTCTCGTTCTCTCTCTCGTTCTCTCGCTCTCTCGCGCGCGCTCTCTCTCGTTCTCTCGCTCTCTCGCGCGCGCTCTCTCTCGTTCTCTCGCTCTCTCGCGCGCGCTCTCTCTCGTTCTCTCGCTCTCTCGCGCGCGCTCTCTCTCGTTCTCTCTCTCGCCCGCGCACTCTCTCGTTCTCTCTCTCTCGCGCGCGCTCTCCCTCGTTCTCTCGCTCTCTCGCCCGCGCTCTCTCTCGTTCTCTCGCGCTCTCTCTCTCTCTCGCCCGTGCTCTCTCTCGTTCTCTCTCTCTCGCCCGCGCTCTCTCTCGTTCTCTCACTCTCTCTCGCGCGCGCTCTCTCTCGTTCTCTCACTCTCTCTCGCGCGCGCTCTCTCTCGTTCTCTCACTCTCTCTCGCGCGCGCTCTCTCTCGTTCTCTCACTCTCTCTCGCGCGCTCTCTCTCGTTCTCTCACTCTCTCTCGCGCGCGCTCTCTCTCGTTCTCTCACTCTCTCTCGCGCGCGCTCTCTCTCGTTCTCTCACTCTCTCTCGCGCGCGCTCTCTCTCGTTCTCTCACTCTCTCTCGCGCGCGCTCTCTCTCGTTCTCTCACTCTCTCTCGCGCGCGCTCTCTCTCGTTCTCTCACTCTCTCTCGCGCGCTCTCTCTCGTTCTCTCTCTCGCGCGCGCTCTCTCTCGTTCTCTCTCTCGCGCGCGCTCTCTCTCGTTCTCTCTCTCGCGCGCGCTCTCTCTCGTTCTCTCGCTCGCGCGCGCACTCTCTCGTTCTCTCGCTCGCGCGCGCTCTCTCTCGTTCTCTCGCTCGCGCGCGCTCGCCCGCGCTCTCTCTCGTTCTCTCGCTCGCCCGCGCTCTCTCTCGTTCTCTCGCTCGCCCGCGCTCTCTCTCGTTCTCTCGCTCGCCCGCGCTCTCTCTCGTTCTCTCGCTCGCCCGCGCTCTCTCTCGTTCTCTCGCTCGCCCGCGCTCTCTCTCGTTCTCTCGCTCGCCCGCGCTCTCTCGCGTTCTCTCGCTCGCCCGCGCTCTCTCGCGTTCTCTCGCTCGCCCGCGCTCTCTCGCGTTCTCTCGCTCGCCCGCGCTCTCTCGCGTTCTCTCGCTCGCCCGCGCTCTCTCGCGTTCTCTCGCTCTCTCGCCCGCGCTCTCTCTCGTTCTCTCGCTCTCTCGCCCGCGCTCTCTCTCGTTCTCTCGCTCTCTCGCCCGCGCTCTCTCTCGTTCTCTCGCTCTCTCGCGCGCGCTCTCTCTCGTTCTCTCGCTCTCTCGCGCGCGCTCTCTCTCGTTCTCTCGCTCTCTCGCGCGCGCTCTCTCTCGTTCTCTCGCGCGCGCTCTCTCTCGTTCTCTCGCGCGCGCTCGCTCTCGTTCTCTCGCTCTCTCGCGCGCGCTCTCGTTCTCTCGCTCTCTCGCGCGCGCTCTCTCTCTCGTTCTCTCGCTCTCTCTCTCGCGCGCGCTCTCTCTCGTTCTCTCGCTCTCTCTCTCGCCCGCGCTCTCTCTCGTTCTCTCTCTCTCTCTCTCGCCCGCGCTCTCTCTCGTTCTCTCGCTCTCTCGCGCGCGCTCTCTCTCGTTCTCTCTCTCTCTCTCGCCCGCGCTCTCTCTCGTTCTCTCGCTCGCCCGCCCTCTCTCTCTCTCTCGTTCTCTCGCTCGCCCGCGCTCTCTCTCGTTCTCTCGCTCGCCCGCGCTCTCTCTCGTTCTCTCGCTCGCCCGCGCTCTCTCTCGTTCTCTCGCTCGCCCGCGCTCTCTCTCGTTCTCTCGCTCGCCCGCGCTCTCTCTCGTTCTCTCGCTCGCCCGCGCTCTCTCTCGTTCGCTCGCTCGCCCGCGCTCTCTCTCGTTCGCTCGCTCGCCCGCGCTCTCTCTCGTTCTCTCGCTCGCCCGCGCTCTCTCTCGTTCGCTCGCTCGCCCGCGCTCTCTCTCGTTCGCTCGCTCGCCCGCGCTCTCTCTCGTTCGCTCGCTCGCCCGCGCTCTCTCTCGTTCGCTCGCTCGCCCGCGCTCTCTCTCGTTCGCTCGCTCGCCCGCGCTCTCTCTCGTTCGCTCGCTCGCCCGCGCTCTCTCTCGTTCGCTCGCTCGCCCGCGCTCTCTCTCGTTCGCTCGCTCGCCCGCGCTCTCTCTCGTTCGCTCGCTCGCCCGCGCTCTCTCTCGTTCGCTCGCTCGCCCGCGCTCTCTCTCGTTCGCTCGCTCGCCCGCGCTCTCTCTCGTTCGCTCGCTCGCCCGCGCTCTCTCTCGTTCGCTCGCTCGCCCGCGCTCTCTCTCGTTCGCTCGCTCGCTCGCCCGCGCTCTCTCTCGTTCTCTCGCTCGCTCGCCCGCGCTCTCTCTCGTTCTCTCGCTCGCTCGCCCGCGCTCTCTCTCGTTCTCTCGCTCGCCCGCGCTCTCTCACGTTCTCTCGCTCGCCCGCGCTCTCTCTCGTTCTCTCGCTCGCCCGCGCTCTCTCTCGTTCTCTCGCTCGCCCGCGCTCTCTCTCGTTCTCTCGCTCGCCCGCGCTCTCTCTCGTTCTCTCGCTCTCTCCCGCGCGCTCTCTCTCGTTCTCTCGCTCTCTCGCGCGCTCTCTCTCGTTCTCTCTCTCGCACGCGCTCTCTCTCTCTCTCTCTCTCCCGCGCGCTCTCTTTCGTTCTCTCTCTCTCTCTCCCGCGCGCTCTCTCTCGTTCTCTCTCTCTCTCTCGCGCGCTCTCTCTCGTTCTCTCTCTCTCGTTCTCTCTCTCTCGTTCTCTCTCTCTCGTTCTCTCTCTCTCGTTCGCATTCTCGCTCTCGCGCTTTTTCACGCTCGCGCCCCCTCGCTTTTTCTCTCTCTCTCGCGCTCTCTCTCTGTTTTTGTTTTTGTTTCTCTCTCTCTCTCACTGTTAGTTGTCTTTCTCGCTGTTTTTATCTCTCTCTGTTTTTCTCTTTGTCTCTCTCGCTCGCTTTTTCTCTCTCGCTCGCTTTTTCTCTCTCTCTCGCTCGCTTTTTCTCTCTCTCTCGCTCGCTCGCTTTTCTCTCTCTCTCGCTCGCGCTTTCTCTGTCTCTCGCTTTTTCACGCTCGCGCCCCCTCGCTTTTTCTCTCTCTCTCACTGTTTTTATCTCTCTCGCTCTCTCTCTCTCACTGTTTTTATCTCTCTCACTCTCTCTCTCTCGCTGTTTTTGTCTCTCCCTCGCTGTTTTTGTCTCTCCCTCGCTGTTTTTGTCTCTCCCTCGCTGTTTTTGTCTCTCCCTCGCTGTTTCTGTCTCTCCCTCGCTGTTTCTGTCTCTCCCTCGCTGTTTCTGTCTCTCCCTCGCTGTTTCTGTCTCTCCCTCGCTGTTTCTCTCTCTCCCTCGCTGTTTCTCTCTCTCCCTCGCTGTTTCTCTCTCTCCCTCGCTGTTTCTCTCTCTCCCTCGCTGTTTCTCTCTCTCCCTCGCTGTTTCTCTCTCTCCCTCGCTGTTTCTCTCTCTCCCTCGCTGTTTCTCTCTCTCCCTCGCTGTTTCTCTCTCTCCCTCGCTGTTTCTCTCTCTCCCTCGCTGTTTCTCTCTCTCCCTCGCTGTTTCTCTCTCTCCCTCGCTGTTTCTCTCTCTCCCTCGCTGTTTCTCTCTCTCCCTCGCTCTTTCTCTCTCTCCCTCGCTCTTTCTCTCTCTCCCTCGCTCTTTCTCTCTCTCCCTCGCTCTTTCTCTCTCTCCCTCGCTCTTTCTCTCTCTCCCTCGCTCTTTCTCTCTCTCCCTCGCTCTTTCTCTCTCTCCCTCGCTCTTTCTCTCTCTCCCTCGCTCTTTCTCTCTCTCCCTCGCTCTTTCTCTCTCTCCCTCGCTCTTTCTCTCTCTCCCTCGCTCTTTCTCTCTCTCCCTCGCTCTTTCTCTCTCTCCCTCGCTCTTTCTCTCTCTCCCTCGCTCTTTCTCTCTCTCCCTCGCTCTTTCTCTCTCTCCCTCGCTCTTTCTCTCTCTCCCTCGCTCTTTCTCTCTCTCCCTCGCTCTTTCTCTCTCTCCCTCGCTCTTTCTCTCTCTCCCTCGCTCTTTCTCTCTCTCCCTCGCTCTTTCTCTCTCTCCCTCGCTCTTTCTCTCTCTCCCTCGCTCTTTCTCTCTCTCCCTCGCTCTTTCTCTCTCTCCCTCGCTCTTTCTCTCTCTCCCTCGCTCTTTCTCTCTCTCCCTCGCTCTTTCTCTCTCTCCCTCGCTCTTTCTCTCTCTCCCTCGCTCTTTCTCTCTCTCCCTCGCTCTTTCTCTCTCTCCCTCGCTCTTTCTCTCTCTCCCTCGCTCTTTCTCTCTCTCCCACGCTCTTTCTCTCTCTCCCTCGCTCTTTCTCTCTCTCTCTCCCTCGCTCTTTCTCTCTCTCCCTCGCTCTTTCTCTCTCTCCCTCGCTCTTTCTCTCTCTCTCTCTCTCTCCCTCGCTCTTTCTCTCTCTCTCTCTCTCTCCCTCGCTCTTTCTGTCTCTCTCTCTCTCTCCCTCGCTCTTTCTGTCTCTCTCTCTCTCTCCCTCGCTGTTTCTCTCTCTCTCTCTCTCTCTCTCTCTCTCTCTCGCTGTTTTTGTCTCTCTCTCTCTCTCTCTCGCCTATTTTCTTTTTCTCTCTCTCGCTGTTTTTCTCTCTCTCTCTCGCTGTTTTTTGTCCCTCTCTCTCTCTCTCGCTGTTTTTGTCTCTCTCTCTCTCTCTCTCTCGCTGTTTTTGTCTCTCTCTCTCGCCTATTTTCTTTTTCTCTCTCTATCTCTCTCTATCTCTCGCTGATTTTGTCTCTCTCTCTCTCTCACTGTTTTTTTGTCCCTCTCTCTCGCTCGCTCTTTTTTGTCCCTCTCTCTCTCGCTCTCTCTCTCTGTTTTTGTCTGTCTGTCTCACACTCTCTCTCTCTCTCTCTCTCTCTCTTTCTCTCTCTCACTCGCTGTTTTTTGTCTCTCTCTCTCTCTCGCTGTTTTTTGTACCTCTCTCTCTCTCTCTCTCGCTGTTTTTGTCTTTCTCTCGCTGTTTTTGTCTCTCTCTCTCGCTGTTTTTTGTCCCTCTCTCTCTCTCTCACTGTTAGTTGTCTTTCTTGCTGTTTTTATCTCTCTCTCTTTCTCTCTCTGTTTTTCTCCCTTTGTCTCTCTCGCTCGCTTTTTCTCTCTTTCGCTCGCTTTTTCTCTCTATCGCTCGCTTTTTCTCTCTCTCTCTCTATCGCTCGCATTTTCTCTCTCTCTCTCGCTCGCTTTTTCTCTCTCTCTCTCGCTCGCTTTTTCTCTCTCTTTTTCTCTCTCTCTCGCTCGCTTTTTCTCTCTCTCTCTCTCGCTCTTTCTCTCTCTCTCTCGCTCGCTTTTTCTCTCTCTCTCGCTCGCGCTTTCTCTGTCTCTCGCTTTTTCACGCTCGCACCCCCTCGCTTTTTCTCTCTCTCTCACTGTTTTTATCTCTCTCTCTCTCTCTCTCTCTCCCTGTTTCTGTCTCTCTCTCCCTGTTTCTGTCTCTCTCTCCCTGTTTCTGTCTCTCTCTCCCTGTTTCTGTCTCTCTCTCCCTGTTTCTGTCTCTCCCTCGCTGTCTTTGTCTCTCCCTCGCTGTTTTTGTCTCTCCCTCGCTGTTTTTGTCTCTCCCTCGCTGTTTTTGTCTCTCCCTCGCTGTTTTTGTCTCTCCCTCGCTGTTTTTGTCGCTCCCTCGCTGTTTTTGTCGCTCCCTCGCTGTTTTTGTCGCTCCCTCGCTGTTTTTGTCGCTCCCTCGCTGTTTTTGTCGCTCCCTCGCTGTTTTTGTCGCTCCCTCGCTGTTTTTGTCGCTCCCTCGCTGTTTTTGTCGCTCCCTCGCTGTTTTTGTCGCTCCCTCGCTGTTTTTGTCGCTCCCTCGCTGTTTTTGTCGCTCCCTCGCTGTTTTTGTCGCTCCCTCGCTGTTTTTGTCGCTCCCTCGCTGTTTTTGTCGCTCCCTCGCTGTTTTTGTCGCTCCCTCGCTGTTTTTGTCGCTCCCTCGCTGTTTTTGTCGCTCCCTCGCTGTTTTTGTCGCTCCCTCGCTGTTTTTGTCGCTCCCTCGCTGTTTTTGTCGCTCCCTCGCTGTTTTTGTCGCTCCCTCGCTGTTTTTGTCGCTCCCTCGCTGTTTTTGTCGCTCCCTCGCTGTTTTTGTCGCTCCCTCGCTGTTTTTGTCGCTCCCTCGCTGTTTTTGTCGCTCCCTCGCTGTTTTTGTCGCTCCCTCGCTGTTTTTGTCGCTCCCTCGCTGTTTTTGTCGCTCCCTCGCTGTTTTTGTCGCTCCCTCGCTGTTTCTGTCTCTCCCTCGCTGTTTCTGTCTCTCTCTCTCTCGCTGTTTTTGTCTCTCTCTCTCTCTCTCTCGCTGTTTTTGTCTCTCTCTCTCGCTGTTTTTTGTCCCTCTCTCTCGCTGTTTTTTGTCCCTCTCTCTCGCTGTTTTTTGTCCCTCTCTCTCTCTCTCTCGCTGTTATTTGTCCCTCTCTCTCCCTCGCTGTTTTTGTCTCTCCCTTGCTGTTTTTGTCTCTCCCTTGCTGTTTTTGTCTCTCCCTTGCTGTTTTTGTCTCTCCCTTGCTGTTTTTGTCTCTCCCTTGCTGTTTTTGTCTCTCCCTTGCTGTTTTTGTCTCTCCCTTGCTGTTTTTGTCTCTCCCTTGCTGTTTTTGTCTCTCCCTTGCTGTTTTTGTCTCTCCCTCGCTGTTTTTGTCTCTCCCTCGCTGTTTTTGTCTCTCCCTCGCTGTTTTTGTCTCTCCCTCGCTGTTTTTGTCTCTCCCTCGCTGTTTTTGTCTCTCCCTCGCTGTTTTTGTCTCTCCCTCGCTGTTTTTGTCTCTCCCTCGCTGTTTTTGTCTCTCCCTCGCTGTTTTTGTCTCTCCCTCGCTGTTTCTGTCTCTCCCTCGCTGTTTCTGTCTCTCTCTATCTCGCCGTTTTTGTCTCTCTCTCTCTCTCTCTCTCGCTGTTTTTGTCTCTCTCTCTCCTCTCCCTCTCTCTCTCTCGCTGTTTTTGTCTCTCTCTCTCTCTCTCTCGCTGTTTTTGTCTCTCTCTCTCGCTGTTTTTGTCTCTCTCTCTCTCTCTCTCGCTGTTTTTGTCTCTCTCTCTCGCTGTTTTTGTCTCTCTCTCTCTCTCACTGTTTTTTGTCCCTCTCTCTCGCTCGCTGTTTTTTGTCCCTCTCTCTCTCTCTCGCTCTCTCTCTCTGTTTTTGTCTGTCTGTCTCTCTCTCTCTCTCTCACTCGCTGTTTTTTCTCTCTCTCTCTCTCTTTCTCGCTGTTTTTTGTACCTCTCTCTCTCTCGCTGTTTTTGTATTTCTCTCGCTGTTTTTGTCTCTCTCTCTCTCTCTCTCGCTGTTTTTGTCTCTCTCTCTCTCGCTGTTTTTGTCTCTCTCTCTCTCTCGCTGTTTTTGTCTCTCTCTCTCCCTCGCTGTTTCTGTCTCTCCCTCGCTGTTTCTGTCTCTCCCTCGCTGTTTCTGTCTCTCCCTCGCTGTTTCTGTCTCTCCCTCGCTGTTTCTCTCTCTCCCTCGCTGTTTCTCTCTCTCCCTCGCTGTTTCTCTCTCTCCCTCGCTGTTTCTCTCTCTCCCTCGCTGTTTCTCTCTCTCCCTCGCTGTTTCTCTCTCTCCCTCGCTGTTTCTCTCTCTCCCTCGCTGTTTCTCTCTCTCCCTCGCTGTTTCTCTCTCTCCCTCGCTCTTTCTCTCTCTCCCTCGCTGTTTCTCTCTCTCCCTCGCTCTTTCTCTCTCTCCCTCGCTCTTTCTCTCTCTCCCTCGCTCTTTCTCTCTCTCCCTCGCTCTTTCTCTCTCTCCCTCGCTCTTTCTCTCTCTCCCTCGCTCTTTCTCTCTCTCCCTCGCTCTTTCTCTCTCTCCCTCGCTCTTTCTCTCTCTCCCTCGCTCTTTCTCTCTCTCCCTCGCTCTTTCTCTCTCTCCCTCGCTCTTTCTCTCTCTCCCTCGCTCTTTCTCTCTCTCCCTCGCTCTTTCTCTCTCTCCCTCGCTCTTTCTCTCTCTCCCTCGCTCTTTCTCTCTCTCCCTCGCTCTTTCTCTCTCTCCCTCGCTCTTTCTCTCTCTCCCTCGCTCTTTCTCTCTCTCCCTCGCTCTTTCTCTCTCTCCCTCGCTCTTTCTCTCTCTCCCTCGCTCTTTCTCTCTCTCCCTCGCTCTTTCTCTCTCTCCCTCGCTCTTTCTCTCTCTCCCTCGCTCTTTCTCTCTCTCCCTCGCTCTTTCTCTCTCTCCCTCGCTCTTTCTCTCTCTCCCTCGCTCTTTCTCTCTCTCCCTCGCTCTTTCTCTCTCTCCCTCGCTCTTTCTCTCTCTCCCTCGCTCTTTCTCTCTCTCCCTCGCTCTTTCTCTCTCTCCCTCGCTCTTTCTCTCTCTCCCTCGCTCTTTCTCTCTCTCCCTCGCTCTTTCTCTCTCTCCCTCGCTCTTTCTCTCTCTCTCTCCCTCGCTCTTTCTCTCTCTCCCTCGCTCTTTCTCTCTCTCCCTCGCTCTTTCTCTCTCTCTCTCTCTCTCCCTCGCTCTTTCTCTCTCTCTCTCTCTCTCCCTCGCTCTTTCTGTCTCTCTCTCTCTCCCTCGCTCTTTCTGTCTCTCTCTCTCTCTCCCTCGCTGTTTCTCTCTCTCTCTCTCTCTCTCTCTCTCTCTCGCTGTTTTTGTCTCTCTCTCTCTCTCTCTCGCCTATTTTCTTTTTCTCTCTCTCGCTGTTTTTCTCTCTCTCTCTCGCTGTTTTTTGTCCCTCTCTCTCTCTCTCGCTGTTTTTGTCTCTCTCTCTCTCTCTCTCTCGCTGTTTTTGTCTCTCTCTCTCGCCTATTTTCTTTTTCTCTCTCTATCTCTCTCTATCTCTCGCTGATTTTGTCTCTCTCTCTCTCTCACTGTTTTTTTGTCCCTCTCTCTCGCTCGCTCTTTTTTGTCCCTCTCTCTCTCGCTCTCTCTCTCTGTTTTTGTCTGTCTGTCTCACACTCTCTCTCTCTCTCTCTCTCTCTCTTTCTCTCTCTCACTCGCTGTTTTTTGTCTCTCTCTCTCTCTCGCTGTTTTTTGTACCTCTCTCTCTCTCTCTCTCGCTGTTTTTGTCTTTCTCTCGCTGTTTTTGTCTCTCTCTCTCGCTGTTTTTTGTCCCTCTCTCTCTCTCTCACTGTTAGTTGTCTTTCTTGCTGTTTTTATCTCTCTCTCTTTCTCTCTCTGTTTTTCTCCCTTTGTCTCTCTCGCTCGCTTTTTCTCTCTTTCGCTCGCTTTTTCTCTCTATCGCTCGCTTTTTCTCTCTCTCTCTCTATCGCTCGCATTTTCTCTCTCTCTCTCGCTCGCTTTTTCTCTCTCTCTCTCGCTCGCTTTTTCTCTCTCTTTTTCTCTCTCTCTCGCTCGCTTTTTCTCTCTCTCTCTCTCGCTCTTTCTCTCTCTCTCTCGCTCGCTTTTTCTCTCTCTCTCGCTCGCGCTTTCTCTGTCTCTCGCTTTTTCACGCTCGCACCCCCTCGCTTTTTCTCTCTCTCTCACTGTTTTTATCTCTCTCTCTCTCTCTCTCTCTCCCTGTTTCTGTCTCTCTCTCCCTGTTTCTGTCTCTCTCTCCCTGTTTCTGTCTCTCTCTCCCTGTTTCTGTCTCTCTCTCCCTGTTTCTGTCTCTCTCTCCCTGTTTCTGTCTCTCCCTCGCTGTCTTTGTCTCTCCCTCGCTGTTTTTGTCTCTCCCTCGCTGTTTTTGTCTCTCCCTCGCTGTTTTTGTCTCTCCCTCGCTGTTTTTGTCGCTCCCTCGCTGTTTTTGTCGCTCCCTCGCTGTTTTTGTCGCTCCCTCGCTGTTTTTGTCGCTCCCTCGCTGTTTTTGTCGCTCCCTCGCTGTTTTTGTCGCTCCCTCGCTGTTTTTGTCGCTCCCTCGCTGTTTTTGTCGCTCCCTCGCTGTTTTTGTCGCTCCCTCGCTGTTTTTGTCGCTCCCTCGCTGTTTTTGTCGCTCCCTCGCTGTTTTTGTCGCTCCCTCGCTGTTTTTGTCGCTCCCTCGCTGTTTTTGTCGCTCCCTCGCTGTTTTTGTCGCTCCCTCGCTGTTTTTGTCGCTCCCTCGCTGTTTTTGTCGCTCCCTCGCTGTTTTTGTCGCTCCCTCGCTGTTTTTGTCGCTCCCTCGCTGTTTTTGTCGCTCCCTCGCTGTTTTTGTCGCTCCCTCGCTGTTTTTGTCGCTCCCTCGCTGTTTTTGTCGCTCCCTCGCTGTTTTTGTCGCTCCCTCGCTGTTTTTGTCGCTCCCTCGCTGTTTTTGTCGCTCCCTCGCTGTTTTTGTCGCTCCCTCGCTGTTTTTGTCGCTCCCTCGCTGTTTTTGTCGCTCCCTCGCTGTTTTTGTCGCTCCCTCGCTGTTTTTGTCGCTCCCTCGCTGTTTTTGTCGCTCCCTCGCTGTTTTTGTCGCTCCCTCGCTGTTTTTGTCGCTCCCTCGCTGTTTTTGTCGCTCCCTCGCTGTTTCTGTCTCTCCCTCGCTGTTTCTGTCTCTCTCTCTCTCGCTGTTTTTGTCTCTCTCTCTCTCTCTCTCGCTGTTTTTGTCTCTCTCTCTCGCTGTTTTTTGTCCCTCTCTCTCGCTGTTTTTTGTCCCTCTCTCTCGCTGTTTTTTGTCCCTCTCTCTCTCTCTCTCGCTGTTATTTGTCCCTCTCTCTCCCTCGCTGTTTTTGTCTCTCCCTTGCTGTTTTTGTCTCTCCCTTGCTGTTTTTGTCTCTCCCTTGCTGTTTTTGTCTCTCCCTTGCTGTTTTTGTCTCTCCCTTGCTGTTTTTGTCTCTCCCTTGCTGTTTTTGTCTCTCCCTCGCTGTTTTTGTCTCTCCCTCGCTGTTTTTGTCTCTCCCTCGCTGTTTTTGTCTCTCCCTCGCTGTTTTTGTCTCTCCCTCGCTGTTTTTGTCTCTCCCTCGCTGTTTTTGTCTCTCCCTCGCTGTTTTTGTCTCTCCCTCGCTGTTTTTGTCTCTCCCTCGCTGTTTCTGTCTCTCCCTCGCTGTTTCTGTCTCTCTCTATCTCGCCGTTTTTGTCTCTCTCTCTCTCTCTCTCTCGCTGTTTTTGTCTCTCTCTCTCCTCTCCCTCTCTCTCTCTCGCTGTTTTTGTCTCTCTCTCTCTCTCTCTCGCTGTTTTTGTCTCTCTCTCTCGCTGTTTTTGTCTCTCTCTCTCTCTCTCTCGCTGTTTTTGTCTCTCTCTCTCGCTGTTTTTGTCTCTCTCTCTCTCTCACTGTTTTTTGTCCCTCTCTCTCGCTCGCTGTTTTTTGTCCCTCTCTCTCTCTCTCGCTCTCTCTCTCTGTTTTTGTCTGTCTGTCTCTCTCTCTCTCTCTCACTCGCTGTTTTTTCTCTCTCTCTCTCTCTTTCTCGCTGTTTTTTGTACCTCTCTCTCTCTCGCTGTTTTTGTATTTCTCTCGCTGTTTTTGTCTCTCTCTCTCTCTCTCTCGCTGTTTTTGTCTCTCTCTCTCTCTCGCTGTTTTTGTCTCTCTCTCTCTCTCGCTGTTTTTGTCTCTCTCTCTCTCTCGCTGTTTTTGTCTCTCTCTCTCTCGCTGTTTTTGTCTCTCTCTCTCTCGCTGTTTTTGTCTCTCTCTCTCTCGCTGTTTTTGTCTCTCTCTCTCTCTCTCTCTCGCTGTTTTTTGTCCCTCTCTCTCTCTCGCTGTTTTTTGTCCCTCTCTCTCTCGCTCTCTCTCTGTTTTTGTCACTCTCTCTTTCTTTCTTTCTCTCTCTCTCTCTCACTCGCTGTTTTTTGTCTCTCTCACTCTCTCTCGCTGTTTTTTGTACCTCTCTCTCTCTCGCTGTTTTTGTCTTTCTCTCGCTGTTTTTGTCTCTCTCTCTCGCTGTTTTTTGTCCCTCTTTCTCTCTCTCTCTCTCTCTCGCTGTTTTTGTCTCTCTCTCTAGCTGTTTTTGTCTCTCTCTCGCACTCTCTCTGTTTTTGTCTCTCTCTCTCTCGCTGTTTTTTATCCCTCTCTCTCTCTCTCTCTCGCTGTTTTTTGTCCCTCTCTCTCTCTCTCTCTCTCGCTGTTTTGTCTTTCTCTCGCTGTTTTTGTCTCTCTCTCTCGCTGTTTTTGTCTCTCTCTCTCTTGCTGTTTTGTATCCCTCTCTCTCTCTCTCTCGCTGTTTTTTGTCCCTCTCTCTCTCTGTTTTTGTCTCTCTCTCTCTCGCTGTTTTTGTCTCTCTCTCGCTGTTTTTGTCTCTCTCTCTCTCTCTCTCACGCTCTCTGTTTTTGTCTGTCTCTCTCTCACTCTCTCGCTGTTTTTGTCTCTCTCTCTCGCTCGCTGTTTTTGTGTCTCTCTCGCTCCCTCTCTCTCTCGCTCGCTGTTTTTTGTCCCTCTCTCTCTCTCTCGCTGTTTTTTGTCCCTCTCTCTCGCTTGCTGTTTTTGTCTTTCTCTCTCTTGCTGTTTTTTATCCCTCTCTCTCGCTGTTTTTTATCCCTCTCTCTCTCTCTCTCGCTGTTTTTTGTCCCTCTCTCTCTCTCTCTCTCTCGCTGTTTTTGTCCCTCTCTCTCTCTCTCGCTGTTTTGTCTTTCTCTCGCTGTTTTTGTCTCTCTCTCGCTCTCTCTGTTTTTGTCTCTCTCTCTCTCGCTGTTTTGTATCCCTCTCTCTCTCTCTCGCTGTTTTTTGTCCCTCTCTCTCTCTCTCGCTGTTTTTTGTCCCCCTCTCTCTCTGTTTTTGTGTCTCTCTCTCTCTCTCTCTCTCGCTGTTTTTGTCTCTCTCTCGCTGTTTTTGTCTCTCTCTCTCTCTCACGCTCTCTGTTTTTGTCTGTCTCTTTCTCACTGTTTTTGTCTCTCTTTCTCTCTCTCTCGCTGTTTTTGTCTCTCTCTCTCGCTGTTTTTTGTACCTCTCTCTCTCTCTCTCGCTGTTTTTGTCTTTCTCTCGCTGTTTTTGTCTCTCTCTCTCTCGCTGTTTTTGTCTCTCTCTCTCTCTCTTGCCTATTTTCTTTTTCTCTCTCTATCTCTCTCTCTCTCTCTCGCTGTTTTTGTCTCTCTCTCTCTCGCTGTTTTTGTCTCTCTCTCGCTGTTTTTGTCTCTCTCTCTCTCGCTGTTTTTGTCTCTCTCTCTCTCTCTCTCTCGCTGTTTTTTGTCCCTCTCTCTCTCTCGCTGTTTTTTGTCCCTCTCTCTCTCGCTCTCTCTCTGTTTTTGTCACTCTCTCTTTCTTTCTTTCTCTCTCTCTCTCTCACTCGCTGTTTTTTGTCTCTCTCTCTCTCTCTCTTGCTGTTTTTTGTACCTCTCTCTCTCTCTCTCGCTGTTTTTGTCTTTCTCTCGCTGTTTTTGTCTCTCTCTCTCTCTCGCTGTTTTTTGTCCCTCTCTCTCTCTCTCTCTCTCACTGTTTTGTCTTTCTCTCGCTGTTTTTGTCTCTCTCTCTCGCTGTTTTTGTCTCTCTCTCGCTCTCTCTCTGTTTTTGTCTCTCTCTCTCTCGCTGTTTTTTATCCCTCTCTCTCTCTCTCTTGCTGTTTTTTGTCCCTCTCTCTCTCTCTCTCTCGCTGTTTTTTGTCCCTCTCTCTCTCTCTCTCGCTGTTTTGTCTTTCTCTCGCTGTTTTTGTCTCTCTCTCTCTCTCTGTTTTTGTCTCTCTCTCGCTCTCTCTCTGTTTTTGTCTCTCTCTCTCTCTCGCTGTTTTGTATCCCTCTCTCTCTCTCTCTCGCTGTTTTTTGTCCCTCTCTCTCTCTCGCGCTGTTTTTTGTCCCTCTCTCTCTCTGTTTTTGTCTCTCTCTCTCTCTGTCTCTCTCTCTCTCTGTTTTTGTCTCTCTCTCGCTGTTTTTGTCTCTCTCTCGCTGTTTTTGTCTCTCTCTCGCTGTTTTTGTCTCTCTCTCGCTGTTTTTGTCTCTCTCTCGCTGTTTTTGTCTCTCTCTCTCTCTCACGCTCTCTGTTTTTGTCTGTCTCTCTCTCACTCTCTCGCTGTTTTTGTCTGTCTCTCTCTCGCTCGCTGTTTTTGTGTCTCTCTCGCTCTCTCTCTCTCTCTCGCTGTTTTTTGTCCCTCTCTCTCTCTCTCTCGCTGTTTTTTGTCCCTCTCTCTCGCTTGCTGTTTTTGTCTTTCTCTCGCTGTTTTTCTCTCTCTCTCTCTCGCTGTTTTTTATCCCTCTCTCTCTCTCGCTGTTTTTTGTACCTCTCTCTCTCTCTCTCTCGCTGTTTTTGTCTTTCTCTCGCTGTTTTTGTCTCTCTCTCTCGCTGTTTTTTGTCCCTCTTTCTCTCTCTTTCTCTCACTGTTTTGTCTTTCTCTCGCTCTCTCTCTGTTTTTGTCTCTCTCTCTCTCTCGCTGTTTTTTATCCCTCTCTCTCTCTCTCTCTCTCTCTCTCTCTCGCTGTTTTTTGTCCCTCTCTCTCTCTCGCTGTTTTTGTCCCTCTCTCTCTCTCTCGCTGTTTTGTCTTTCTCTCGCTGTTTTTGTCTCTCTCTCTCGCTGTTTTTGTCTCTCTCTCGCTCTCTCTCTGTTTTTGTCTCTCTCTCTCTCGCTGTTTTGTATCCCTCTCTCTCTCTCTCTCTCTCTCTCGCTGTTTTTTGTTCCTCTCTCTCTCTGTTTTTGTCTCTCTCTCTCGCTGTTTTTGTCTCTCTCTCTCGCTGTTTTTGTCTCTCTCTCTCGCTGTTTTTTGTCCCTCTCTCTCTCTCTCTCTCTCGCTGTTTTTTGTCCCTCTCTCTCTCTGTTTTTGTCTCTCTCTCTCGCTGTTTTTGTCTCTCTCTCGCTGTTTTTGTCTCTCTCTCTCTCTCTCTCACGCTCTCTGTTTTTGTCTGTCTCTCTCTCACTCTCTCGCTGTTTTTGTCTCTCTCTCTCGCTCGCTGTTTTTGTGTCTCTCTCGCTCTCTCTCTCTCTCGCTGTTTTTTGTCCCTCTCTCTCGCTTGCTGTTTTTGTCTTTCTCTCTCTCTCGCTGTTTTTTATCCCTCTCTCTCTCTCTCTCTCTCTCGCTGTTTTTTATCCCTCTCTCTCTCTCGCTGTTTTTTGTCCCTCTCTCTCTCTCGCTGTTTTTTGTCCCTCTCTCTCTCTCGCTGTTTTTGTCTCTCTCTCTCTCTCGCTGTTTTTTGTCCCTCTCTCTCTCTCGCTGTTTTTTGTCCCTCTCTCTCTCTCGCTGTTTTTGTCTTTCTCTCTCTCTCGCTGTTTTTTATCCCTCTCTCTCTCTCTCTCTCGCTGTTTTTTATCCCTCTCTCTCTCTCGCTGTTTTTGTATTTCTCTCGCTGTTTTTGTCTCTCTCTCTCTCTCTCGCTGTTTTTGTCTCTCTCTCTCTCTCTCGCTGTTTTTGTCTCTCTCTCTCTCTCGCTGTTTTTGTCTCTCTCTCTCTCTCGCTGTTTTTGTCTCTCTCTCTCTCGCTGTTTTTGTCTCTCTCTCTCTCGCTGTTTTTGTCTCTCTCTCTCTCGCTGTTTTTTGTCCCTCTCTCTCTCTCGCTGTTTTTTGTCCCTCTCTCTCTCGCTCTCTCTCTGTTTTTGTCACTCTTTCTTTCTTTCTCTCTCTCTCTCTCACTCGCTGTTTTTTGTCTCTCTCTCTCTCTCTTGCTGTTTTTTGTACCTCTCTCTCTCTCGCTGTTTTTGTCTTTCTCTCGCTGTTTTTGTCTCTCTCTCTCTCTCGCTGTTTTTTGTCCCTCTCTCTCTCTCTCTCACTGTTTTGTCTTTCTCTCGCTGTTTTTGTCTCTCTCTCTCGCTGTTTTTGTCTCTCTCTCGCTCTCTCTCTGTTTTTGTCTCTCTCTCTCTCGCTGTTTTTTATCCCTCTCTCTCTCTCTCTTGCTGTTTTTTGTCCCTCTCTCTCTCTCTCGCTGTTTTTTGTCCCTCTCTCTCTCTCTCTCTCGCTGTTTTGTCTTTCTCTCGCTGTTTTTGTCTCTCTCTCTCTCTCTGTTTTTGTCTCTCTCTCGCTCTCTCTCTGTTTTTGTCTCTCTCTCTCTCTCGCTGTTTTTGTCTCTCTCTCTCGCTGTTTTTGTCTCTCTCTCTCGCTGTTTTTTGTCCCTCTCTCTCTCTCTCTCTCTCGCTGTTTTTTGTCCCTCTCTCTCTCTGTTTTTGTCTCTCTCTCTCGCTGTTTTTGTCTCTCTCTCGCTGTTTTTGTCTCTCTCTCTCTCTCTCTCACGCTCTCTGTTTTTGTCTGTCTCTCTCTCACTCTCTCGCTGTTTTTGTCTCTCTCTCTCGCTCGCTGTTTTTGTGTCTCTCTCGCTCTCTCTCTCTCTCGCTGTTTTTTGTCCCTCTCTCTCGCTTGCTGTTTTTGTCTTTCTCTCTCTCTCGCTGTTTTTTATCCCTCTCTCTCTCTCTCTCTCTCTCGCTGTTTTTTATCCCTCTCTCTCTCTCGCTGTTTTTTGTCCCTCTCTCTCTCTCGCTGTTTTTTGTCCCTCTCTCTCTCTCGCTGTTTTTGTCTCTCTCTCTCTCTCGCTGTTTTTTGTCCCTCTCTCTCTCTCGCTGTTTTTTGTCCCTCTCTCTCTCTCGCTGTTTTTGTCTTTCTCTCTCTCTCGCTGTTTTTTATCCCTCTCTCTCTCTCTCTCTCGCTGTTTTTTATCCCTCTCTCTCTCTCGCTGTTTTTGTATTTCTCTCGCTGTTTTTGTCTCTCTCTCTCTCTCTCGCTGTTTTTGTCTCTCTCTCTCTCTCTCGCTGTTTTTGTCTCTCTCTCTCTCTCGCTGTTTTTTATCCCTCTCTCTCTCTCTCTCTCTCTCGCTGTTTTGTCTTTCTCTCGCTGTTTTTGTCTCTCTCTCTCTCTCTGTTTTTGTCTCTCTCTCGCTCTCTCTCTGTTTTTGTCTCTCTCTCTCTCTCGCTGTTTTGTATCCCTCTCTCTCTCTCTCTCGCTGTTTTTTGTCCCTCTCTCTCTCTCGCGCTGTTTTTTGTCCCTCTCTCTCTCTGTTTTTGTCTCTCTCTCTCTCTGTCTCTCTCTCTGTTTTTGTCTCTCTCTCGCTGTTTTTGTCTCTCTCTCGCTGTTTTTGTCTCTCTCTCGCTGTTTTTGTCTCTCTCTCGCTGTTTTTGTCTCTCTCTCTCTCTCACGCTCGCTGTTTTTGTCTCTCTCTCTCGCTCGCTGTTTTTGTGTCTCTCTCGCTCTCTCTCTCTCTCGCTGTTTTTTGTCCCTCTCTCTCTCTCTCGCTGTTTTTTGTCCCTCTCTCTCGCTTGCTGTTTTTGTCTTTCTCTCGCTGTTTTTGTCTCTCTCTCTCTCGCTGTTTTTTATCCCTCTCTCTCTCGCTGTTTTTTGTACCTCTCTCTCTCTCTCTCTCTCTCTCGCTGTTTTTGTCTTTCTCTCGCTGTTTTTGTCTCTCTCTCTCGCTGTTTTTTGTCCCTCTTTCTCTCTCTCTCTGTTTTTGTCTCTCTCTCTCTCTCGCTGTTTTTTATCCCTCTCTCTCTCTCTCTCGCTGTTTTTTGTCCCTCTCTCTCTCTCGCTGTTTTTGTCCCTCTCTCTCTCTCTCGCTGTTTTGTCTTTCTCTCGCTGTTTTTGTCTCTCTCTCTCGCTGTTTTTGTCTCTCTCTCGCTCTCTCTCTGTTTTTGTCTCTCTCTCTCTCTCGCTGTTTTTTATCCCTCTCTCTCTCTCTCTCGCTGTTTTTTGTCCCTCTCTCTCTCTCGCTGTTTTTGTCCCTCTCTCTCTCTCTCGCTGTTTTGTCTTTCTCTCGCTGTTTTTGTCTCTCTCTCTCGCTGTTTTTGTCTCTCTCTCGCTCTCTCTCTGTTTTTGTCCCTCTCTCTCTCTCTCGCTGTTTTGTCTTTCTCTCGCTGTTTTTGTCTCTCTCTCTCGCTGTTTTTGTCTCTCTCTCGCTCTCTCTCTGTTTTTGTCTCTCTCTCGCTCTCTCTCTGTTTTTGTCTCTCTCTCTCTCTCGCTGTTTTTTGTCCCTCTCTCTCTCTCGCTGTTTTTGTCCCTCTCTCTCTCTCTCGCTGTTTTGTCTCTCTCTCTCGCTGTTTTTGTCTCTCTCTCTCGCTGTTTTTGTCTCTCTCTCGCTCTCTCTCTGTTTTTGTCTCTCTCTCTCTCTCTCGCTGTTTTGTATCCCTCTCTCTCTCTCTCTCTCGCTGTTTTTTGTTCCTCTCTCTCTCTGTTTTTGTCTCTCTCTCTCGCTGTTGTTGTCTCTCTCTCTCGCTGTTTTTGTCTCTCTCTCTCGCTGTTTTTTGTCTCTCTCTCTCTCTCTCTCTCTCGCTGTTTTTTGTCCCTCTCTCTCTCTGTTTTTGTCTCTCTCTCTCGCTGTTTTTGTCTCTCTCTCGCTGTTTTTGTCTCTCTCTCTCTCTCTCTCTCACGCTCTCTGTTTTTGTCTGTCTCTCTCTCACTCTCTCGCTGTTTTTGTCTCTCTCTCTCGCTCGCTGTTTTTGTGTCTCTCTCGCTCTCTCTCTCTCTCTCGCTGTTTTTTGTCCCTCTCTCTCTCTCGCTGTTTTTTGTCCCTCTCTCTCGCTTGCTGTTTTTTGTCCCTCTCTCTCTCTGTTTTTGTCTCTCTCTCTCGCTGTTTTTGTCTCTCTCTCGCTGTTTTTTATCCCTCTCTCTCTCTCTCTCTCTCGCTGTTTTTTATCCCTCTCTCTCTCTCGCTGTTTTTTGTCCCTCTCTCTCTCTCGCTGTTTTTTGTCCCTCTCTCTCTCTCTCGCTGTTTTTTGTCCCCCTCTCTCTCTCTCGCTGTTTTGTCTTTCTCTCACTGTTTTTGTCTCTCTCTCGCTCTCTCTGTTTTTGTCTCACTCTCTCTCGCTGTTTTGTATCCCTCTCTCTCTCTCTCTCGCTGTTTTTTGTCCCTCTCTCTCTCTCGCTGTTTTTGTCTCTCTCTCTCTCTCACGCTCTCTGTTTTTGTCTCTCTTTCTCACTGTTTTTGTCTCTCTCTCTCTCTCTCTCGCAGTTTTTGTCTCTCTCTCTCGCTGTTTTTTGTACCTCTCTCTCTCTCTCTCTCTCGCTGTTTTTGTCTTTCTCTCGCTGTTTTTGTCTCTCTCTCTCTCGCTGTTTTTGTCTCTCTCTCTCTCTCTTGCCTATTTTCTTTTTCTCTCTCTATCTCTCTCTCTCTCTCTCTCGCTGTTTTTGTCTCTCTCTCTCTCTCTGTTTTTTGTCCCTCTCTCTCTCTCGCTGTTTTTTGTCCCTCTCTCTCTCGCTCTCTCTCTGTTTTTGTCACTCTCTCTTTCTTTCTTTCTCTCTCTCTCTCTCACTCGCTGTTTTTTGTCTCTCTCTCTTTCTCTCTTGCTGTTTTTTGTACCTCTCTCTCTCTCTCTCGCTGTTTTTGTCTTTCTCTCGCTGTTTTTGTCTCTCTCTCTCTCGCTGTTTTTTGTCCCTCTCTCTCTCTCTCTCTCTCTCTCTCTCTCGCTGTTTTTTGTCCCTCTCTCTCTCTCTCTCTCTCTCTCTCTCTCACTGTTTTGTCTTTCTCTCGCTGTTTTTGTCTCTCTCTCTCGCTGTTTTTGTCTCTCTCTCGCTCTCTCTCTGTTTTTGTCTCTCTCTCTCTCGCTGTTTTTTATCCCTCTCTCTCTCTCGCTGTTTTGTCTTTCTCTCGCTGTTTTTGTTTCTCTCTCTCGCTGTTTTTGTCTCTCTCTCGCTCTCTCTCTGTTTTTGTCTCTCTCTCTCTCTCGCTGTTTTTTGTCCCTCTCTCTCTCTCGCGCTGTTTTTTGTCCCTCTCTCTCTCTGTTTTTGTCTCTCTCTCTCTCTGTCTCTCTCTCTCTCTGTTTTTGTCTCTCTCTCGCTGTTTTTGTCTCTCTCTCGCTGTTTTTGTCTCTCTCTCGCTGTTTTTGTCTCTCTCTCTCTCTCACGCTCGCTGTTTTTGTCTCTCTCTCGCTCGCTGTTTTTGTGTCTCTCTCGCTCTCTCTCTCTCTCTCGCTGTTTTTTGTCCCTCTCTCTCTCTCTCGCTGTTTTTGTCTTTCTCTCGCTGTTTTTGTCTCTCTCTCGCTGTTTTTTATCCCTCTCTCTCTCGCTGTTTTTTGTACCTCTCTCTCTCTCTCTCGCTGTTTTTGTCTTTCTCTCGCTGTTTTTGTCTCTCTCTCTCGCTGTTTTTTGTCCCTCTTTCTCTCTCTCTCTCACTGTTTTGTCTTTCTCTCGCTGTTTTTGTCTCTCTCTCGCTCTCTCTCTGTTTTTGTCTCTCTCTCTCTCTCGCTGTTTTTTATCCCTCTCTCTCTCTCTCTCTCGCTGTTTTTTGTCCCTCTCTCTCTCTCGCTGTTTTTGTCCCTCTCTCTCTCTCGCTGTTTTTTGTCCCTCTCTCTCTCTCTCGCTGTTTTGTCTTTCTCTCGCTGTTTTTGTCTCTCTCTCTCGCTGTTTTTGTCTCTCTCTCGCTCTCTCTCTCTCTCTCGCTGTTTTGTATCCCTCTCTCTCTCTCTCTCGCTGTTTTTTGTCCCTCTCTCTCTCTCTCTCTCGCTGTTTTTTGTCCCTCTCTCTCTCTGTTTTTGTCTCTCTCTCTCGCTGTTTTTGTCTCTCTCTCTCGCTGTTTTTGTCTCTCGCTGTTTTTTGTCCCTCTCTCTCTCTCTCTCTCGCTGTTTTTTGTCCCTCTCTCTCTCTGTTTTTGTCTCTCTCTCTCGCTGTTTTTGTCTCTCTCTCGCTGTTTTTGTCTCTCTCTCTCTCTCTCACGCTCTCTGTTTTTGTCTGTCTCTCTCTCACTCTCTCGCTGTTTTTGTCTCTCTCTCTCGCTCGCTGTTTTTGTGTCTCTCTCGCTCATTCTCTCTCTCTCGCTGTTTTTTGTCCCTCTCTCTCTCTCTCGCTGTTTTTTGTCCCTCTCTCTCGCTTGCTGTTTTTGTCTTTCTCTCTCTCTCGCTGTTTTTTATCCCTCTCTCTCTCTCTCGCTGTTTTTTATCCCTCTCTCTCTCTCGCTGTTTTTTGTCCCTCTCTCTCTCTCGCTGTTTTTTGTCCCTCTCTCTCTCTCTCGCTGTTTTTTGTCCCTCTCTCTCTCTCTCTCTCTCGCTGTTTTGTCTTTCTCTCGCTGTTTTTGTCTCTCTCTCGCTCTCTCTGTTTTTGTCTCACTCTCTCTCGCTGTTTTGTATCCCTCTCTCTCTCTCTCGCTGTTTTTTGTCCCTCTCTCTCTCTCGCTGTTTTTTGTCCCCCTCTCTCTCTGTTTTTGTCTCTCTCTCTCTCGCTGTTTTTGTCTCTCTCTCGCTGTTTTTGTCTCTCTCTCGCTGTTTTTGTCTCTCTCTCGCTGTTTTTGTCTCTCTCTCGCTGTTTTTGTCTCTCTCTCGCTGTTTTTGTCTCTCTCTCTCTCTCACGCTCTCTGTTTTTGTCTGTCTCTTTCTCACTGTTTTTGTCTCTCTCTCTCTCTCTCGCTGTTTTTGTCTCTCTCTCTCGCTGTTTTTTGTACCTCTCTCTCTCTCTCTCTCTCTCGCTGTTTTTGTCTTTCTCTCGCTGTTTTTGTCTCTCTCTCTCTCGCTGTTTTTGTCTCTCTCTCTCTCTCACGCTCGCTGTTTTTGTCTCTCTCTCTCGCTCGCTGTTTTTGTGTCTCTCTCGCTCTCTCTCTCTCTCGCTGTTTTTTGTCCCTCTCTCTCTCTCTCGCTGTTTTTTGTCCCTCTCTCTCGCTTGCTGTTTTTGTCTTTCTCTCGCTGTTTTTGTCTTTCTCTCGCTGTTTTTGTCTCTCTCTCTCTCGCTGTTTTTTATCCCTCTCTCTCTCTCGCTGTTTTTTATCCCTCTCTCTCTCTCGCTGTTTTTTATCCCTCTCTCTCTCTCGCTGTTTTTTGTCCCTCTCTCTCTCGCTGTTTTTTGTCTCTCTCTCTCTCTCTCGCTGTTTTTGTCTCTCTCTCGCTCTCTGTTTTTGTCTCTCTCTCTCTCCCCTTTTTGTATCCCTCTCTCACTCTCTCGCTGTTTTTTGTCCCTCTCTCTGTTTTTGTCTCTC
This sequence comes from Chiloscyllium plagiosum, assembly GCF_037043375.1. NCBI lineage: Eukaryota > Metazoa > Chordata > Chondrichthyes > Orectolobiformes > Hemiscylliidae > Chiloscyllium > Chiloscyllium plagiosum. Next base: position 2,652,051 of record NW_028270175.1, read on the forward strand.
TCTCTCTCTCTCGCTGTTTTTGTCTCTCTCTCGCTGTTTTTGTCTCTCTCTCTCTCTCACGCTCTCTGTTTTTGTCTGTCTCTCTCTCACTGTTTTTGTCTCTCTCTCTCTCTCTCTCTCGCTGTTTTTGTCTCTCTCTCTCTCTCTCTCTCTCTCGCTGTTTTTTGTACCTCTCTCTCTCTCTCTCGCTGTTTTTGTCTTTCTCTCGCTGTTTTTGTCTCTCTCTCTCTTGCCTATTTTCTTTTTCTCTCTCTATCTCTCTCTCTCTCTCTCTCTCTCGCTGTTTTTGTCTCTCTCTCTCTCTCTGTTTTTTGTCCCTCTCTCTCTCTCGCTGTTTTTTGTCCCTCTCTCTCTCGCTCTCTCTCTGTTTTTGTCACTCTCTCTTTCTTTCTTTCTCTCTCTCTCTCTCACTCGCTGTTTTTTGTCTCTCTCTCTCTCTCTCGCTGTTTTTTGTACCTCTCTCTCTCTCTCTCTCTCGCTGTTTTTGTCTTTCTCTCGCTGTTTTTGTCTCTCTCTCTCTCTCTCTCGCTGTTTTTTGTCCCTCTCTCTCTCACTGTTTTGTCTTTCTTTCGCTGTTTTTGTCTCTCTCTCTCGCTGTTTTTGTCTCTCTCTCGCTGTTTTTGTCTCTCTCTCTCTCTCTCTCGCTGTTTTTTATCCCTCTCTCTCTCTCTTGCTGTTTTTTGTCCCTCTCTCTCTCTCTCTCGCTGTTTTTTGTCCCTCTCTCTCTCTCGCTGTTTTTTGTCCCTCTCTCTCTCTCTCTCTCTCTCTCGCTGTTTTGTCTTTCTCTCGCTGTTTTGTCTTTCTCTCGCTGTTTTGTCTTTCTCTCGCTGTTTTTGTCTTTCTCTCTCGCTGTTTTTGTCTCTCTCTCGCTCTCTCTCTGTTTTTGTCTCTCTCTCTCTCGCTGTTTTGTATCCCTCTCTCTCTCTCTCTCGCTGTTTTTTGTCCCTCTCTCTCTCTCTGTTTTTGTCTCTCTCTCTCTCTCTCTCGCTGTTTTTGTCTCTCTCTCGCTGTTTTTGTCTCTCTCTCTCTCTCACGCTCTCTGTTTTTGTCTGTCTCTCTCTCACTGTTTTTGTCTCTCTCTCTCGCTGTTTTTGTCTCTCTCTCTCTCGCTGTTTTTGTCTCTCTCTCTCTCTCTCTCGCTGTTTTTGTCTCTCTTTCTCTTCTCTCTCACTCGCTGTTTTTGTCTCTCTCTCGCTGTTTTTGTCTGTCTGTCTCTCTCTCTCTCTCTTTCTCTCTCTCTCTGTTTTTGTATCTCTCTCTTGCCTATTTTTTCTCTCTCTCTCTGTTTTTGTATCTCTCTCTTGCCTATTTTTTCTCTCTCTCGCTGTTTTTGTCTCTCTCTCTCTCTCACGCTCTCTGTTTTTGTCTGTCTCTCTCTCACTGTTTTTGTCTCTCTCTCTCTCTCTCTCTCGCTGTTTTTGTCTCTCTCTCTCTTCTCTCTCACTCGCTGTTTTTGTCTCTCTCTCGCTGTTTTTGTCTGTCTGTCTCTCTCTCTCTCTCTTTCTCTCTCTCTCTGTTTTTGTATCTCTCTCTTGCCTATTTTTTCTCTCTCTCTCTGTTTTTGTATCTCTCTCTCTTGCCTATTTTCTTTCTCTCTCTCTCTCTCTCTCTCTCTCTCTCTCTCTCTCTCTCTCTCTCTCTCGCTTTTTCTCTCTCTCTCTCTCTCTCGCTCGCTTTTTCTCTCTCTCTCTCTCTCGCTCGCTTTTTCTCTCTCTCTCTCTCACGCTCTCTGTTTTTGTCTGTCTCTCTCTCACTCTCTCGCTGTTTTTGTCTCTCTCTCTCGCTCGCTGTTTTTGTGTCTCTCTCGCTCTCTCTCTCTCTCTCTCGCTGTTTTTTGTCCCTCTCTCTCTCTCTCGCTGTTTTTTGTCCCTCTCTCTCTCTCTCGCTGTTTTTTGTCCCTCTCTCTCGCTGTTTTTGTCTTTCTCTCTCTCTCGCTGTTTTTTATCCCTCTCTCTCTCTCTCTCTCTCGCTGTTTTTTATCCCTCTCTCTCTCTCGCTGTTTTTTGTCCCTCTCTCTCTCGCGCTGTTTTTTGTCCCTCTCTCTCTCTCTCGCTGTTTTTTGTCCCTCTCTCTCTCTCTCGCTGTTTTGTCTTTCTCTCGCTGTTTTTGTCTCTCTCTCGCTCTCTCTGTTTTTGTCTCTCTCTCTCTCGCTGTTTTGTATCCCTCTCTCTCTCTCTCTCGCTGTTTTTTGTCCCTCTCTCTCTCTCTCGCTGTTTTTGTCTCTCTCTCGCTGTTTTTGTCTCTCTCTCGCTGTTTTTGTCTCTCTCTCGCTGTTTTTGTCTCTCTCTCGCTGTTTTTGTCTCTCTCTCGCTGTTTTTGTCTCTCTCTCTCTCACGCTCTCTGTTTTTGTCTGTCTCTTTCTCACTGTTTTTGTCTCTCTCTCTCTCTCTCGCTGTTTTTGTCTCTCTCTCTCGCTGTTTTTTGTACCTCTCTCTCTCTCTCTCTCGCTGTTTTTGTCTCTCTCTCTCTCTCGCTGTTTTTGTCTCTCTCTCTCTCTCACGCTCGCTGTTTTTGTCTCTCTCTCTCGCTCGCTGTTTTTGTGTCTCTCTCGCTCTCTCTCTCTCGCTGTTTTTTGTCCCTCTCTCTCTCTCTCGCTGTTTTTTGTCCCTCTCTCTCGCTGTTTTTGTCTTTCTCTCGCTGTTTTTGTCTCTCTCTCTCTCGCTGTTTTTTATCCCTCTCTCTCTCTCTCGCTGTTTTTGTCCCTCTCTCTCGCTGTTTTTTGTCCCTCTCTCTCTCGCTGTTTTTTGTCTCTCTCTCTCGCTGTTTTTTGTCCCTCTCTCTCTCTCTCGCTGTTTTGTCTTTCTCTCGCTGTTTTTGTCTCTCTCTCTCTCGCTGTTTTGTATCCCTCTCTCACTCTCTCGCTGTTTTTTGTCCCTCTCTCTCTCTGTTTTTGTCTCTCTCTCTCTCTCTCTCGCTGTTTTTGTCTCTCTCTCGCTGTTTTTGTCTCTCTCTCGCTGTTTTTGTCTCTCTCTCGCTGTTTTTGTCTCTCTCTCTCTCTCACGCTCTCTGTTTTTGTCTGTCTCTCTCTCACTGTTTTTGTCTCTCTCTCTCTCTCTCTCTCTCTCTCTCGCTGTTTTTTGTACCTCTCTCTCTCTCTCTCTCTCGCTGTTTTTGTCTTTCTCTCGCTGTTTTTGTCTTTCTCTCGCTGTTTTTGTCTCTCTCTCTCTCTCTGTTTTTGTCTCTCTCTCTCTTGCCTATTTTCTTTTTCTCTCTCTATCTCTCTCTCTCTCTCTCTCTCGCTGTTTTTGTCTCTCTCTCTCTCTCTCTGTTTTTTGTCCCTCTCTCTCTCTCGCTGTTTTTTGTCCCTCTCTCTCTCGCTCTCTCTCTGTTTTTGTCACTCTCTCTTTCTTTCTTTCTTTCTCTCTCTCTCTCTCACTCGCTGTTTTTTGTCTCTCTCTCTCTCACTCGCTGTTTTTTGTACCTCTCTCTCTCTCTCTCTCTCTCGCTGTTTTTGTCTTTCTCTCGCTGTTTTTGTCTCTCTCTCTCTCTCTCTCTCTCTCGCTGTTTTTTGTCCCTCTCTCTCTCTCTCACTGTTTTGTCTTTCTCTCGCTGTTTTTGTCTCTCTCTCTCGCTGTTTTTGTCTCTCTCTCGCTCTCTCGCTGTTTTTGTCTCTCTCTCGCTCTCTCTCTGTTTTTGTCTCTCTCTCGCTCTCTCTCTGTTTTTGTCTCTCTCTCTCTCGCTGTTTTTTATCCCTCTCTCTCTCTTGCTGTTTTTTGTCCCTCTCTCTCTCTCTCTCACTGTTTTTTGTCCCTCTCTCTCTCTCTCTCTCGCTGTTTTTTGTCCCTCTCTCTCTCTCTCTCTCTCTCGCTGTTTTGTCTTTCTCTCGCTGTTTTGTCTTTCTCTCGCTGTTTTTGTCTTTCTCTCTCGCTGTTTTTGTCTCTCTCTCTCTCTCGCTGTTTTGTATCCCTCTCTCTCTCTCTCTCGCTGTTTTTTGTCCCTCTCTCTCTCTCTGTTTTTGTCTCTCTCTCTCTCTCTCTCTCGCTGTTTTTGTCTCTCTCTCGCTGTTTTTGTCTCTCTCTCTCTCTCACGCTCTCTGTTTTTGTCTGTCTCTCTCTCACTGTTTTTGTCTCTCTCTCTCGCTGTTTTTGTCCCTCTCTCTCGCTCGCTGTTTTTGTGTCTCTCTCGCTCTCTCTTGTCCCTCTCTCTCTCTCGCTGTTTTTTGTCCCTCTCTCTCGCTTGCTGTTTTTTGTCTTTCTCTCGCTGTTTTTGTCTCTCTTTCTCTCGCTGTTTTTGTCTCTCTCTCTCTCGCTGTTTTTGTCTCTCTCTCTCTCGCTGTTTTTGTCTCTCTCTCTCTCTCTCGCTGTTTTTGTCTCTCTCTCTCGCTGTTTTTGTCTCTCTCTCTCTTCTCTCTCACTCGCTGTTTTTGTCTCTCTCTCGCTGTTTTTGTCTCTCTCTCGCTGTTTTTGTCTGTCTGTCTCTCTCTCTCTCTCTCTTTCTCTCTCTGTTTTTGTATCTCTCTCTTGCCTATTTTTTCTCTCTCTCTCTGTTTTTGTATCTCTCTCTCTTGCCTATTTTCTTTCTCTCTCTCTCTCTCTCTCTCTCTCTCTCTCTCTCTCTCTCTCTCTCTCTCTCTCTCTCTCTCGCTTTTTCTCTCTCTCTCGCGCTTTCTCTGTCTCTCGCTTTTTCACGCTTGCGCCCCTTCGCTTTTTCTCTCTCTCACACTGTTTTTATCTCTCTCTCTCTCTCTCTCTCGCTGTTTTTGTCTCTCTCTCTCGCTGTTTTTGTGTCTCTCTCTCTCGCTGTTTTTGTCTCTCTCTGTTTTTGTCTCTCTCTGTCTCTCGCTGTTTTTGTGTCTCTCTCTCTCTCGCTGTTTTTGTGTCTCTCTCTCGCTGTTTTTGTCTCTCTCTCTCTCTCTTGCCTATTTTCTTTTTATCTCTCTCTATCTCTCTCTCTCGCTGTTTTTGTCTCTCTCTCTCTCGCTGTTTTTGTCCCTCTCTCCCTCTCTCACTGTTTTTTGTTTGTCTCTCTCTTGCTGTTTTTGTCTCTCTCGCTGTTTTTGACTCTCTCTCTCTTGCTGTTTTTTGTTCCTGTCTCTCTTGCTGTTTTTTGTCCCTCTCTCTCTCTCGCTGTCTCTCTCTCTCTCTCCCTCTCGCTGTTTCTCTCTCTCTCTCTCTCTCGCTGTTTTTGTGTGTCTCTCTCTCTCGCTGTTTTTTGTCTCTCTCTCTTGCTGTTTTTGTCTCTCTCTCTCTCTCTTGCTGTTTTTTGTGTCTCTCTCTCTTGCTTTTTCTATCTCTCTCTCGGGTGCGCTTTTTCTGTCTGTCTGTCTCTCTCTCTCTTTTTCTGTCTTTCTTGTTTTTTCTGTCTCTCGCTTTGTCTTTCTGTCTGTCTGTCGCTCTTTCTGTCTGTCGCTCTCTCGCTTTTTCTGTCTGTCTGTGTCTCTCTCTCTCTCGCTCGCTCGCTCTCTGTTTCTCTCTTGCTCGCTCGCTTTTTCTCTGTCTCTCGCTGGATGACGGTTTTGAAGTGAAATGTTGCTTCCTTCCAGATCCTGAGTTGCTGTTTTATTTCTGCAACAAACGAAGCATTTGTGAGATTGAAATTTTTGTAAAGCCAGCCCCTGAATCTCCAGCCAGTGTGAACACTGCCCTGGCTAATCACCTCTCCTGTGCTTCTGGCATGAAGGTTTACAAATGTTTTTATTCTTATCAGTGGTGGTCTTGGTGTGGAGTGAGAGCTGGATTCCTGAGCGGGAAACGAAAGCTGCTCCCACTCCTTTTCTGCTGACCCTCTCTCAGCCAAGGATGAAACCTGTCAACATTGAACAAAGGGTTTGGGGCACTTCATGAGAGTTGATTTGTTTAAACGTCTTCCCCATTCATCAGCCTAACGTGTGTGTGTGTGTGTGTGTGTGTGTGTGTGTGTGTGTGTGTGTGTGTGTGTGTGTGTGTGTGTGTGTGTGTGTGTGTATATGGCCCAGTATAAGGCAATCACTATGGTTACCAGCTGTGACCTGTGACCTCTAGCTGAATACTTAGCTCTTGCTGGTGCCCCTCTGAAGCAGTGCGCCATTGGACAGAGCTGCGTCACACTGATTAAATACCTAAATATTGTGAGCATATTTTTCACTTGGCAAAGATCCAGTTTTGAAGGGTTTGATTTGTGCTTTCTCTCTTTAAGATCATATTCCTGCTTTTGTTTGATTTGTCTAAGGGCTAGGCGGTGTTCAGTTCAGAGGTCAGTAAGTGTTTTCAATCTCTCCTGCTCGCTCTCGCTCTCTCTCTTCCCCCCCCCCCCCCTCTCGCTCCATGTTCGGTCTCCTGGTTACAGCGCTGAGGCTTGTACAGCTCAGTCACTCTGACACAAAGGAAAATGCTTGACTCATTGTGGCACAGCAGATTTCCATTTGAGTTTACTCTCTGAAGCAGCTGCAGATTTTCCCTGAAATAATCAGCTGCAGCTTTTGAGGTAGGGCCGAGATTCCTGCTTAAATTCTGGTCTTTGTGAGTACAATCTCACACTGAGACCAGTAACTGCAAATAGATAGGAAAGTGCCTATTAGTGTTCAGTGAATCTGATGGCGAGCTAGTGAGGCTGCAGAGAGTTCTCACACCAGGCTCTTTGAGATTTCAACATGACCAGTTTGATTGTGCTCTTGAAGTGTATGTTGTAAGTAACCCATCTGCATAGCTGTTTTAACCTTCTGTGTTCAGTTGCTGTTTTATATTACATCTGTCCTTCCTGGAAAGGATGGTGAACTATTGAGAATTGCAGGTACTGCATTCAGTAGTGGTCATTGTTGAAAGCATGTGTAGCTGCTGTTTATTAATTGGGAATGTTTCTGAAGAAAAGAATTCTTACAATAAAATCTGTTTCTCCACAATCTAATCAGGAATGAGAGAGAGCCTCCTACAAACTGTGAAATGAATACCCTGGTTAGTGGGTAGCACGGAGCAGAAATGACCATTTATTTTTGGTCTTTGTTTAGTATTGTGTTACAGCTCATAACAAGGAGACGGTGAAGGATCACTTGGCAAATAATCCTGCCTGCTTGCATCTGTTGGGAGACTGAAGCTTGATGGTTTTTAATGGGGTCACATTTTGATTTAAAGTAACCAGCTGCAGAACAATGCTTAAATGTGAGCTGGGCTGTTGTTTTGTGTTTGTGTGTGCATTTCATGAGGAGTTAGTTCCATGTGCCTCCTTCCATTAATCTGTGAGGAGCTGGGATTTGATTTGCTCCAAAGATCAGTCTGAATGTGTCACACTCTGCCGATTATGGATAGAATTCTGTCTTGGCGAAGGATTTAGCGTCACTTTCTCTGGAGAACTGTAGAATTGTTGATCCTCACTTGGCACTGTCTCTGTTTGCAATTCAGCTCAGTCCTGGGCTAGCTGTTTCTAGAGTCCAGGTAGGTCTCCGACTCTGAGCGGAGGGGAATGTGGCTTACTAAATAAAGATCTACAGTTAGCTCCTTGCTCCTTATGGGACACTCTCCCCAAATTGTTAATTTGCCTTAGTCAAATATCTAGGGAGGGCTTTCTTTTTGTACCTGACCCTGAGTGTTGTATAAATTCTCTTGCCCTGCGGCTGAGGTTAAAGCAGGCTGTGCCCAACCCTTCGGTGGGTATTAAAGATCTGGGGGCACTGATTTGAAGAATAGCAGGGAGTTCTCCACAACTTCCTCAGTCAACATCACAGATGTAAGTGGTCGCTACAATACTGCTGCTTGTGGGAGTTGCTGTGCATTTGTTGGCTGTTTAGCTTCTGACACTACAGAAGCTACTACAGTTCAGAAGTGTTTCATTGGCTGTAAATACTCTGTGAGACCTCCCTGCCCCCACCCCAAAGTAGGCACTATAAAAATGCAACTGTCACTTGTACATTCCGGTAGTTGTTGTGAAGAACAGTTAGCCACACTTCCTGGTGGGTAGTCATCATTTGGGTAAGACTTTGCTGGTGAGGCCTTTTGTAGGAGAATAGCCTGTGAGAATGTTTGGATGGACCACAGGGTTCAAAGTGATGGGTGGACTGCGACCACTTGTCCTAGAGTGGATCTACCCTGGAGATAGAGGGAGATCTTAAAAAGATTCCACCAGGGTACGACCCTGACAGTTATTGCAACCTCTGTACAGTTCCTGATAACCCGACCGAAGTTCAGCCTGGCTGGGGAAGTAACTGGGGGAAAGAGTAGAGACCAGCCCCTGTGTCCAACTCGTGGAGGGTGGGGAGGGGTGGTGGTTCTGCTGCTTTTGTACAAACACACCGATTCCTCCTAGAAACGTCAGCACACACTATGGGGACAGGGAACCTCCTCTGGGCACATCAGAGCGACTGACCTGTGAGCCCATGATGCTGACCCAGTTTGAGGAGCACTGTAACCATCAACCCCCAGGGTTATCTGGCAAAACTCCAGCACACCTGGGACTGAGAGTTCACTCCTGGCATTGGCACAAGTCAAAACAAAGTAGTTTTGATCAAGTGTCTGGTTGGTTTGATTTTGTATTCTTCATCTGTAACATCACCCCCATGCCCACCCAGCACTCTCCCAGCTTGCCAACTGCTGAAACCCTGATCTGGCCTTTGTTGGACATGGCTAGTCTCAGCACACTGCTGGCTACACTCTCTTCTGTTAGCTCCCAGTAAACTTTGCTGCTCTGTCAATTCTGTGCCCACTCCCCTACACTGGCTTCCAGTCCAGCAATGTTTTCTATTAAATCTCTCTAAACCATGTCTTCAGGTCATTCCTGGATATCCGTGATCCCTGTCGGTGTAATCTCCTCCGGCTTCTCAATGCTCCGAGATCCCTGTTCCTTTCTTTCCATGTCCTCAGTCTATCATTGCTGCCATTACTGTCTGTGTCTTCAGTTGCCCGAGTCCCAACCTCTGAAATTCCCTCCCTAAATCTGTCTGCCCCTCTATCGCTGTAGACTCTACCTCTTTAACCATGTTTTTGTTCATTTGACCTATAATAGCGCTGGGCATCCCCGTTTGCTTTATAACGTGCCTGTGACACACATCAGGACATTTTGTTATTTAAAGGTGTTGTCTAAAAAGTGAAGGACTTTGTGAAATATTTGGGGGAGGGTATAGATTTTTGACTCACTGCTTGGGAAGCAACACTTTACTGACAAAGAGGATGATTGTGATTTATAACAAAATCAAAGTATTGGAGAAATGCAGCAGAGGTCTGGCAGCATCTGTGGACAGAGAAACCGCGTTAATGTTTTAAGTCAAGTGACCCTTGATCAGAACTCTGAGGCTTGCTAATTTTCTGTAGCCCTTGCTGTTTCTGTTTTGGATTTCCAGAGTCTGCATCTCTTTGTTTTATGATTGGATTGTGAGGTGGGTTTGATTATTTTTCTCACAAATCTTTGACACAATGAGGAATGTGACCCAATGCAATCTTGACCTTTACTAGAAAGGGTCGCTTGAGGTTTGGTTAGTCTCTGTGATGAGAAAGTGAGGACTGCAGATGCTGGAGATCAGAGCTGAAAATGTGTTGCTGGAAAAGCGCAGCAGGTCAGGCAGCATCCAAGGAACAGGAGAATCGACGTTTCGGGTATAAGCCCTTCTTCAGCCCTTCCTGACCTGCGCTTTTCCAGCAACACATTTTCAGCTTTAGTCTCTGTGATGGTCACTTCATCTAAAAATGCAAAGTTTCTGTGAGTTGTTATGTTTGGCTCACACACAGGTCACTGCAGTCCCCGGACGGTCAACTGATCATCAGTCCTCTCCCTCAGTAGGAGGCTCGGCACCATGGACACAGAGCTCCCAGCTTTGATCCCTGATCCATGCAGTCTCTCTGATCTCCAACTGGAATCGGTATTCCCAGGGCGAACGTAGCCAGCTGAGGATTCCCAGCCTTGATCACAAACTGTGACCAAAGCTGAAACTGGAAAGATGAGGGGAATCTGATCAGATCATGGGGTTAGCTGAGAACAAGTTTCAGGTTACAACAACAACAACTTGCATTTAGATGGTATCTTCAATGTATAATCTCCCGCATTGCTTATTAAAGCCTGACAATCCAAATAAATAAACAAGAGCTCAGTCAAAGAGTTGATGGGAGTTGAGAGGGAATGGATTGGAAACAGTTGATTTAATGTCTCTTATTCCAGAGAGTCTCCCTTGAGAGCAGTGTTCTGAACTTTGGCTCCTGTGTCCTGACCCAGATTCCCAGGTTTGTTGAGCTCTTAGTCTCTGGAATATGTTGATTGTTGTGGAGGCATTCCCAGTTTAATAGTCTGAACCAGCTCCTCTCTGTTGTTCTGTGTGACTTTGTTCATCCATCTGAGGAGAACAATAGAGACAAATTTAACTGAGTGATCAGGAGCTATTGGCTGTTTGTTGCAGAGTAGGAGTGAGAGTAGGAGTGAGAGTAGAATACAAGCTGGTGGTTGTTGTAAAAGTTGATGCATTTGAAAAGTATTTTAAATCTTTGTCATAAAGAACCTAAAATGCAGTGTCAGAATTTCTCTGACCATTGGTCACAAAAGTAACCAGAGATATTGATAATTTACTAAGCAAGACTTCAAGCTTAATTCACAATGCATGCCAAACTGTTAAGCATAACCTCAATGGAACAAATGGCCTCTATCTGCCCAAGTGATTCTAAGATATTAGTTTTCTACAGGTTTGCAAGATCTTGGATACTCTGCATGTGGGGTTTTGCTCCCTCATGCTGGTACATCTGCATTAGGAGAAGGTCCAGTAGGGTGGACTCCGTTCAATTGTGGGGATGAGGGGTATATCCTAGCAGGAAAGGCTTGTTCTTTATCCATTGGAGTTTAGAAGTTGGAGAGAGAAAGTTTACTGAGGGTATTTGATGGGTAAGTGTGGAAGGAGTGTTTCCCCTTTTGTAGATGAGACTGGAACTAGGGACATCGCTTAAGAAAAGGAAGTTGAATATTTTATTTGTTCATGGGAAGTGGGCTCCACTGCTCAGACTGGCGTTTATTGCCCATCCTTGATTGTTCTGGAGCAGGTGTGGATGAGAAATATTTTTCCCTTAGAGTGAGAAACTTTCTTTTCAAGAGATCAGTAAAGGCTGGGTCATTGCATTTACTCCAGGCAGGGTTTAACTAAGAAGGGAATGGGGTGGGGGAGGGGGGAGAAGGCGAGCATGGACTGAGAGCATGATCAGAGCAGCCACAATTTGGTGGAGCAGACTTGAGGGACTGAATGGCCTCAACCTGTAATCAAAGCATTAACACAACGGAGATACAAACAAGATTCTGGAGCTTTAAAGAAAAAAGCAATGCTGGAGAAACTCTGCAGATCAGACAGCACCTTTCGGAGAGAGACAGAGTTAATATTTTGAGTCCTCTCTGGTTTGAAGAGGAGACCTATTGTACTTAAAAGTTGACTGTGCTTTCTCACTGCCAATGCTGCCAGTCCCTGAGGAGGTTCTGCAAAACTTTGGTTTTGGTAAAACCATTGTATTTGATATTGAGGAAAATGAGGATTATAGAAGATTTCTCAATGGACTTTGATCAGCATCTTGAGAAATAACAGCTGGAGCCTGTGCTCTCTGTTTGTTTCATTGACTTTGCTGCTGGAACTGATGTGATTCTCTGTCTCTGTCCTGTGTCCAGGTGATCCAACAAGCTCTCCATCGCCAGCCCAACACTGCTGCTCAGTACCTCCAGCAGATGTACGCTGCCCAACAGCAGCACCTCATGCTGCAAACTGCAGCCTTGCAGCAGCAGCAGCAGCACCTGAGCAGTGCCCAGCTCCAGAGCCTGGCAGCAGTACAGCAGGTAAGCAGCTGGCCCTGCGCTGGCTTCAAGTGGTCTGTGTCAATAGTGTGCCCGTGAGCTTCATAACGCCTGATGCCCCTTTATACCAACCCGTGGGACTGGCAGTTGTAAAGTTTCCAGAGTTATTTGTTAAATGTGGTTTCCATTCTCTGATCAACTCTCGCACTCCTCAGGATTGGCCAATCACCATAAACAAGAGAAGGTACAGTCCAGGGACACTGAAACCCGTCAGGATTTCTGTCCTGCTGACTGGCCATTTGAAAGGGTTTGTGAGGATCCAATTGTACCCAGTTGTGATGGACGTTAGAGCCATCATTCCAGAGGATCCATCGCCCTAGACAGCAGGGCCATCGACCGATTGGCAAAGCAGTGGTAACGATAGCTAATTGTCTTATTAAATGAAGGTTAATGATATACAGAGAGGACAGGGGAAGGCATTGACTGATTAAGTACCTTAATCACATGGAAAGAGAGTCTGAGTTTTGGTTGGGGAGGAAGCAGGCATTTTTACTGTAAAATTGATTTAGCATTTCGGAAAAGATCAGTGTCGCGTTTCCAATTTCACTATCAGCAACAGCACAAAGTGCAGCTACCACAGAAGAAGTGATCCCAATCAGGGATACTTGAGGCCTGAATTGGAACAGAGGACTCTGAGTTGTGGAGCTGGAGGAGATTACAGCAATGGGGAGAATCTGTTTAGTGTCAAATCTCTCCAGTCAGAGAGCGCCCACTGCCTGGAAATGCAGGGGGGAAGCAGGTTCAATTAAAGCATTGAGGAGGACATGACTTCCATTTAATCAATCATCTAATACTCTGGGGAAAAAGCAGGAGATGAGCACCAAGTGTCCAGACAGTGAGCACTGGTGCAACGGGGTGAATCGGCCTCCTGCTACACCGTAATGATTCTGAGATACGAAAGGGGGGAAAGGAGGATAACAAGTTTAGAATTGAGTTGTTTTATGGGGTGTCAGTGTTCAGTTGATGGGAATGTAAAAAAATTCAGATGTTAGAGCTTTACAGGAGCTCTGGTTTCTGGATGGTCAATGATGATTAAAAAGAAAAGTTTGTGGGAGGCACTTGAGGGCAGCTGGTGCCCACAAAAATTCATTTTTTCATCACTTGATGTGAAAGGATAAAGCATGCTTAAGTGAAGGCAAGGCTTAAATGACAAATGAAACAAAACATTAAAACATATAACCTTCTGACATATAGATTTATTTTGTGTTATTTAAAAGAAACATATTGGATGCAAATGATGAACCGATCTCTTGATGGAACTTGATAAATTGCTGTTTGCCACATGAATGGCCTTGAGAAGGTGCATGGATTGTAATGCTGTGCAGTCCCAGGAGATGGAAAGGGGAAGAGTGAGGTTTAAATTATTTATCAATGGGCCTGATTGCTTGCTGGAACGCAATTAGGTCCCACAGTTACTTAGTGGCTGGCTTCTGTATTGTACATCAACAGCACAGAAGTTCAATAATTGACAGGGTTGAAATTTCGAGTGGTATTTTCATGTTGAATATTTCTGCTGTTCACTGATTAAAATAGAGTCTGTTTTGAGAGTTGAAGCTATCATGTTACTGTAGTGTCAATCAGAGAAACCGAGGCATAAATCCCTTTTGGGATATTGGATTGTTGGAGGTTGGGATGAATTGTTGTGAGGGATATTAATAGGGGAAGGTGTTTTGGGTTCCAGGTAATGAGAGCACACTGTAGAAAATTGGTAAAGGAAATCAAGATGGTGAAAATTTTGTATCGTGCAATGAACAGTTGTGAAACAAAAAAACAGAAATTACTGGAAAAACTCAGCAGGTCTGGCAGCATCTGCAGAGACGAGTGTTTTGGGTCAAGTGACCCTTCCTCTGAACTCAGCTCAGTAGTTGTGACCCGGAAGGCACCGCCTGATGGGGTGGCGACAGCAGATTCAAAACCATATCAGAGAGCTGGCATAGGAACCTTGGGGCCGAATGGCCTCCTTCGGTGCTGTAAGATTCAACAATGCTACAGTTCTCCATTGTACAGGGCAATGACGTTGCAAATATGGCATCGATCAGGGGTCTGCACAAATTGTCTGAGCATTTCCAATTACAGCCTCTTGGTACAAGTTGTTCACCTTGAACGGTCTACACGTAAGATTCTAAACCATAATATCAAACATGAAGTATGATAAGCCTGGGGATATTTCCAATTTACAGATAATTGATCTTATTTCATCTCAATGTTGGCTTTCTCTGGCAGCTGACTGTGGATGAGTCACTTGATGCTGTTGTACAGCCGAGAAAATTCCCAGATGGGGATGAAAGAGAAAGCTTAAGAGATACAGAAATTTCCAAATAGTTGGAATAGTTTAGCTAACTTTACAAGAACGCTGTCACAACCTCTAATTTGAAGTTATTCAGCAGAGTTGATATGGTAATTGTTCAGAGTATTACAGGCAGAGTGAGGCCCTTCAGCCCAATGTCTGGACTGGTCAGCCAGCATCTATCTACTCCACTCTAATCCCATTGTTCAGTATTTGTTGCATAAACTGACGTGTTGTGGTCAAGTGCTCATCTTCAATGTCTTGAGGGTTCCTGCCTCTACTACCCTTTTCATGCAGTGAGTTTCAGAGAAAGCAGAGTTAATGTTTTGGGTCCGGTGTCCTGGTGAATCTCCTTTGTACCCTCTCTATTACAGTCACAAGCCTCTTATAGTGTGGTGACCAGAATTGCTCACCGTACTGCAGCTGTGACCTGACCATCCCATACAGCTCTGTCCACATCTACTGCTTTTGTATTCAGTTCCTTCACTAATAAAAGCAAATACCTGGTATATCACCTTAACCACCATAACTCCCTGTCCTGCTGCCTACAAGGCTCTGTAGTCATGTTCCAAAGGTCCCTCTGATCCTCTGTCCTTCCCAGAGTTCTACCATTCATTGTGTATTCCCTTCGTTGTTAGTCCTTCCAAAGTGCACCATCGCGCACTTCTCAGGATTATATTCCATTTGTCTCTATCCAGCCCATCTGTATTTCCTGTTATCTCGGGCTTTCCTCCTCACTACCCACCAGTTTTCACATTTCTGCAAGGTTACCGTTTGTGCCACCTCATTCATATCCAGATCACAATAAACAGCAAATCTGCCAACATTGATCCTCGTGGGACTCCACTGGTCACAGGCTTCCAGTCACCAAAACATCTGTTGACAATCACCCCCTGCTTCCTGACACTCAGCCAATTTTGGATGTGATTTCTCAAACTGTTCTGATTCCCACCAGCTCTCCCATGCAGGACCTTGTTGATAGTCTTTCTGAAGTCCGTGCAGACTACATCTGCTGCACTTCCCTCATTCACACTCTAAACTTAATCAGATCTGTCCGATATGACCTCTCACTGGCAAGGCCACGCTGACTATCCTTCATTAATCCTTGCTGTCCAAATGGAGATTAATTCTGCCCCTGGAGTTTTTTTATCAAAATCTTCTCGATCACTGATTTTAAGACTCACTGGCCTACAGTCTCCTGCTTTATCTTTCCCACCCATCATGGATAATGGTACCTTTATTAGCTGTCTTCCAATCCTCTGGAACCTCTCCTGTGTCTAGCAGTCTGGAATACATCTCATCTGAATGTGGGGATTTGCCCAATTTTAAGCGGGAAAGCTGCTAACACCACCTCCCTCTCAATGCTACTTCCTGATTTCTATACCTACATTGTGTTAGCTGCATCTGTCCTTTTCTGCGATGTTCTCATTTGGTATATTGGAACTGTTCCATCTCCTACATATACAGTTTGCCACTTTGGCCTGTAACGGATCTCACTCTTTCCCTGATTATCCTCCTACCCTGGATGGATTTAGAAATACCTTGAACCTTCCTTCCCCCACCGTGTTATTTCAGGCCCTGGATGGACTGAAGCACCATGATCAAACTTACCTCCTTTTGAGCCAGGATGGTTTCTCTGATGGTTTTAGAATTGAAAGCCACAAAGCTTCCCATTTTGATCACTTCCCCACGATAATGTCACTCTGGCTGATCTGTGTTTGAACCATTTCTGATCACTCCACCGTTGGCAGACATACATTCAGCAGATCCCTCCTCTCAAACACTCTCCTCTGTTTAAAATGCTCCTTCGAACTGAGCCCTTGACCAAGCGTGTGGTTATCTGCTTCGATATCTCTGTGTGACACAGTTTCAGCTTTTGTTTTATAATGCTCTTTTGATGCACCTTGAGTCATTTCACTATGTTTAAAGGCGAAATATAAATGCAGATTGGTGTTAATTTTGGTATGTCTGTGCAGAAGGTTAGTCCCACAAAAACGATCACTCGGCTGATGCTTGGGTGTGGAGGGACTATCTACTGAGGGAGAGGTTGAGTAGATAGGGCCTGTACCCATTGGACTTTAGGTGCATGAAAGGTGACCTTATTGAAACATGCAAGATTGCTCAGGGATGTGGTAGGGGAGATGTGGAAAGGTTATTTCCTCTTGTGAGAGAGACTAGGATCAGAGAGCATCATCTCAGAATAGGAGGATCACTCATTCCGTTCACATGAGGAATTGAGTGTCTGAGGGCAGCAAATATGTGGAATTCTATTATGCAGAGGGCTGTCGAGGCTGGATCAGAAAGTCCGCTCAGTGGTTGGGCAACTGTCTGTGTGGAGTTTGCATTTCTCCCCATGCTGTATGGGTTTCCTCTGGATGCTCCAGTTTCCTCCCACAGTCCAAAGATGTGCAGGTTAGGTGGATTGGCAGAGAGCAGCGTGAGCTGGGCGGAAGTGAGGTTCGAGCGCAGAGCTGGTCGGGAAGTTAAGTGATTGATATTTGAGTGGGTGTGTTCTAGTCCCCAGGCCCTACACAGTAGGGCCTCCCTCCCATCCTCCTCCTCTAACCTGCCTTTAAAGTTCACAGGTAAGTGACTCAGTGTTCTTGCTTTGGAGACGAGGTGTAGAGTATTGGCAGCGCAGGCAGTGGAATGTTCCTCCTGCAGGATGTTTGAGGTAGGGGTGACCACCGATACTCCTGCCGACTTCATCTGCAGGAAATGCAGTCAGATCCTGCTCCTCACAGAACGAGTTAGGGAACTGGAACTGGAGTTGGATGAACTGAGGATTATTCGAGAGGCTGAGAAGGTGATAGATAGAAGCTACAGGGACATAGTTACGCCAGAGAACAGAGGTAGCTGGGTAACAGTTAGAGGTGGGAAGGGGAGGAAGCAGGCAGTGCAGGGATCCCCTGTGGTCATTCCCCTAAACAATAAGTATACCGCTTTGGATACTGGTGGGGGGGGACAGCCTAGCAGGGGTAAGCTTCAGTGACCGGGTCTGTGGCGTGAGGTCTGGCTCTGAGACTCAGGGAAAGGGGGAGAGGAGGAGAGCGCTAGTTATAGGAGACTCTCTAGTTAGAGGGACGGACAGGCGATTCTGTGGACATGGGCGAGACTCTCGGATGGTTTGTTGCCTCCCGGGTGCCAGGGTCCGAGACGTCTCAGACCGTGTCTTCAGAATCCTTAAGGGGGACGGTGTGCAGCCAGTAGTCGTGGTGCACGTTGGCACCAACGACATAGGTAGGAAGAGGGGTGGGGAGGTCATTCAGGAGCTCGGGGAGTTAGGCTGGAAGCTAAAAGCTAGGACGGACAGAGACGTCATCTCTGGGTTGTTGCCGGTGCCACGTGACAGTGAGGCAAAGAATAGGGAGAGAGTGAAGTTGAACACGTGGCTGCAAGGATAGTGTAGGAGGGAGGGCTTCAGGTATTTGGACAATTGGACTGCATTCTGGGGAAGGTGGGACCTGTACAAGCAGGACAGTTTGCACCTGAACCAGAAGGGCACCAATATTCTGGGGGGTAGGTTTGCTAGCACTCTTCGGGGGGGTTTAAACTAATTTGGCAGGGGGATGGGATCTGACTTGTAGTCCAGCAAGTAGGCTAGCTGTTTGTCAGGATGTCCAAGTGTGTGGGGAGGCTGTGAAGAAGGTAGCACTGACAAGGAATACTTGCGGACACAGAGATGGGTTCAAGTGCATATACTTCATCGCAAGGAGTATCAGAAATAAGGTGGGTGAACTTAAGGCGTGGATCGGTACCTGGGACTACGATGTTGTGGCCATCACGGTAACGTGGATAGAAGAAGGACAGGAATCGTTGTTGGAGGTTCCTGGTTACAGATGTTTCAGTAGGATTCGGGAGGGTGGTAAAAAAGGAGGGGGGGTGGCGTTGCTAATTAGAAATGGTATAACAGCTGCAGAAAGGCAGTTCGAGGGGGATCTGCCTTTAGAGGTAGTATGGGCTGAAGTCAGAAATAGGAAAGGTGCAGTCACCTTGTTGGGTGTTTACTAAACGCCCCCCCAATAGCAGCAGAGATGTGGAGAAACAGATTGGGAAACAAATTTTGGAAAGGTGCAGAAGCCACAGGGTAGTAGTCATGGGCGATTTCAACTTCCCAAATATTGATTGGAAGCTCTTTAGATCAAGTAGATTGGATGGGGTGGTGTTTGTGCAGTGTGTCCAGGAAGCTTTTCTAACTCAGTATGTAGATTGTCCGACCAGAGGGGAGGCCATTTTGGATTTGGTACTCGGTAATGAACCGGGACAAGTGATGGGCTTGTTAGTGGGTGAACATTTTGGTGATGGTGACCACAATTCTGTGACTTTCACCTTGGTTATGGAGAGAGATAGGTGCGTGCAACAGGGTAGGTTTTACAATTGGGGGAAGGGTAATTACGATGCTGTAAGACAGGATCTGAGGAGCATAAGTTGGGAGCATAGGCTGTCAGGGAAGGATGTCGTGGAAATGTGGAACTTTTTCAAGGAACAGATGCGACGTGTCCTTGATATGTATGTATCTGTCAGGCAGGAAAGAAATGGTCGTGTGAGGGAACCTTGGTTGACGAGGGAGGTTGAATGTCTTGTAGAGAGGAAGAAAGAGGCTTACATAAGGTTGAGGAAACAGGGTTCAGACAGAGCAGTGGAGGGATACAGGATAGCCAGAAGGGACCTGAAGAAAGGGATTAGGAGAGCTAAGAGAGGGCATGAAAAATCTTTGGCGGATAGGATCAAGGAGAACCCCAAGGCATTTTATGCGTCTGTGAGAAACATGAGAATGACGATAACGAGGGTGGGTCCGATCAAGGACAGTAGTGGGAGACTGTGTATTGAGTCGGAAGAGATAGGCGAGGTCTTGAATGAGTACTTTTCTTCAGTATTTACGAATGAGAGGAACCGTTTTGTTGAAGAGGAGAGTGTGAAACGGACTGGTAAGCTAGAGGAGATACTTGTTAGGAAGGAAGATGTGTTGGACATTTTGAACAACTTGAGGATAGACAAGTACCCCGGGCCTGATGGGATATATCCTAGGATTATGTGGGAAGCAAGAGAGGAAATTGCAGTACCGTTGGCAATGATCTTTTCATCTTCACTGTCAACGGGGGTGGTACCAGGGGACTGGAGAGTGGCGAATGTTGTGCCCCGTTCAAAAAAGGGAATAGGGATAACCCCGGGAATTACAGGCCAGTTAGTCTTACTTCGGTGGTAGGTAAAGTAATGGAAAGGGTACTGAGGGATAGGATTTATGAGTATCTGGAAAGACACTGCTTGATTAGGGACAGCCAGCACGGATTTGTGAAGGGTAGGTCTTGCCTTACAAGTCTGATTGAATTCTTTGAGGAGGTGACCAAGCATGTGGATGAGGGTAGAGCAGTGGATGTAGTATACATGGATTTTAGTAAGGCATTTGATAAGGTTCCCCATGGCAGGCTTATGCGGAAAGTCAGGAGGCATGGGATAGAGGGAAATTTGGCCAATTGGATAGAAAACTGGCTAACCGGTCGAAGTCAGAGAGTAGTGGTAGATGGTAAATATTCAGCCTGGAGCCCAGTTACAAGTGGAGTTCCGCAGGGATCAGTTCTGGGTCCTCTGCTGTTCGTAATTTTTATTAATGACTTGGAAGAGGGAGTCGAAGGGTGGGTCAGTAAATTGGCAGATGATACGAAGATTGGTGGAGTTGTGGATAGTGAGGAGGGCTGTTGTCGGCTGCAAAGGGACTTGGATATGATGCAGAGCTGGGCTGAGGAGTGGCAGATGGAGTTCAACCCTGCCACGTGTGAGGTTGTCCATTTTGGAAAGACAAATAAGAATGCGGAATACAGGGTTAACGGTAGGGTTCTTAGTGAGGTGGAGGAACAGAGGGATCTTGGGGTCTATGTTCATAGCTCTTTGAAAGTTGCCACTCAGGTGGATAGAGCTTGTAAGAAGGCCTATGGTGTATTAGCGTTCATTACCAGAGGGATTGAATTCAAGAGTCGTGAAGTGATGTTGCAACTGTACAGGACTTTGGTTAGGCCACATTTGGAGTACTGTGTGCAGTTCCGATCGCCTCACTTTAGGAAAGATGTGGAAGCTTTGGAGAGGGTGCAGAGAAGATTTACCAGGATGTTGCCTGGAATGGAGAATAGGTCATACGAGGGTAGGTTGAGAGTGCTAGGCCTTTTCTCGTTGGAACGGCGAAGGATGAGGGGTGACTTGATAGAGGTTTATAAGATGATCAGAGGAATAGATAGAGTAGACAGTCAGAAACTTTTTCCCCGGGTACAACAGAGTGTTACAAGGGGACATAAATTTAAGGTGAAGGGTGGAAGGTAGAGGGGAGATGTCAGGGGTGGGTTCTTTACCCAGAGAGTGGTGGGGGCATGGAATGCGCTGCCTGTGGGAGTGGTAGAGTCAGAATCTTTGGTGACCTTTAAGCGGCGATTGGATAGGTACATGGATGGGTGCTAAAGCTAGGACAAATGTTCGGCACAACATCGTGGGCCGGGGATGTACAGGCTTGCCATGGGAAATGCAGGGTTATGGAGATAAAGTAGGGCGTGGGTCTGGGTGGGATGCTCTTCGGAGGGTTGAGGTGGACCTCATGGGCTGAATGTAGGGTTTAATTATATTCGAGGCTGAGAAGGGTTTGTTTAAAGCGAGGTAATGAAGGGTTGGAGGGAAAAGGCCGGAAAATGGAGTTGAGGATGATCACATCAGTCATGATCTCAATGAATGGCAGAGCAGACTCAATGGGCTGAATGGCCTACTCCTGCTCCTATGTTTTATGAGTTCAGTGAGGAAGAGGTAGGCCACTTGAATAAGTTTGCATTCCAGGAATTCTGGATGGGGGCCTGGGATGGTTGGTGGGGGAGGGGTGTGAGAAGAGTGGAGGAATTGAATGGTTGTGATTTTCTCAAACGGGCAGGACAGTCTCTACACACTCTCTCCAATCAGAAGGGTGCTCGCAGGTGGCCAGTGTCCCATTAAACTGCACCACACTCCAATTGGCAGAGCAAAAGGGCTTTCTTTTTGAATAGTGGACAACCTCTGGTTTGATTTGAATGAATTCATGCTGAGCTTTCTCAATGATAAATGGAGAAGAGTGTCAAGGGTCAATGACCTTTGAACTGAATTCAGACTGGCGATTGTGACATTCTGGGGATATCAGCAGCTGGACTGATGGGAGTTTCACCCGAGCAGTAGGAATGCAGGAACTGGCTGAGCACATTGTCCAAACTCCATCGATGAATCTTTTATTCATATTTTCACTGAGGGAGATTAATTGTCTTCAGCTTGAAAGAGCAAACTTTGAATTTTCAGTCGAACATTCACATTAACTGGAGATTGTCACCATTAGCAGTATATAAGGTAGCAAACTCTAGATAAAGCATTAAACTACCAGGTAGGAGTTCAGAAATCAAATCATCCAAGCTGACGGGGAGAGGTTGCTGCTTGATGCACTGCATTGTGTTGGTCAGAATGATATTTAGCAATGATATTTTAATATGAAAAAGTGTTTTTCTTTTCCCTCGGAACAGACGGGTTAGTCCTGTCCCCATGCACATGGAGGTTAAAAACTGACCACCCTGCAACTAGGGGAAACTGTTTTGGCTGATGTTTATATTTCCTGTTAGAACTCCTAATCTTACCCTCACCTGTTGCAGAGACAGCATCAGCTTACGGAATCAAACCTGCAGCTTTTTGGGGAGGTACAGCTTGTAGGCTTTGTGTGTACAGAGAGGATCTCTGGGCCCTCACAAAATAATGGATAAGTAATGCTGTAGCTGACAATCATTTGGAGTTGAAGACTCCAATAATGCAAATTCCACCCTCCCCTCCTGTTCTCCATTCCATTTTTGCTTTCTGCCTGTCTCTGTGCCTCAATCCTCTCATTGTCTCTAATCGGATTTTAGAATATTTGTTCCTCCAACGTTCTTCTAACAACCACACTCATTCACAACCTATTTTTAGTGTTTTGATTTGTATTGTGTAATAATTTAGAGATAGATAATAGGTTTATAAATTCTTCCATCCACTGTTGTAATGGAGACTAACCTTGTAAAGTTACCCTGCTATAATAGTCAGTGGGGAGACTGCGGAGCCAGCATTGGTAAGAGGATGTAATGCTGGTGGTATGTTTACATAGGAATTTATAACGAGAGTAAATAAATGCAAGAACAGAATGAATAAGCTAAAATATATATTTTAAAAGCTGAGATCCAAATGTTCCACCATTCCCAGACATTGTACAATAATTTACAGAAGGGAAGAAATTAGATTAGCTTAGATTCCCTACAGTATGGAAACAGGCCCTTCGGCCCAACAAGTCCACACCGACCCTCCGAAGAATAACCTACCCAGACCCATTCCCCTACCGTATATTTACCCCTGACTAACGCACCTAACACTATGGGCAGTTTAGCACGGCCAATTCACCTGACTTGCGCATCTTTGGATTGTGGGAGGGAAACCCATGCAGTCACAAGGAGAAAGTCACCCAAGGCAGGAATTGAACTCCGATCCCTGGCGCTGTGAGGCAGCAGTGCTAACCACTGAGCCACCAAACCGGCCCAACTGGCTTTGGTATTTTTTACGACAACAAAGCCCTGCATCCTTTTTGGTTTCTCTGTCGTGGTGTTGTTGCCTCTGCCATTGCAGATGTTGATTTTTATTTTAGAATTTAGCTCCATGGGCATTCCTTAGTAAATGGGGATAGTTGTGCATGCTCCTTGTCATCTATTGTAGATGGTGGGATGGGGAGCTGCAGTAATGATTAAACACCATCCTGTTTCCCCACAGTGTGTACACAGGCTTTCTGCAGAGACTGTAATCTTCAGACAGGGATTGTTGACATCTATGTATCATACTGAAGGTTATTAATATTCAGGAATACCCACCGGTGTTGATGTTGGTAGTGAGGACCACACTTTGATTATAATCATGGATTTCGGAGTGAAAATCATTATGGCTAAGATCAAAGTGATGATGGTTTCTGGGAATACCTGTGGACGAAAGCCTTTAAATAAATTACGACATTTAAATCAGTTTAATCGCCTGAGCAAGATAATGACTGATGACTGATTGCTGATGTGCTGAGACATTGAGGACTAGGATTATAATGAACATTTAAGTATGGATATTGATCAGACAGTGGGACAGAGAGCTGCAGGGTTTGATGTGGAGTGTTACAAAAAGGTGGATAATAAAAAAGGAATAACGTGATGAGGTGGGCAATGATGCAAGGACAAAATTGTTCAATTCATATCATGAAAAGACAATTAAATTGGAATGAAGTCTATGCTAGGGCCGAATGTTAAAAGCAGTGATTTGAAATGGATGGAAGAAGGTAGACCAAAGGTGGAAAAGAGAGACTTTGCTGCTGCTGGAGTGTACAAGGTTGGGAGCTTTATGGAAGATTAGGGGCAAGTTACGACATTTGTGTTATTGATCTCCACAACCACTTGATGAAGGAGCAGTGCTCCGAAAGCTAGTGCTTGCAAATAAACCCGTTGGACTATTACCTGGCGTTATGATTTTTCATTTCACTGGGACTAGTATTTCAGAGACCTGGGGGCTTGGGTTCCAAAACCACCAGAGCAGAAATCAATGAAACAAAAAATCTGGAATTAAAAATCCAACAATGAACATTGGGAGAAAGTGAGGACTGCAGATGCTGGAGATCAGAGTCAAGAATATGGTGCTGGAAAAGCACAGCAGGTCAGGCAGCATCAGGAAACTGGTGAAGGGCTTATGCCTGAAACATCAATTCTCCTGCTCCTTGGATGCTGTCTGACCTGCTGTGCTTTTCCAGCACCACACTCTCAACTAATAATGAACATTGTCAATTTGTCATAAAAATCCAACTGGTTCACTAATCTCCTTCAGAGAAGGAAATCTGCTATTTTACCTGATCTGACCTACATGTGACTCCAGATCCGTAGCAAAGTGACTGACTCTTAGCTGCCCTCTGGAATAGCCTAGCAAACCCCACAGTTCAAGAGCAACTAGGGGTGGGCAATAAATGCTAGCTTAGTGTTAAATTTGATTGGAAAAAGAAGCTCGAGCCTGAGAAGGGGGATGGAAACATCTGAACTTGACACAGGCAAAACCTTTAATGACCCACTGGTCATTGGGCATGCTCATGCTGTCACACCAACCATCAGTGTTCACATCAATGACACTTTTAATTCAATCAGAAACCACTTCTTACCTCTTAGCAACAAAAATTAGCATAAGCTTAGTCCTAAAAGGCCACATTTCTCAATCATTAAAAATTTAATTCCTGAGATGTGAGTCCCCACCATCGCTTGCTGGGTCTGTGTTAGTTGCCCTTGCCAGATGTTTCAGAGGGTGTTCAGAGTTATTCCCATTGCTGAGTGTCTGCAATCGGAGTCACAGTGCTGTACAGCACAGAAACAAACCCTTTGCTGAAAGATATTCTAAATTAATCTAGTCCCATTTCCCAGCATTTGGCCCATATCCCTCGAAGCCCTTCCTAATCATATTCCCATCCAGATGCCTTTTAAATGCTGTAATTGTATCAGCTTTCACCACTTCCTGTGGTAGCTCATTTCATAAACACACCACCCTCTGTGTAGAAGAAGTTGCCCTTAGATCCTTTTATATCTTGAAGGAGAGAAAAGAGCTGACGTTTTGAGTCTAACTGATCCTTTGTCAAAGCTTCTTGTCAAAGGGTCAGTTAGACTCGAACTGTCAGCCCTTTTCTCTCCTTACAGATGCTGCCAGACCTGCTGAGATTTTCCAGATTTTCTCTTTTGGTTTCAGATTCCAGCATCCGCAGTAATTTGCTTTTACCCTTTTATATCTTGTTTTTCTCACCTTAAACCTATGCCCTCTAGTTCTGGACTCTCCCACCCTTGGGGAAAGCTCCTTGTCTATTTTCCCCTATCCATCCCCCTCATGATTTTATAAATCTCTATAAGGTCATCCGTCAGCCTTTGACATTCCAGGAAAAACACCCCAGCCTATTCAGCCTCTGCTGTTCTATTTGCCTGTGCGTTATTTTTGACAGGAGTTGTCTAATCTAACACGTTTTGAGGTGTTTAAATGTGGAAACTGAGAGTTTGCAACTTGACTGCTACTTCCTTCCTTTATTGGTGGATAAGTTTTGTTTTGAAAAGCAAACCTCTTTAGGGCCTGTGGGATTTTTGTTTGCAGCTTTTAATGAAGAGGAAATGAAGTGTGGAGCTGGAAAAGCACAGCAGGTCAGCCAGCATTGGAGGAGCAGGCGACTCAACGCTTCTGGGTGGGATCCTTCATCAGGACCCGTTATTGAAGAGTGGTGTTTCTTTTTAGAACTCTAGGAATTTGCCAAAGAGAGTAAGCTTTCCAGTTCAGGATTTAGACATCAATCTGAATTATGTGATTTCAATAAAATACCATTTAAATTGATTGATTAATTGCATACTTACTATCAGCAATAATTCTGTAAACTTTTGATTTGCAGTTGAACACACAGTTATCAAAATGCAACTCAAGTGGGATGCTTAAGTCAAAGTTTACTGTCATTATCCAGTGAACATTAACTGCTTTGAATTTTTGTGTTGACCCCTTGAATGTTAACCCTTAATCAGGTGCTTGTAGTGCTGGAGGTAAGGGTCTGCAAAACTCTCTGCTGAGTACACAGCATTGTGGCAATGGCTCTCCCATTCGCATTAACTGTACATTCTTCAACAAAACCCCACCTCCTCACTGAGAAGTGACAGAACCTGCCTCATCATGCACTGTCCCTTTGGGCTTCCTTAATTTACGGGTTTATGTCACTTTGACTTCACGTGGTATGTATGCATTGAATGCATCATAAAGAGGAAGATTTGGATTTGCGTATTGCCTCTCATTTCCTCCAGGTGAACAAAAAGATCTTGGAGTCAGTGGGGTATTGATTTGAAGTTGTATTGTAATGCAGGAAATTTGGCAGTGGGTTCTCTTGACAGCAGAGTGATAATGACCCAGATATCTGTCTTTAGTTTTTATAAGCTTATTCAGGTAGTGCTGGCTAGGCCAACATCCCTTACCCCTACCTTGCCCCTAGGGTGGTGAACAACCTTCTTGAACCGCTGCAGTCTATGTGCAATGGGTTGACCCACAATGCCCTTAGGGAAGGGAATTCCAGGATTTTGACCTAGCAACAGTGAAGACACAGCGATATATTTCCAAGTCCAGTTGGTGAGTGGCTCGGAGGGGCACTCGCATGTAACTGCAGTCCTTGTCCTTCACGAATGATGACTTTATGATGTCCCTTACCCTGGTACCTCTTCAAAATATTGCCTTGGAATCTTTGTGACCCACCTGAGAGGAAAGATAGGAGGTGTCATTTGAGAAAAGCGAGTTTGTCTTGAGGTAGACCGAGCCACTAGGATATTTGGGACGAGAGGAAGCAATCACAATACATTAGACAGTGGACCCAAACCCTGTCTGTCTTTGAGATAGAGGGAGGTCAGTCAGAAGATTTCCTGGCTATGATGTCGATATGACGTTCATTACTTAAACAACTGCTACATCTCATGAGGTTTTCCCTAGTTTGTAAGCATAGCTGAAAATTTATACAGTGTGACTTTAATTTTGTTTGTAACAATGGCAAGACTCAGTGGTGATAGTTTTTGGTGTATAATGTGAGTCACCACTCATTATTTGACTGAATGTGAAACAAATGTGACACATGGCTGAGAGGTTCTGATGTTACAATTTTACATGTGTGAACTAAACCTGTTATACACCTACATATACATATTCAGCATATCAATACCCTGGGGTTAATATTGACCAGAAACTGAACTGCATTCATTATCTAAACAAAGTGGCTACAAGAGTAGGCCCGAGGTTAGGAATACTGTGGCAAGTAACTTTTTTCCTGACTCAAAACCTGTCCATCATCTACAAGTCACAAGTCAGGAGTGTGATGGAATACGCCCCACTTGCCCTGGATGGGGGCAGCTCCAACAACACTCAAGAAGCTCGACACCATCAGGATAAAGCATCCCACTTGATTGGCACCACATTCACAAGCATCCACTCCCTCCACAACACTCAATAGGAGCAATGTGCACCACTTACAAGATACACTGCAGAAATTCACCGAAGCTTCTTCAACAGGACTTCTCAAATACTTTCCAGACCTCCTCCACCAGAACAACAAATACACAGGAACGCCACAACCTCCAATTTTCCCCTGCATGTTTCTTTCCATCCTGACCTGGAAATAGATAGTCATTCCTTCAGCAACATTTTAAAAAAAAATCCTGGAATTCTCTTCCTAACGACATTGTGGGTCAACATACAGCAGATAGACTACAGCGGTTCAAGGAGGCAGCTCACCCCCACCTTCTCAACTGGCAATTAAGGGAGGAAGGGCAAAGACTTGTGATCCAGAACCCTAGGCTAATGTTGAGGGAACAATTGAAATCCGATCATGCCAGATGGTGACATTTGAGTTCAATAAAAGAAATCTGGAATGTAAGCTACCATAATGGCAACCATGCATCCACTGTTGGCTGTTGTAAACCAAATCAATTCTGGTTCTTTAGGGAAGAAAATATTCCATCATTACCTGGTCTGGCCTATGTGTGACTCCAGACCCACAGCAATGTGATTGACCATTAACTATTCTCTGAAATAACACCAGCCAACTGCTCTGTTCAATGGGCAAGTAGAGATGAACGATAAACACGAGTGGCTAGTGATGCCCAAATCTAATGAATGAATTCAAAGTAAAAGCGGCACCTATCTCATGAAATGTAACCAATAATTCCAATGTTTAACATCGAGCATGCCCTAAATTTGCTGGACGTGAAGTAGGATGGAACCAAACCTATCTTTGCCACAACTGAGAGAAGATCTAAGGTTTTCTGTCTGAATGCACTCTCATTCTCGCGCTCTCATACACATTCACTCCCATTCTCTCAGTATTTGGATGGGATTTCCCAAGGGATGAGTGGATCTAGTCAAATGCAGTAATTTAGTGTTTGTCAAAACTGTCAGCAGAGATGAAGGCTGTTGGCTCAGGAATCTGTGATTTCAGATGTATCTGTATGGAATTCAAAACATTGATGTAAACTTCTCAGCCAGAGCAAGTTTTTAAGGAGTGAAATTTTGATTTTTAAAATGCCCCATTTGGTCTTTTTCCACACTATTACTGAATTTGAATGTCAGAATCTCTTGAGGTTAAAGAGAATTTTAGCTTAGCAACAGACAGGGGTACTCTGTCCATCAGAATGCAGTTAGTGAGTATGTGGACCTTAAGCTGTCGCTTTGACAGAAAGTAATTGAATAGCAGTCGGTTTCTGCTTCCGAAACCTAAAAGCTTTCCGCCTGAAAATTACTAAAACAAATTAGACCCTTTTTAGAAACAAGTGCACGGGGACTAATGCTTTAGGTGGCAATAAGTAGTTTATGTTCAGGCTGGGATTCAATTTGATATGGGCTATAAGTGATCTTTGTCACAAGGATGGGGACAGTAATAGAGAGAGGAGCCTGGCGCTGTCATTTCAGCCGCCATATGCTGATCCTGTTTGGAAAAGTAATGCAGCTCCTTAGCTAGCTGAATCAGATTGGCATGAGGAGGCACAGACAGATAGTCAGAACTAGGAAAATAAATGAAGAGGTATGATCATAAAAGGAGCTGGCTAAGGATCAGGTTACACACCCGAGATTTCCCAGCAGACAGGAGAGTACCAGCTAATTGCCTTGAGGTTTCTTTTTTCTGTGTGATAATGACTGATTTTTTTTTTCTCTTTCAAGCTATCATCAAAATCTGTTCAGCAATAACAACGTATAAGGTCTTGCTTCTTCCCACCCCCTCCCCCTTTCAAGAAGTGGTCAAAGACTTTTAATTTAGTTACTGCGTGATTGCTTTTGGAAGTAAGTGGCGGAGGCAGGCTCGAAGTAAGTATGCAACCTTTGCCCTTGTCCTCAGGCGCCCTGCATCATTCTGAGCAGCTTGTTTAACAGGAGGCTTTCTGTTTCCGAGCTGGTGCTGCAGGAGCATTCTCCCTCTGCCAAGCTCTGCATTGATGTGATGAAGTGTTCCATCACCGCATTCACCTCCAGCCACTGTATGTGGCAGGTCGGAAATGAGATTTGTAACTTGTACAGTTGCAGATCCTGGTGCTGACGAGCAGGAGAGGAAATCCAGAGCTAAGGACTGTATGGATTTAACTCTTGGTTTTCAGTCAATGTTGAACTCATCAGTCACATGTGGGATATTGATTAGATGGAGAGACATCTGAAACAACAGGAGGTAAAGAAAATTTTGACTGTAGTATTTAAACTGAGAAAGAAATGTAAGCCTGGAATGTTTGTGCTATGATGAGCTTTCAATCGTAACCTTTTTGTAAGGTGCAAGTTATTGGCTAGCAATTTGTAAGATTACTTGATGCCTCAAATTATTAATAGAAGCTTAGGTATAGAAAGATTTATGGAAAGTAATTCTACTGGCAGTTGCATATTGAGAAATGGGGTTTGGACAGACTGCACTTGTTCCTGAAGTCTCACCACACCATATCAAAAACTGATCATAGCGCAGAAAGTGTAGTTGTATTTTGAACTTGGGCTGCCCTTGTGTATAAACAACATGGAAGAAAGATAAGATTCTGGAAGTGTGTTAAAAATAGACTAGAAAGTGAAGCACAGGGAAATTAGCTGGAGTAAAAATCTGAGATTTTCATCAGAAGTGCTTTTTATGCACTAATTTCAGTTGCCTCCTACAAATATTTAAATGTTGATAGTTTGTTAAAGTTTAATCTGTACAATATTTAAAAAGACTTAAATGTTAAGCATTTTAAAATTATGTTACTGGTTATCTGTTACAAAAATGACCTCAATACAGTGGACTCTGAAATACCAAATGCAGCAGACTATCATTGTCAGTTATTTATCTTGATAAATTATCTGTCAAACATTTTTTGCAGCTTAAAATTGTTCAGAATGCACCAGCCCACTGTACAGCCTTCCAACACCAATCTGCGGCTGTCTGACTCAAATAAACCACATTGCACAAGATGATTATATTTGTCTGTGTTATTTGCACTGTGCTGCCTTCTGCTGCTAAGGCCTCAGTGCTTTGTTTGCAAGCCCTGAAGCTAGGGGACTCTCAATTACTTGGGGAGGGAGTGCTAATGTGTAATGGAAACTTCACACCGTGATCATTGTTTCTTTTTAAAATTTAACAATTTAATGAAGATTTAACATAGGGCTCAGTGGTTAGCATTGCTGCCTCACAGGGTCAGGGACCTGGGTTCAATACCAGCCTCAGGACTTTGTCTGTGTGGAGTTTGCACATTCTCCCCGTGTCTGCTTGGGTTTCCTCTGGGTGCTCCAGATTCCTCCCTCAGTCCAAAGATTAGGTGAATTGGCTGTGCTAAATTGCCCATAGTGTTCAGGGATGTGTAGGCTAGGTGCACTAGTCAGGGGGAAGAGGGTAGGGGAACCGATCTGGGTGGGATTCTGTTTGGTGTGAATTTGTTGGGCCAAATGGCCAGTTTCTGCACTGTAGGGATTTTGATTTCGATGAAATCAGTCACTGGCATCCAAAGCTTATTGGGAAGTTCACCATTAAAGCTGATACACCATACTGCGCACATGACTCTGGTCACATTTCTTTTTAATTGTATCAAGTTGAGTTGAAGCAATTATTGAGAGTCTTGTACGTCCTTGTATGTTTCAAGCTGTAGGTGAGTAACTGGCTTTCTGAATTTTTTTTAAGGATGTATTCCATACGTGAAGAAATGTGGCATTTAAAAAGGACACAACTCTGAAACCTAGAGTGTAGCACAGCTGCTATATGTGGTATTATGATCAGTTTGTGCATTTTCCTGTATTGTTGCTTTTGCTCAGTTATTAAATTGATTTTTCCTGTGTCCAAAGATGAAGTTGCAATGTTCAAAATGTACTCCACAGAGCCACCCTGTGGTGAAAGTGTGACACTACATTGTGACAGTTGACATAGCAGAATTGAATGGGAAATGTTGACAGAAGAATATATAAGATATCAGTAAACTAGCTCCTTTACTTTGTGACCAACACTGATTAACAAACAAGAAGGTGCACTACACAATTTGCTAGACTACCATTTCTCATTTTTAAAAAAATGTTTAGATCAAGTGAAAAGAAACATTTGAAGACAATGAAAAACAAATCTTTTCTGACAGACTTTCTCCACAGATGCTGCCAGACCTACTGAGTTTCTCCAGGAAACTTGTTTTTAATTTCAGATTTCCAGCACCTCCAGTCTTAAGCTTTTATTGTAATCTTTTCCAACATCCTTGTGACTTCTCTCTCTCTCTCTGGGGTTGCACATGGCATGGTCCTGCAGATGGATCTTCAATTCCTGGGAACTCTAGGTCAGTCCTGGAGGGTTGGTGAGCCATGCCTACAAGATGTTGAGAATCTGCAATCCTTTAATTCTGGCCTCAACTATCCCTAGTTTTATTCACTACAGCCACCATTAGTGGCTGTGACTGCTGATCCGAGACTGATAGGCTGCAGAATTATTGCCCTGAGCCACTGTCTCACTTCCTCCTTCTGAAGCTGGCTAAAGTCAGCCAGGTTGGTTTTCATATCTCTTCAAGTCACTTAGTGTGTTAACTTTCTTGTGAAGAGCTTGGAAATTTACATTACATTAAAGGTACTGTAGAGTGCACACTCTTAAAGGTACAGTAGTTATGTTCAGTTAGTATTTCAGTTTTATTTGGGTAACAAATCTCCTGTGTAATCATCTAATATGGTCTGAAGGAATACCTGAGATCTTCTGGAATGAGCAAACAGGTGTTTTATCAATGAAGAGATAAATGGTGTGTCAGTTGGTTGTATAAATACAGGAAGCTAATAATCAATAGACTGACGGGTTTCTGGGTGTAACTGATTGATATAAAGCTCTTGCCAAGAAGTGTGGACTTGAACTCTGTTAAATACAGTTACCTTTTGTAATATAAGGTAGGATTTTTCCACAATGTTCCTTGTTGCAAGGATATGAGAAGGAGGCCAGAATGCTTGTTTATCCCAGCTGTTATTCTTGTGATAGGGAGAGATTGTAACTCCATTTCTTATTTGGACTGAATGAAGTTTAGAAACTAAGCAAAGTGAGCATTAAACTGGTGTTTGCGGCATTTTGCAGCTCAAAGCCTTTAAGGATTTTTACACACAGTGACACTTTGGCATTTTGAATTAGTTTTAAGTAAATAGTTTGCACGCTGTTGTGAAATATTTCTAAGCAAGTTTGCTATTGGTCAACTTGTAGGTAAATGAAAGCCCTTAGGCAGGGCAAGGTCAGAAGTGAGGCAGTTTTCTGGAAAATTGCTTAAATCATAAAGTTTTGAAAAAGCTGGAAATTGGAATCAGAAACCGAAAAGGGTGGAAATACTCAATAGATCGAGTTACACCTGGAGAGTGTTTCAGTCTCATGATCTCTTAACCAAACTCCTACCTCACTCACCTTTTTGATTTGCAAAATTGCAAATTTGATTAGATTTCAAATGGTGTTTCATTAATTGTGGAGCCCATTGGATGCACTAACTTGTTAAAAAAAATTTCATTTTAATTTCATTTGCCAGTTTGATGCTAGCATTTAGTAGAATCAAATGATTCTGCTTCAAGTTTGTGAATCTTATTGAAAGGATATTTTTAAATGGCTTTCATATTGAATGTATGTGCAAAGATTTTGCTTTTAATTTGGAAAAGATAGGTAGATGGGTTACCTCCAGACAAGGTGGGGAAGGGAGTCAGGTAATGCAGCAGTCTCCTGTGGCTATCCCCATCTCAAACAAGTATGCTGTTTTGGAAAATGTTAGGGGTGATGGACTCTCAGAGGAATGTTGGCAAAAGTAAGGACTGCAGATGCTCGAGATTAGCTTCCAGTGTGTGGTGCTGGAAAAGCATAGCAGGTCAGGCAGCATCCAAGGAGCAGGAGTATTGACGTTTCGGGCAAAGGCCCTTCATTAATTCCTGATGCTTCCTCGGATGCTGCCTGACATGCTGTGCTTTTCCAGCACCACAATCTCAATTCTAAGGGGAATGTAGCACTGACAGCCAAGTTTCTGGTACCAAGCTATCATAGCAATTATAGAGACATGGCTCAGGGATGGACAGGACTGGCAGCTTAATGTTCCAGGAAACAAATGCTACAGGAAGGATAGAAAGGGGGAGCAAGAGAGGAGGGGGAATGGCATTTTTGATTTGGGATAACATTATGGCCGGATGTAGGGAGGATATTCCTGGAAATATGTCCAGGGAAAGTTATTCCACCCAAATAAGAAATATATTATCACCTTACAATTGTCATATAGAACCACCCTCCCCCCCGCCACCTCCAAACAGTCAGTGCAAAATTGAGAAACACGTTTGTAAGGTCTTTAGTTATCTATAAGAATATTAGGGTGGTTATGATAGGGGATTTTAACTTTCCAAACATAGACTGGGACTGCCATAGTGTAAAGGGGTCTAGATGGAGAGGAATTTAAGTGTGTGCAAGAAATCAGATGCTGCCTGACCGGCTGTGTTTTTCTAGCACCACAATCTTCGACTCCTGATCTCCAGCATCTGCAGTCCTCATTTTCTCCAAGAAATTTTTATCATTCAGTTATGTACAAGTTCCTACTAGAGAAGGTACAAGACTTGACCTACTCTTGGGAAATGAGGCAGGGTAGGTGACTGAGGTGTTAGTGGGGGAGCAGTTTGGGGCCAGCGACCATAATTCTATTAGCTTTAAAATAGTGATGGAAAAGGATAGACTTCTAAATTGGAGGAAGGCCAATTTTGACAATTTTAGGCAAGAGCTTTCAAAAGTTGATTGGGGGCAGATGTTTGCAGTCAAGATGATGGCTGGAAAATGGAAAGCCTTCAAAAATGAGATAATGAGAGTCCAAAGACAATTCATTCCCATTAGGGTGAAGGTCAAGGCTGGTAGGTATAGGGAATGCGAGATAACTAGACTAGATCAAGAAAAAGAAGGAAGTGTATGTTAGGTATAGTTGGGATTGAGTGAATCCCTAGAGGAGTATAAAGGCAGTAGGAGTATACTTAAGAGGGAAACCAGGAGGGCAAAACGGGGATATGAGAGAGCTTTTGGCAAATAGGGTTAAGGAGAATCCAAAGGGATTTCACAAATACATTTAAGGACAAAAGGGTAACTGGGAGAGAATAGGGCCCCCTAAAGATTAGCAAGGCGGCCTTTGTGTGGAGCTGCAGGAGATGGGGAGATACTAAATGAGTATTTTGCATCAGAATTTACTGTAGGGAAGAACATCGAAGATATAGAACTTGGGTAAATAAATAGTAAAATCTTGAAAAATCTCAGGAAGAGAGCGGAATGGTTTAAAACGCATAAAATTGGGTACCCCGATCAGATCCTGGGAGTTTATCCTAGAACACTCTGGGAAGCTAGGGAAGTAATTGCTGGGTCCCTTGCTGAGATATTTGTATCATCGATAGTCACAAGTGAGGTGCTGGAAGACTGGAGGTTGGCAAACGTGGTGCCACTATTTAAGAAGGGTGGTAAGGAAAAGCCAGGGAACTGTAGACCAATGAGCCTGACATGCAAGTTGTTGGAGGGAATCCTGAGGGACAGGATTTGCATGTATTTGGAAAGGCAGTCACTGATCAGGGATAGTCAGCATAGCTTTGTGCGTGGAAAATCATGTCTCACTAACTTGATTTGAGGTTTTTGAAAAAGTAACAGAGGATTGATGAGGGCAGAGTGGTGGACGTGATCTATATGGACTTCAGTAAGGCATTTGACAAGGTTCCCCATGGGAGACTGATTAGCAAGGTTAGATCTCATGGAATACAGGGAGAACTAGCCATTTGGATACAAAACTGGCTCAAAGGTAGAAGACAGGGTGGTGGTGGAGGGTTGCTTTTCAGACTGGAGGCCTGTGACCAGTGGAGTGTCACAAGGATTGGTGCTGAGTCCACTTTTTTTGTCATTTATATAAATTATTTGGATGTGGACATAGGAGGTGTGGTTAGTCAGTTGACAGATGACACCAAAATTTGGAGGTGTAGTTGATAGCGAAGAAGATTACCTCAGATTACAACGGGACATTGATCAGGCAGGCCAATGGACTGAGGAGTGGCAGATGGAGTTTAATTTAGATAAATGTGAGGTGCTACATTTTGGGAAAGCAAATCTTGGTCAGTCTTATACATTTAATGGTAAGGTCCTGCAGGAGTGTTGCTGAACAAAGAAAGAGACCTTGGAGTGCAGGTTCATAGCTCCTTGAAAGTGAAGTTGCAGGTAGATAAGATAGTGAAGAAGGCGTTTGGTATGCTTGCCTCCGTTGACCAATGCATTGCGAGGTCGTCTTGCAGCTGCACGGGACATTGGCTAGGCCAGTCTTGAAATATTGCGTGTAATTCTGGTCTCCTTCTTATCAGAAGGATGTTGTGAAACTTAAAATGGTTCAGAAAAGGTTTCAAGGATGTTGCCAGGGTTGGAGGATTTGAGCTATAGGGAGAGGCTGAACAGGCTGGGGCTGTTTTCGCTGGAGCATTGGAGGCTGAGGAGTGACCTTATAGAGGGTTATAAAATCATGAGGGGTGCGGATAGGGTAAATAGAGAAGGTCTTTTCCCTGGGATGGGGGAAACCAGAAATAGAGGGCATAAGTTTAGGGTGAGAGGAAAATAATTTAAAAGAGACCTAAGGGGCAACATTTTCATACAGAGGGTGGTGTATGTATGGAATGAGCTGCCAGAGGAAGCGTTGGAGGCTGGTACAATTACAACATTTTGAAAGGCATCTGGATGGGTATAGGAATAGGAAGGGTTTGGAGGGATATGGGCCGGGTGCTGGCAGGTGGGACTAAATTGTTTGGATATCTGGTTGACATGGACGGTTTGGACCGAAGGGTCTGTTTTCGTGCTGTACATCTCTATGATTCTAAAGCACTTGGATAGCTCTGACCATGCTAATAATTTGAGGATCTATCTGCAATCATTGTCTTTTGAGAGTGTACAGTACATATGTTAAGATATTTCTGGTAGTTGCACACTGTCAAACTCTTAATTCCTTTTGTGGATTCCAGTATTAGTGAAAATTTCAGTTCTAGTATCTGAAGAGTGATCCAGACCACTTGCTTGATCAGCTATAGATGTTTCATTATTTATTTAAGTGCAACACCACTCAATGTTTCAGAATCTCCCAGATCAGGACTTGTTCTGTTCTATTGTATCAGATGTAGGAAGTGGTGAGAGGTGAGTGATAATTGGTGTCAGAACTCTTAGTGTTAGAGCTTTATCCGGCAGGATTCCTGCCCACCGTTGCTATCCCAGGATTCTTTTTGCTGGAAAGATCAGGGAGGACAAAATCATTGTGAATGCAAGGCCAGTACCTGGCTGATTTGCCTTGCTGGTTTCCGTTTGTGTGTGAGGAATGCTCTATGTTGAGGAAAGAGCTTCTGTTTTCCACAGCGAGTAATCATACCAGCCCCAGGATCAAACAGCTAAAAGCTGTAACAGACAGTGACACAGCTAAAGAACGGCAACCTGCAAAACGTGACGATAAATCCGATCCCAGCATGAACTAGGCAGTGAACCTTTGCAAAACAGTTCAAATGTTCACACTGAACACCAGCACACTGGAGTGTTTAGTGTCTAGGCCAGTACAGATGTTGCTTGTGGCACTTCAAATAAACTTTACAGAGATGGGCATTCCTGGCGATTTTAGGAATGAAACCTGTCTGGAGATTTGGCCAGAGTTGGATAAGAGCCCTTTACATCCAAACCAGTCTCTGCCTTTCCTTGACTGATAACTAACTCCAACTCCCCACATCCTGCTTTCTGTGATTGAGGGGAATGATTTGTGTGACACAGCCTCAGTCTGTGTCAACTGGAAAGTCCCTATGACGTAGATTTTCTATTATATATCAACACTGTAGCTCCCATTGCCCCTCGTTCCAGCTCAACTTGTCATGGAGAAAATGTAGAGAATCACCAGGAGACGCAGAGAGTTCTTCAAGAAGTAGGTCTTTCATTTGCAAACAAAAAACCATGACACTGAGAAAGCAGATTCTTGAATGCCCCCGCACTCAGGGTCTGTGATTTTTTGATTTTTTTTAATCCTGTTTCTGTTAGCTTATCAGCATGTCCAACTATATTAATCAAAAGTACCTCACTCTAGCTACACAATAAACCAGTGATGTTAGTTCCCATTATCTCTTTAATTGTACATTCTACTTAATGTTATTCTAATGTCACGGTTAGATATTTAGTGTCAACGTTTGCAAAAATGGTCTTTCATTCCAGACCCTACTTAGTATTTTCCTAATGTCATGATTAGATATTTATTATCACCTCTGTTACAGTGATCTTCCATTCCAGCTGATTAGATATTTAGCTATTCCATGTATTACAATAGTCTCCTGTCTCAAGCTGACTCTACTAACTATTAATTAGATATTTAATGTCATGTCCCAAGTATTTATGGTCCCAATCTTGTCACAATGACACTTAACAGGGAGACTACCTTTACTAACTGTTATCTCATCTCGCCATAGTGACCTTTCAGCCTTAACCTTACTCTGCTCATTGGTCTAACAGCGTTCCACTATTCTTATCCCATCTGCCTTCCACACACCACAGATTGCCAATGGTCGTCATGCTTTAACCATTCCCATGCTTTCATGCTCTTTATTTTCCATACGCTCCAATGATACTTGTTTAGTTGAGGGTTTTTTAATCTCCTGATAGTCACCCATGCAGCGCCATGTCGTAAGCAGTAAATGGTAGCTCTCCCACCGACAATGATCCAATCCACATTGAGTTTAATCAACTGAATTTCAATTCCCTAGCTCCAGTTGCAGAGTTTTTATTTGTCCCCTGACATAGTTCAGGCTCCTGGATAAAAGGTAAAGCTGCCATAGTGCTGTTGGACCATAGGACTGTGCTCTCATTTGAGAGAGAAGACTGTGGTGATTTAGACTGAGGGTCACCATGCCTCAGGTAAGGGGAGAAGTTCAGAAGGAGAATCCTTCATGGTCACCTCAGATGGATGTATCACAAACCAGTAACGCACCAGGATGCTGGTGTAGATTCCTGGTACCTAACCTCGGTTCCACAGCCATCGGTGTATCTACCAGCTGAGCCCTGGCTGAGTTGAAGAGGGAACATTGTTTGACTTGTAATATTTCCCTTTCTCATCACTAATTCATCCATTTGTGAACCCAAGGACTCTCAGGGGACTGAAATCTTTAGCAGAGTCCACCATGACGAGCTGTATTAGCAAATCCGAGAAAATCTCATTACCTTTTCGATCAGGACATTGATGTGGAGCACAGCTTGTCACGTTTCTATGGTATTCTAACCGTGAGCGGTTTTAAAAATATTATTTTCAGTAATATTTATGATGCTATTTGTGACAATAACTGTAATACTAGCACAAAATGATGTTTTGTCAAGGAGGGGAGGGGA
Source organism: Chiloscyllium plagiosum (assembly GCF_037043375.1). Classification (NCBI taxonomy): domain Eukaryota; kingdom Metazoa; phylum Chordata; class Chondrichthyes; order Orectolobiformes; family Hemiscylliidae; genus Chiloscyllium; species Chiloscyllium plagiosum. Next base: position 2,690,450 of record NW_028270175.1, read on the forward strand.
AGGTAAGTGAGCTGAACTAATTCAGCCTTGTATTAGAAACCATTCCTGTCAAACATCTCTATGTAGGGAGTGCGCATCACCTCCAAATTCTGACACAAAAGAACAACACTATTATTGCAGAGAATGTTTAGAGCAGAAAATTTCTGTGTACTGTTAGCAATAAAATGATAATGTTGACCTTTATTACATGTGTTGCGCAGCAGAAATTGTCACACTTTGATATAGAGCAACAGTAATATCACAGATGGAGATGGATTTTTTTATTACCTCTGTTCTCTTGCAGATGTTTGAGCCCAAAACTGGACAAAAGTTGAATGACCAGCTTTAATTCAGTAGTTAGTGTCCTACAACATGGAAACAGGCCCTTTGGCCCAACTCCTCCGTTCTGACCAGGTTTCCTAAATTGAACTAGTCCTATTTTCCTGCGATTAGCCCATATCCCTCAAAGTCCTAGAATCCCTACTGTGTGGAAACAGGCCCACACCAACACTCAGAAGACTATCCCACCTAAACCCATTCACCTACCCTATTACTCTACCTTTATCCCTGACTAATGCACCTAACCTACACATTCCTGGATGCTACGGGGCAATTTAGCATGGCCAATCCACCCTAACCTTCACATCTTTGGATAGTGGGAGGGAACTGGAGCACCCAGAGGAAACCCACGCAGACTCCACACAGACAGTCGCCTGAGGCTGAAATCGAACCTGGATCCCTGGCACTGTGAGGCAGCAGTGCTAACCACTGAGTCACCGTGCTGTCTAAAAACAGTTGGTTCTTGTTTCTGGCTCAGACCCCAGAGAGTGAGCATCTAATTTTTCAGATGGAACATATTGACACTGATTTGCATTCACAGAACCTCCAATTTGTTACAATGTTGTAGAAGACCATTTGACCCATTGTGCTTGTACATGCTCTTTGAGTGAGCTTCATGATCTGGTACCACGCTCCTGTCTTTTCCACTGCACAGTGTTTCTATCTAAATAACCATCCAATTCCTTCTTTAATGTCTCAACTACACCTGCCTCCACCACATTTCCAGGCAATGCATTCCAGACCCTAACTACTTGCTGCATAATAACATTTTTTCTCATTTTACATTTGCATATTTTGGAAATCACTTTAAATATTTGCCCTCTGATGAGCCATTTACAAGTAGGAACAGTTTCTCCCTATTCTCTCCATCCTCCTTCATGATTTTAAAACCCCTATCTAATCTCTGTCAGCCTTCCCTCTCCAAGAAGAACAGCTCCCATCTCTCTGATCTATCCTCGCCACGGAGGTTTCTCATCCCTTCAACCTGTAACGTCACCAACGTCTCGTGCCGAAGCAAGGTGCCCAGGTCTGTGCACAATATACCCAGCCAAAATCTCATCAGTTTAGGTCATTTGTGTTCAAAAAATTCAATGCATCATTTCGTATCAACAAGTGGGGTCCTTTGGAATGGGTTTTGTATGCTTTTAATGAGTATTATTTTACATACGTTAAACTTTTATACCTTCATGATCCTCCTAGGTTGTGCATCATCAAAGCATTTAAATTTGATCAAAAGCAATCATGTCCTGCTAATGTGGTGAAAATGATCATTAGAATTCAAAAGTGATCATGAGGCTATCAGTGCAGCTCCTTGCATGTTTATAAGGATTTTTGAAAACATCAACAAATCTAACTAAACTAAACACAAAGTACTAGAGAAGATCAGTATCTGTGGAGATAAAGAGAATAACATTTCAAGTCCAATATAATCACCTTCAGACCTGCAGAGAGGGGTGGAAAAATCCTGGGTTTTATGCTGTATTGTGTCAGTCACTGAGTTGGGGGACTGGGGATATTAGGTGTCCACTCAAAGCTGTGGGTGCTGTTGCTTGAGCTAAAATTATTTTCTTTTGTATTATAGAGTCCTAGAGATGTACAGCATGAAAACAGACCCTTCGGTCCAATCCGTTCATGCTGACCAGATATCCCAACCCAATCTAGACCCACCTGCCAGCACCCGGCCCATATCCCTCCAAACCCTTCCTATTCATATACCCATCCAGATGCCTTTTAAATTTTGCAGTTGTACCAGCCTCCACCACATCCTCTGGCAGCTCATTCCATACACGTACCACCCTCTGCGTGAAAACGTTGCCCCTTAGGTCTCTTTTTATATCTTTCCCCTCTCACCCTAAACCTATGCCCTCTAGTTCTGGACTCCCCAACCCCAGGGAAAAGACTTTGCCTATTTATCCTATCCATGCCCCTCATAATTTTGTAAACCTCTATTAGGTCACCCCTCAGCCGCCGACTGGTTGAGGGGCCGAATGGCCTACATCTGCTCCTATTTCAGATGCTCCCATGGCTGAGATTCTCTCAATGTAACAGCCTGAGCAAAGAAAATACATCAGTATGGAGAAGACGGAAAGTCCCGTTTGGAAACAGTAATGGCTGCATGTTTCAGCTGGGGGTGGTGGTGGTGAATGGATGGGGGGAAATAATCAAGAACCCAGAGATGAGCTGTCAGCCCTCTACAGGGTGCTCTTTGGCTTCTCTTTCCACAGATGCTGCCAGCCTCGTTGAGTTTTTCCATTTCATTGATGTTTCAATCTCCATCATTGACAATACACTGCCTTCTACTAATTTAATAAATGTCCTTTGAATTACCTCCAAAGCATGTGCACCTCCTTAAATAGAGAGCAAAGCTGCATCCAGTATTTGAGACGTGGTACATGTGCAGAGGAGGGTTTAATGCTGGCAGTGAATAGACAGTGATCTCTCTGGCCAGGCAAAGCTGCAGATGTGACCATTGAGAGTGCAGGGCAGGTGGAGTGTTCGGAAATCTTAAATGCTTGCAACTTCCTCAACAGCAAGTAATGCGACCTCTGGAAGGAAGGTCAGAGCAGGAACAGCTGCAGTAGATTGCCAATAACACAGTCATTATTCCTGAGCAAATCGATAGCAGCTGGATTCCTCAGAGATTTGGAGTGGGACAGGTCAGTGTGACATGGAGACAAAGCGTATTTCTTGTAAACTCGCACAGCGTGAAGTGTACAGGTTTAATACCTTGCAGTTTGTGTGCTTTACACTACTTGAAGGTTTGTACAGTGCCTATTCAATTTTGCTTTTATTTCTGTCTCACTGTTATCTCCTGCCTGCCCCCAGCACTGTCCCTGATTCTTTGCTGAAGTTACTCAGTATTATTGGGGTTCTGGATAAGATGCTGCAGGTAATCTCTCTATCCTGGGGTTAGAGAGCACAGAGCTCTTTCAGTATTATAAACACTCAAACTGCTGGAGAAACTCTGCAGGTCTGGCAGCATCTGTGGAGAAAAAGCAGAGTTAATGTTTCTGGTCCAGTGACACTCCTCCAAAACGTGTTTTACAACGTTCCTTTGTTTATATATCCTCTCCGCTCCGGTCTCGGGTGTTTCCTTGTGTCTCTCTGTGTAGCACCGTCTTCAGGAGCATTGTGGAAAAGTAAAATCAGTACTAGTTTCATCTTAATATAAAACAAAGAACAGCTGATGATGGAGATCTGAAATGCAAACTCTGCTGGAGAAACTCAGCAGGTCTGATAGCGTCTGTGGAGAGAGAATGCAAGTTAATGTTTTGAGTCCAGCGATCCTTGTGTCATCTTGGTTTGACAAGTGAAGTAAAGAGATGGGATTTTAAAAGTATTTATGAGCATAGAAACTGGCCTTTCAGTCTGGGGTCAGTTAGCTCGGTTGGTTGGATGGCTGGTTTACAATGCAGCGTGATGCCAGTAGTGTGGGTTCAGTTCCCACGCCGGTTGAGATTACTGTCAAAGGCTTGCAGCATCCTTGCTCCTCATGGTGACCCTCGGGATAAACCACAACCAGTTGTTTCTCACCAATGAGAGAGCAGCTTTGTGGTCTGGTCAGCCTATAGTGACTTTACTCCATTCTCTCTGTTCCTCTTCAGCTCACAAATACTGGACATGCACATAAAAGCAGTCCATGCCATCTCTATAAGAGATCTTATTTCTCAAGTGATCATTGAGTAGTAGATTGGTTTACCATTGATCACTCTTCCTTTTGATTCTCATTTCTTCATCTATTGAAAGAGATGATGTGGGAGGATTTGAAGGTGCCATTGCTCAAGAAATTGAATGTTTTATGTTCACATTGCTGTCAACTATTTTAATTCTTGGAGATTTTCCATCTCTTCTATGAAGACAGCAAATTAACTGTACAACAAACTTTTATCTACCCAGCTCCATAACCAGTGCTCCTTGAACATTCCAGAAGATTCCCCTGGCCTCGGAAACACCATTAGCCATGCGGCTGATGCAGCTACCACCCCCACACTGATTGATGATGTCACTTCTGCCCCCATCATGGCCACTCCCACAGCCACTTCCGGCCCTCACATCATCGCCGATGCCACACGCTCAGTGACTTCCGCCACCCCTACTGCCGTGTCTGCCACCACCTCCGACCCCACCAGCGCCACTCACCTGCATTCTGCTGACACGCCCCCCACAGACCCCACTGTTACTATCCCCACCCCCCAGAACCCCGAGGGGAACACTACCCCTGCTCATGACTCTACCCCCATTCCCCCCACCATCACACCCACTCCAGGTACTGGCTCCGACCCCACTCCCAGCTCTACACCACACCAGCTCCCAGCTCCCAGCCCTGCCGAGTTTTCACCATCCCCCCAGACCTCCCCCTCACTGAGGACGAACGATCAGTCCTCAGCAAAGGACTCCCCTTCATCCCCCTCCGTCCACGCATCAATGAATTTAATACACGCCGTGACATCGAACAATTCTTCCGTCGCCTCCGCCTCCGAGCTTACTTTCACAATCAGGACTCCCGCCCACCTTCCGAGGACCCCTTCGCCCACCTCCAACACACTGCATCCACCTGGACACCCCGCGCTGGCCTATTACCTGCCCTCGACCTCTTCATTTCCAACTGCCGCCGGGACATTAACCGCCTCAACCTGTCGACCCCCCTCCCCCACTCCAACCCCTCACCCTCACAACGCGCAGCCCTCCAATCCCTCTGCTCCAATCCTGACCTCACCATCAAGCCAGCGGACAAAGGGGGCGCAGTGGTAATCTGGCGCACTGACCTCTACATCGCTGAAGCCAAACGCCAACTCGAGGACACCTCTTCCTACCGCCCCCTTGACAATGACCCCACCCCCCATCACCAAGTTGAGCAATTCATCAACTTCACCAACACATTCCACCCTGACCTTAAATTTACCTGGACCATCTCTGACACCTCCCTCCCCTTCCTGGACCTCTCCATCTCCATCAGTGACGACCGACTTGACACTGACATCTTCTACAAACCCACCGACTCCCACAGCTACCTGGATTACACCTCTTCCCACCCTACCTCTTGCAAAAATGCCATCCCGTATTCCCAATTCCTCCGCCTCCGCCGTATCTGCTCCCAGGAGGAGCGGTTCCACCATAGAACACACCAGATGGCCTCCTTCTTTAGAGACCGCAATTTCCCTTCCCACGTGGTTAAAGATGCCCTCCAACACATCTCATCCACATCGCGCACCTCCGCCCTCAGACCCAACCCCTCCAACTGCAACAAGGACAGAACGCCCCTGGTGCTCACCTTCCACCCTACCAACCTTCGCATAAACCAAATCATCCGCCGACATTTCCGCCACCTCCAAACAGACCCCACCACCAGGGATATATTTCCCTCCCCACCCCTCTCCGCCTTCTGCAAAGACCGTTCCCTCCGTGACTACCTGGTCAGGTCCACGCCCCCCTACGACCCACCCTCCCATCCTGGCACTTTCCCCTGCCACCGCAGGAACTGTAAAACCTGTGCCCACACCTCCTCCCTCACCTCTATCCAAGGCCCCAAAGGAGCTTTCCACATCCATCAAAGTTTTACCTGCACATCCACTAATATCATCTATTGTATCCGTTGCTCCCGATGCGGTCTCCTCTACATTGGGGAGACTGGGCGCCTCCTAGCAGAGCGCTTTAGGGAATATCTCTGAGACACCCGCACCAATCAACCAAATCGCCCAGTGGCTCAACATTTCAACTCCCCCTCCCACTCTGCCGAGGATATGGAGGTGCTGGGCCTCCTCCACCCCTGCTCCCTCACCACCAGACGCCTGGAGGAAGAACGCCTCATCTTCCGCCTCGGAACACTTCAACCCCAGGGCATCAATGTGGATTTCAACAGTTTCCTCATTTCCCCTTCCCCCACCTCATCCTAGCTTCTAACCTCCAGCAACTCGATCCCCTGACCTGTCCGGACTTGTCCGACCTGCCCAACTCCTTTTCCACCTATCCACTCCACCCTCTCCTCCCTGACCTATCACCTTCATCTCCTTCCCCACTGACCTATTGTACTCTATGCCACTCTCTCCCCACCCCCACCCCCCTCTAGCTTATCTCTCCACGCTTCAGGCTCTCTGCCTTTATTCCTGATGAAGGGCTTTTGCCCGAAACGTCGATTTTGCCTGCCTTCGGATGCTGCCTGAATTGCTGTGCTCTTCCAGCACCACTGATCCAGCAAATTAACTGTCTAGTTTCTCCAAGGGCCCCATCTTTAATGGGCCCAGATGTGAAAGGACATAGGATACGTGTTGGTCAGTGATTTGCAGTCCTCTTTTATACCCCTTCCTAACTTGTATTCATGTTCTCATTTCCAATTCCTTGCCAGTTTCTTGCCCCCCACACTCCACTTTGGATTCCGAAATACTCCATCCTCAGGCTTATTTCTATTTATGACATCCTTCTATATGTCTCCTGTTGATCTAACGCAATCGTTAACTTTTCATTAGCCACAGTGAATCACTTTTCTTCAATTGGGTATTTGAGAAATGGATATTTTTCTAGACCTTGTTGCATTTCTTTAATTACTAGCCATTGTCTACCTGTCAATTCTTTGTGTACGTTTTCAACCTATCCCACCCAATGTGTTGTCATACTCCCATAGATTCCTTGGCTCAAATGTTAAGGTGCACATTTTAGGAAGAAGTATATCACATGCAAGCTTTGTGTAAAATTCTGGCATATTATGGTTATCTCCAAAACACTCCTCTACAGTAAGGGTTATTGATTATCCTTCTCTCATGGCTGACCAGGTCACCTGATGTCTAGGTAACTCCTCAATATAATTTTCCATGTTGTGCACACTCCAGGAATTCATCCTCCAAAGCATCCATACGGACTTGTTTAACCCAGTCTATATACAAACTGTTTAACCCAGTCTATATACATACTGAAGTCACCTATTATTCCTGTTTCACCCAGGAAATGTGAATTTCTAATTCCCTGATTTACAGTGTGCCTACTACTCATGCTATAGCTTTGTATGTTTATTCCCAAAAGCATTTGCTTTCCCTTTTGTTTCTTAGATGCACTCAAACTGATTCTGTACCGTGATTATTTGATCAATGATCCCCTCTTACTAATGTCCTCCTCTATTAGCAGTGCTATCTCAGCACCTTTTTACCTTTTGTCTATCCCTCTACATGTGGAATATCCTTGGATATTCATTTTCCCACCCTCTTCATCCTTTTATTGCCCATGTAATTTAATGCTCAATGTTTTAGGGGAGGCGATAGCTGAGTGGTATTTTTGCTGGGCTGTTAATCTGGAGCTGAAAATGTGTTGCTGGAAAAGCGCAGCAGGCCAGGCAGCATCCAAGGAGCAGGAGAATCGATGTTTCGGGCATGAGCCCTTCTTCAGGAATGAGGCAAAATGAGGCATTCCTGAAGAAGGGCTCATGCCTGAAATGTCGATTCTCCTGATCCTTGGATGCTGCCTGACCTGCTGCGCTTTTCCAGCAACACATTTTCAGCTCTGATCTCCAGCATCTGCTGTCCTCACTTTCTCCTGTTAATCTGGAGACCCAGATAATGTTCTGGGACCTGGGTTTGAATCTCCTACCATTGGTGTATGATGGAATTTGACTTCAATAAAAATCCAGAATTAAGAGTCTAATGATGATTATGAATCCACTGTCAATTGTTGGAAAAACCCATCTGGATCACTCATGTCCTACAGGGAAGGACACTGCCATCCTTACCTGGCCTGGCCTACACGTGACTGCCGACCCACCACAATGTGGTTGACTCCCAGCTGCCCTCTGGGTAATTAGGGATGGGCAATAAATACTGGCCCAGCCAGCGATGCCATCATCCTGTGAGTGAAATGATATGGGGGTGACCTTGTTTTCTCTCTGTGAACAATGAAGTCAAAATGCATTTGGTTTGTGTCCTGCGTACAACTTGAGTGAGCTGTATCTATCAGAATCCTTTGAGCAATGCTTCATTTGTGTTTTTATTCTTTAAAGTGTCACTTTCTCTGCAGTTTTTATTCTCATTTTCTAGCTTCCTGTTAGAAACTGAAATGGTTTTAACCGCAAGTGATTTTAATTGCTGCAGACTTGAGAAAGCAACAGGACACGACAGGAGACTAACCTGCACTAATCTGGAAACCATTTCCACTTGTTGACAGGTCATTTCGTGTTTTTGAAATAAACTGGAAATTAAGCTGCAGCTGATGGTATATCCCACATAAATGAAACCTCCTGCTCTCCAAGGCCTCGACTCTGCAGGAGTCAGACGATTATCAGCTGCGTGGAGATTAATTTATGTTTCTGAGCTCTGTCAGTATGTCCACCAGCAAAGGAGATGAGACTAGGGGAGAAAGCATTTCTTGAGGTGTGGCACCTTGTTGTTTGAGATGGGCAGCTCCAGCTCTTATTAAAACGGGAAAGATTCTGTGGTGGCCTAGATGCTCAGAGTATTTCCTTTCGCGGAGGAGTCTGGAACCATGGGAGCAGTTTCCAAATAAGGGATCTCCTGTTTAAGAGTGAAATGAGGAGGAAGTTCTCCCCTTGATGTTTGTCTTAGGTTCTCTACTCCCGGAGAGCAGGGCAGGTTGGATCATTAAATACATCTAAGGCCAGATTAGACAGATTTTTGATTGACGAAGGAGTTCAGGGTATGGAGAATGGGCAGGAATGTGTCATTAAAGCCACAATCTGATTAGCCAATGATCTTATCGAATAGGGGAGCAGGCTCATTGGGCCAAATAGCCTCCATTGAAACCTTATCATCATTTATGGGGAGGCAATGGCTTTAGTGGTATTATTGCTGGACTTTTAATCCAGAGACCCAGGTAACGTTCTGAGGACCAGGGTTTGAATTCCATCAGAGCAGATGATGGAATTTGAATTCAGTAAAAATCTCTAATTAAGAATATAATGATGACCATGAATCCATTGTTGATTGTCGGGAAAAAAAAACCATCCGGTTCATTAATATCCTTTTAAGGAAGGAAACTGCCATCTTGACCTGGTCTGGCCTACATGTGACTCCAGACCCACAACAATGTGATTAATTTTCAATTGCCCTCTGGGCAATTAGTGATGGGCAATAAATTCTAGCCTAGCCAGTGACACCCACATCCTGTGAATGAATTTTTAAAAACCTTGTATCATTTCACCTCTTGTCTTTTTTCAGGCTAGTTTAGCGGCCAATAGACAGGGATCTTCACCGAATGGGAATGTCTCGCAGCAACCAGTCTCCTCTCAGACTACTGTGAGTAAAGAGCAATGGAGCAGCTCAGATTTCTAGACAATGCATTTATTTACACAGATGGCAAAGCTCAAACCAACAGGCAACAACTAGACACTGCCTGAAACCTGTAAATCTTGTCTGAATCCTTTCGAGTTTCACAATATCTTTCCTTCAGCAGGGAGGCCAGAATTGTATGTCGTATTCCAAAAGTGACCTAACCAATGTCTTTTACAGCTGCAGCATGACCTTCCAACTCCTATACTCAATACATTGACCAATAAAAGAGAGCATACCAAACACCGCTTTCACTGTTCTATCTACCTGTGACTCCACTTACAAGGAACTGTGAACCTGCACTCCAAGGTCTCTTTGTTCAGCAACACTCCCGAGGACCCCACTATTAAGTGTATACGACCTGCTGTGATTTGCCTTTCCATAATGCAGCACTTCATGTTTAGCTAAATTTAAAGTCCATCTGCTACTGCTTGACTCCTCCAGTCCCATGACATTAGAGATGTTTACACTCTGCCATTCCTCTCTTCCCCCCCCCCCCCCACCCACACCCCCACCCCACGCACTCTATTTCTTTGTTCCATTGTTGGTGGCTGTGTCCTCCGTAGCTGCATCCCTATGTTCTGTATTCCTCTCTACACTAGACCGATCTCACCCCTGAGTTCCCTTCTTTTAAATCACTCTGAAAAACCGTTTTCCTTTGACCAAGCTTTTAATTATCTGACCTATCATATCCTTTTGTGGCTGGTTGCCAAACTTTGTTTGTATAAAGGTCCTATGATGTGCTTTGGAAAGTTTGCTTACATTAAGGGTGCTGTATAAATTCAGGTTGTTCTTGTTATGTGATAGCAGCATCTTTTACATAGAAAGATGGCCCTCAATGTTGCGCCAATCCAAGCCCACCTAACCTACACTAGCCCACTATTTTCCATATGCCTATCCAATGCCCGTTTAAATGCCCATAAAGAGGGAGAATCCACCACTGCTACTGGCAGGGCATTCCATGAATTTATGACTCGCTGAGTAAAGGATGGTTTTCACAACCATCCCTCAGCTTGATTGCTTTGTGAGCTTTACAGAGTGGGTGATGTCCTCCTTTCACATTCTCCGTCTCCATATCAAACACAGACCAGCCCCTTCTCTCCACATATTAAGGGGCTGTGTTTGTTGTAAAGGCCTGGGGAAGCCTGCTCCACACAACAGAATTGGAGCCTTCACTTGCAGGAGAGAAGGTCAATGAACATTACTGACTTGGCCCCCTATTCACCAAACTTCTTTCATGAAATATTTCCATGAACGCTCCCTAAAACGTAGCTGTCAGTCACTGACTCCAGCCCTTTTTTCTTGCAAATGACTTGGACTTTGCAGAATTCTCCAACTCTCCTGCCATCTTACTTCAGACCAGAGTCTGGAGCCATTTTAATGATTTATGTGGGGATTAAGAGTGATGGTTTCAAGTTGCAGATAATGAAAAACTAGGGTGAAGTGGGAGTTGTGAGGGAGATGCAAAAATGTTTTGAGGGAATGTGTCGAGGTGGATTGAAATGTGAGAATGGAATACAGTGTAGTGCGGAGAAGTGAGAGGTTTCGCACTTTGGTGGGAAACAAGAATTATGGAGTATTTCCCAAAGATAGGAGTTGAACTTTGTAGGGGTTTTACATCTCCTTGTTTGAGCCACTGATAATTAATGTACACGTAAGCAGGTAATTAAGAAGGCATGTGGTCTATTGGTCTTTATTGCAAGAGGATTTGTGTATAGGAACAATGCTGTCCTGCTGTAATTGTGTAGCGCACCGATGGGAATGCACTTGGAATATTGTGTGCAGTTTTGATTTCCTTATTTATGGAAGACTACAGTGGCCCGAGAGGGAATGAAGCTGTAGGTTCACCAAGATATTTCCTGGGAATGGAAGGATTTAATAGAGGGGGGTGATATTCTGCAGAGTTTAGAAGAATGAGAGGTGACCTCAATCAAACACATAACGTTGGTGCTGGGTAATTGTCGGAAGAGTGTTTCCCAGGGCCTGATCTAGGACCAGGGCCACAGCCCCTGCATGAGGGGTCAGGCCATTTTTAGGACTGAGGGAGAGGATTCCTTTGCTCCGAGGGGGGGTGAATCTCGACCGAGCAGGCTTGAAGGGCCAAATGGCCTGCTGCTTCTCTGTTCTTTCAGTGTGAAACTGATGATGGCAATGTTGGTTCATAGGACACTGCAGTCCAATTGACCCAATCCCCCTCCCCTGTCATGACAGATTTTGGACAAATTACCTAAACAGCCATCTACAACATTCTTCCCAACTTTCTGCTGAAGTCACCGGCAGGATTATGGATTCTGGAAAGTGCAAGCTGTTTGCGAATGAGAGTTTGAGTTCAGAGCCGAGAAAGGGCGAAGGGAAGTTTAAATTTGCATTGAAAGTGGCATTCCTAAAGCACTGTGATTGAATTCTGTTTCCCATTAAAATGTTAATGGAAGGGCTTTGTGTTTCTTTGATTTAGATTAACCTCGCGACATCCCCTGCTGCTGCTCAGTTGATCAGCCGTGCTCAAAGTGTTAACTCTGCAGCTGCTACAGGAATCGCTCAGCAGGCTGTCTTACTGGGGAACTCCAACAGTCCCACACTAACTGCCAGCCAGGCACAAATGTACCTCCGGGCTCAGATGGTAAGCACCAACCTGGTACATACTCTAAGAAGTGTTGTATTTATAACACAATGTCAAACAGGCATCATCTTTACACACAGCCCATGTGTTTGATGATTAATCACCAGCTCACTGACCCCCCAGATCATTCTCTTTGAAGATTAACTTGGCAACATATAATTCAAGCATCATCTATAACCTTTGATCTTTTTATGGTCGTTTCTGTAGGGAGTCAATTAATATTCTTCCCAATTATATTCCAGTTTGAACATTTCTGTTTCCGGTCTGGTCATGGATTCTCACTATTAATTCTGATGGGACAGAGTGAACAGGAAAGTGAATCTGTGATGAATAATTACAAAATCAAATTTAAGCTGCAAGTTCACTGGGATCCTTCAGTAATCTGTTCCCAAAACGATTTTAAGGATGTTTGCTTATCAATATGATAATTTGCTAATTTACTTAGTCTAATTAACAAAGTTTATGGGGTGGTTTATATATCGTAGCCAGTTTATAACCAAGTGGTCGTGGTAGCACTATCCCATTTCAAAATGACTGACTAAAACCAGGAACAAGTGAGTGCCCAGTTCAGTATTCACTTGCTGAAACTCTGACCCTCCCCCTCTCGTTTCCTGAGGAGGAGGATTTGTTGGTGGCTTATACATCTGTATTAGTCACTCCCTAGCATCTGCTGACGTTGACATGGTTTGTTTGGAGCTTCATCATGATTTTAACTGGATTATCACTTCGGGGGGTGGGGAGGTTAATGATGTCCCTCTCTACCATCTCCACACACCTGTTTCTGGCTGGGGTCCTCTCTCACCTCTCCCAGGGTGTGGGCTGGTTCAATCCCCCTGCCAAATGGAGGAACGTTGGGCTCTGTTGAATGAGTACCCTGACCACTCGACCAGCTGAGTGCATGGGCTTGGATCAGAATCTGGGATTTTCCTGGTCAGTACAGTTCAGGAAGCACTGGCTGGGTAAATGTGCTGGGACCTTTACCCCCACACTGAGCCCAAAGCCATGGTTAGGAATGTGGTGACTGAGTCATAGAGATGTACCGTGTGGAAACAGACTCTTTGGTCCAACCCGTCCATGTTGACCAGATATCCTAAATTAACTTAGTCCCATTTGCCAGCACTTGGCCCAGGTATCTCTAAACCCTTCCTATTCATATACCCATCCAGATGCCTTTTAAATGTTGTAATTGCACCAGCCTCCACCACCCTCTGTGTGAAAAAGTTGTTCCTTAGGACCCTTTTAAACCATGCCCCCCCTCACCCTAAATCCACACCCTCTAGTTCTGGACTCCAGGGAAAAGGCTTGTCTATTTATCCTATCCATGTCCCTCATAATTTTATAAACCTCTATAAGGTCATCCCTCAGCTTCTGATGCTCCAGGGAAAACAGCCCCAGCCTGTTCAGCCTCTCCCTGTAGCTCAGATCCTCCAACCCTGACAACATCCTTGTAAATCATTTCTGAACCCTTTCAAGTTTCACAACATCTTTCCGACAGGAAGGAGACCAGAATTGCACGCAATATTCCAACAGTGGCCTAACCAACATCCTGTACCTCTGCAACATGACCTCCCAACTCCTGTACTCAATACTCTGACCAATAAGGGAAAGCATACCAAATGCCTCCTTCACTATCATATCTACCTGTGATTTCGCTTAAGTGACTGTGAGGCTCCAGATCCAGTGAAGCTGCTGGTGTTTCCCTGACATTCAGCTGCTTGGTCCCAGTCAGGGAAATGTCTGTCACTGTGGTGACCCAGTGCTGAAAAACCCACGTGGTGATGGACAAGGAGAGTATGAACTCCATATCTATCAATCACACCCTCTGGTTTACTCTCCATATTCCCTGGCCCCCTGGACAGCGAGGAACAGGAGTGCAGACCACACGAGCAGCACTCTCCCTCGAAATTGCAGGTGAGCCGTTATTCACTCTGGATACTCCCTACAGAGAGGTTCCAGCCCTGAGGCCGCTTCTCCTGTACTAACCCAGCCACTCGACATTGAACTCTCTCCAAACTCCTTCACAGCTTCACTGGGATGGATATTCGAAAGCTGTACTGTTTATCTGTCTCACACTGAGCGAGTATCAATATGGTGCAGGTCACTTTGCAATCTGTAAGCATTGGAGAGTACGACACAGTGAGAGAGAGGGAGAGAGAGAGAGACACATGCTCACACCGACACAGAGAGAGAAAGAGAGACGCTCTCGCAGACAGAGAGAGTGCGAGGTGCACACAGTGGCACACACCAACACAGGGACAGCGAGATACGTGCATGCGCACGCGCACACACACACGAGAATGAGACACACACAAACAAGACACAGAGCAAGATACATAAAGACAGTGAGGAGAGCTGGGGGAGCTGATGTTGGGGAAATACTCCTTTGTGCCATTGGGGAAGGGAAGTGAAAGATCAGCCTGGGCTTTCTCGCATACATTGGGCCTCCTGTCTCTTGCTGGGTGTATTTGGAGATGAAAGGGGGTGGGGGGGGTGAAGAGAGAGAGAGATGTTCATTCCGGCTTTACTCCTCAGATTGTGCTTTGTACTTTGAGAAGAGCCACATAGGGAGGTACGAGAGGTTGTGTGTTGGTTTGTGTAGAACTGCAGTGACAATGGTATTATAACACCTTCCATATCATGAAATGCCCAGGCGAGTGTCATCGTGATGAATGCCAGTTTCTTTTCAGGAGGTGTTGAGCGGGTTCCAGAGATCAGGAAAAGTGAAGCCATGGAGGGATTTGAAAGCAAGGATGAAAATTTTAAAGGAGAAAGTGAGGCCTGCAGATGCTGGAGATCAGAGCTGAAAATGTGTTAATGGAAAAGCGCAGCAGGTCAGGCAGCATCCAGGGAAGAGGAGAATCAACGTTTCGGGCATGAGCCCTTCTTCAGGAATCATGAAAATTTTAAAATTGAGTCAGGGCTTAGTTGGGTGTAGGCCATTGAGCACAAAGACAGATACTGTGGGACAGTGACATGGTGACAGTGTCACTGCATTTTTGCCAATCCAGAAACCCCAGCCATGGCAACTGGTAAAATTTAAATTTAATTAATCCATCTGGAATTGAAAGCTAGTCTCTGGTGACTGTGACAACTATCATTGAGTATTTCTCTCTGGATGTAGGTTTGCTCGCTGAGCTGGAAGGTTCATGTTCAGACATTTTGTCACCATACTTGGGAACATCTTCAATGAGCCTCTGGACGAAGCATTGTTGATGATTCCTGCTTTCTGTTTATATGTTTGAATTTTTTTTGGGTTGGGATAAGGGAGGACACCACGTTGACTGGGACAACACATCCATCCTAGGACAAGCCAAACAGAGACACGCATGAGAATTCGTAGAAGCATGGCATTCCAACAGGAACTCTATCAATAAACACATTGACTTGAACCCGATTTACCACCCCCTCGGAAAAAGAACCGGAAATGACATCACCAACCCAAAGAAACCCAAACGTATAAATAAAAAGCAGAAATCATCAGCAATGCTTCGTCAGGAGGCTCGCTGAAGATGTTACGTAATATTGTGAAGAAACATCTGAACATGAACCTGCTAGCTCAGCGAGCAAACCTACATCCAGAACCTCAACCTGAGCTTACAAGTCTTCTCAAAACTCGCTAACACCTATGGGTGCAATACAGTATTTCTCTTGCTCTGTGTGTGTGTGTGCCACTGTCTCTGGGCATGTCTCTGCCCCCACCCCTAGTACGTGTGTCCCTCTCTCTCTTTCCCCCCCCCCCCTCCTCAATGTAGATGAGGGATAATTTGGGGATGGATGCTCATGTTGTCCCACTTCTGCCTTGTATCTGGTTCACCAATGTCCTTTTTAGAGAGGGCAATCTGCTGTCTTTGCCTATGCTGGCCTCCATTGGACTCCAGACCCACAGCAATGGGGTTTATTGATAATTGCCCTCTGAAATGGTTTAGCAAGCCACTCCATTCAAGGGCAATTAGGGGTGGACAATAAATTCCAGCCTTGCCAGGGATAGCTGCATCCCGGGATGAATAGAGGGATTAGTTGCAACTTAGGAGACTTTTAGATGGCCTGAAGTTCAAGTGTGTAATTTCTGAGGAGTCTCTGGAAATAATACAAAACAGGAGTAGATAAGGGTTTTGGCAACAAACAAACTGAGGCCAGAATAGGGCCGAGACATGCTCCAAAGGTGAAATTAGACTATCTGTATGATGGCCTTGGGTATATAATTGAAAATCCATCTCTGGTTCAGACACAGCAGTAATGGTGTGAACTACATCCCAGAGAGAAAGGACCCTTCAGAACAACATGAGTCACTCCCTCTGAGAGAACCTGTGAAAATGACCATGAAATTGTTAAAGGGGAGAAAGCAGGGTTCCTGCTGCTGTTTAATGATAACTAAATGTTAATCATCCTGCGACATCACCTCTAGCTCGAATCTAAACATTTACACAAAAAACTAACCAGACCCACACCAATTGAAGATTACAATTGACTATAAATATCTGGGTGGTTTCAAACTGGTGATGTTTTGTACCATCTGTGCTTCCCCGGATGTGGCTCGCTACCAGCCAGAATCAGTGGGATATAAAGGATCAAGTGACAGTACCATCCCTGGCAGCATTCAATCCCCCGTCATCGCTGCTCTAATTTGTTGCTGGAATCTTGCTCTGTCTGCTCCAGCCACCCATCTGATCATGTCATTCCAATAGATATATATGTTTTGTGTTGCTTTTTATAGTTTGCACTGAGGGAGGTGGATGAAACCTCTCTAAAAGATTAATTCTGGTATCTTCCAAGCTCTTACTTTGGTTCCTGCTAGTTTGTTTTTTTTCTCCCAATGTTCAACAGCAAATGTGCATTACTGGAGGTGTAAAAACAAAACAGTTTTTATTTCCAATTCACTTTGCATCTGTTTAAATTACAGGAGGTGTACTCACCTCACCACCCCCCTCCCCACCCCCTCCAGACGGATGGACCACCCCTCCCTGCGTGCGCACACATGCTGTAGCACATGCACATTTCCAGACACGAACCCCCCTCCCCCAACCCCCAACATGACGCAAACACCCATGTGCGTGTACCCACCCAGTCACAGACTCTAAATCCACACACACCCACGTGCGCGTACCCACCCAATCTCAGACCCTAAAGACACTGTTCCTGGTCAGGCTCAGCAGAGATGTACCCCACAGTTAAGCAGTTGGCCAGAGCCTGGGTGAGGCCCAGCCACTGGTACTCAGAATGGGATGCATTGCGAAGCTGCCTCACTGAACATCGAAACATTTAAAATAAACCAGGCAGCTGGTGAATATGAATTCAACTTTCAGGAACAAGTAATGTTTCTTCACTTCAGGGAGCATCCACCTCCCCTCCAGTTCAGTTTGCTGTGTGGTTTGTTGTTTCGAGTTAAGACTATGTATTAGCATCTGACGAACTCTGTTCTTTTCTGCCCAAGGCACCTTTTGGTAAGGTAAAAGGCAACACATTTCATGTAATTTTCAGGCACAGCAAAGTAACCTTGTGCAAGTAGCTAGGACCCTAGGACGTGCTGTTCCTTTGTCCCCCCAGCTCATTTTCACACCCACTGCCACAGTCGCTGCTGTCCAGCCTGAGGTCACCATCTCTCCAGCGAATCAACAATCCGCTGCTCCACAGGTCAGTTTGTCAAACTCTCGCTCGGTACTTTGAAATCTGAATTGGTGAGCTAAGTGTTTTTAAGGAGAGTTACTGGCAGAAAGTCTGCCTCGAACCTTTACAGTTTAACCTGTTAGATATGTGATGAGCTTGACTTCCTCTCCCATTGGGTAACTGAAGGTTGTGGAATGTGATGTAGGCGGCACCATAACCACTGCATTTGTCTGTCCCCTCAAGTCACTGTGTTATAGTTTGGCTGTGGGTCCTGCCTCATTGAGGCATCCTCTCGCCCCTCAGGAAAGGAGGTTATACTTGAGGAAACTTTCCCAAGCTGACCCTAGGGTCATGTCAAATTAAAACAGAGGCCCTGTCACCCCCTTGAGTGGGTGATAAAGGTGTCATGATCCCTAGGTTGAAGAAGAACAGAGATATTGGATCAAAGTCTGGACAATATCACACTCAGTTGCTTAAACGTGCTCATTGGGATTCCTCGACTCCTCAGTCAGAGTTCCTTCAGTGCGATCAGGTCCCATATTAAATCCTTTGAATGTGTGGTTTAAAAGTGACTTCACTTGACCTCAACTGTTCAGTGTGGAGCGGCTGTGACCTGTGAGCTGTTGGAATGAGACTATCAGCTGCTCTCAATCCCGTTCCTGACTCTGACGCTGTGAAACCAACCACCCGCTGGGGAAAAGCTCGGACAAACAAGTAAATGTTGAGGATTGTCTGAAAGGGAGAATGAGAGTCAAGAAATGGTGAGCTTTCAGGAGGGAATGCCCGTAACAGCCAAAGGCACAGTCCCCAATGGTGGAGCAATTTGATCAGTTGTGAAAATATTACTTGCAGTGTTCAGCAACAAAGGATCAGAGGTTCTGGATTAACATTTACAAAAATCAAGGACAAAACTGAAAGAGATGTTTTAACACACTTAGAGTATGCCACCACAAACTAAAGGTTATGGGATTTGAATAAAAGACCCTAAGCACTGGCACAGGAATGATGGGCTGAATGGCCTCCTGGATGTTACCACTTGTTCTGGAAGGTGCTGTATGTACAGTTGCTCTATCAACAGCAACAGTAACACAGTTCAGAAAAACCTGACCCCACACAACAGCATATTCCCCAGACATTGCTTCTTCACTATCCCATTGCCAGCCCAGACCTGCATCTTGTTTCCTTACTTCCTAGAGAGCTGGGTCCTGCTGCCAGTCTCCAGGATATTCCCTGGGCACTGTTGCTGCTGCTGCTGGTCCTGATGTTTCAGACACTGGCACTGAGGGCGAATGTAGCTGTAACTTCAAGGAGCCTGTGACCCTCTCTCTCTGACCCTGTGGAAGGTCATGGGGGTCACTTGCCTTATCCGAGAGGTAAACGGTGACTGGAGAGCAGTGGGAATACTCTTGGTCCAGCTCTTCCCAGCACAGCAGCACACCATTCAGTCCCTCTGCTGCTTGCTGCTGTAAATGCTTTACTCCAGCCCCCTCGCACTCTGATCCCTCACTATCGGTATATCCTTCTGTTCATTTCTGTGTGTGTGTGTGTGTGTGTGTGTGTGTGGTAGGGTTTCCCCAGCAGCTGGGAGATGCTCTGTTTAAAGTAAACCAGCTGTGGGAGAGAGTTCCACTTTGCCCTGTTCTCTGGGGGAGGGGGGGTGGGGAGGGGGAGAGAGAGGATATAACTAGGCAGCCTCCCAGCTCACTAGTTTCCTGTGACATAAGCATTCCCATGATGGCAAACCCAAGGTTACTCAGCGTTCAATGCCCTTTCTGGGGTCACACACTCTGAACATAACGGGGTTCCTGCAGCTGGTCAGAGGGAGTGTGTGCTCAGAGCCTTGTTTAATCTCTGGGAGCAGCAATACAAATGTGTCTGAGGTCAGAGAGACTTCATTCCGGGCCTACACTGGGAAATGTGACGGTAAAGCTCTGGTCTTTAACAAAACCAAGTTTGTTACCTCCTGTCCTTCCTGACCCTGTCTCTCTTTCCTGAGTCTGGTCAGTTGCAGAGGTCTCCAGCACAGAATAAGACCCTTCAGCCCATCAGGTCTGCACCACCTCACTGTTCAAATCCCAATATTCAGAATATGGCCCAAAGCCTTGGATATGAGTGCACATTTAAAGATTTAAATATTATGAGGGTTTCTGCCTCCTTCACCCTTACAGACAGAGAGTTCCAGACTCCCACCACCCTCTGGATGAAAGGTTATTCCTGCCCTTTCCCTTAAATCTATGTCCCCTGGTCATTCATTTCACCCCACCCCCAACCCATCAAGGGGAGAGGTTCCTTCCTGTCTATCCAATCAATGCCCCTCATTATTTTAAATCTGTCAATGATGTGCCCCTTCTATCTCCTCTGCTTTCATAAAAGCAACCCTAGTTTGTCCAAAAACACAGATTGCTGGAAAAACTCAGCAGGTCTGGCAGCATCTGTGGAGATGACCCTTTCCCCAGAACTCCCTAGACTGTCCAGTCTCCGTGTCCAGTAGCTGGTGATAATATTGCTGTCAATAATCTCAAAACCATCTCCCGAAACAAAAAAAATCAATGTTTTGTGCAACTCCTATCAGATCCCATCGTGGGGTTCACAGCCAGTTGTAAAAATCGGACCCAACATGGGAAGTGCAATCTCAATCTCTCAGCTCGATCCCCTCGAATTGGAGAGACCTTGTGGTTATTACTGCAATGGTGGTGACAGCTTCAGATTTACTCAGCATTCCCTTGTATTTAAAATCGAACCTTTCATTTTCCAAGTGGGATTATTTGTAAAGTTTTATTTTGGTTTCTGTGAAATTTTGCTGACCGTGTCCTGTCTAAAACAGTCTCACTTTCAAGTGGATTGTCCTTTTTGCAGGTGCAAAATTTAGCAATAAGAAGTCAACAGAATACAGCAGCAACAGTCCAACCACAACTTCAAAGCGTCACTCTGAAAGCTACCCCCTCCGTTCAGCAAGTTTCAACTACCTCCCAGGCGAAAACTTCAGGACCAGCTCCTGTGGCGGCTACCAAAGGAGGCCAGTCTGAAAACATGGCAGACAGTGGGAAAAAGAGTGAAATAGTCAACTCTTCCAGCACTGACACCAGAGCGGTCAGTGTGACCCCCACAGCAACCCCTGTGACCACACACGCCCTCATTACCACAGGTGAGGTTATTGCCTTCAAACAACAACACTCTGTATTTAGATAGCCTTTGGTGCACTCAAACATCCCAGGCTGCCTCACCAGAGTGATGATCAAACAAAAATGACTTTTGAGTATCGCTGAAAGTAGACCAGAAGTTGAAGCTTCTCAGTTTTATACTGAACAGAGCCAGGACGTGGCAAGTGGACTTGGGGGATGAGGGTCGGGCGAGAGAGATTTTATGCAGCACGAGGAAAAGATTGGTTCGGCCATCATTAGCATGGAGAACAGTTAACTGTCAATCTTCATTCTTAAACAACCAATCTTCATTCTCAGACCAATTCTGACATCTTCATTCTCAGACAGAGCAAAGATAAAGGGAATGTAGAGACAATTAGTTTATGCTGCATCCTCATGGCAATATCCTGACCAATCAGAATCTTCCATACAAGTGTGCCCTTGAACTGTGGGAAGCTAGGGAAGTGATTGATGGGCCTCTTGCTGAGATATTTGTATCATCGATAGTCACAGGTGAGGTGCTGGAAGACTGGAGGTTGGCTAACAATTTTGTCTCCTTCCTATTGGATGGACGTTGTGAAACTTGAAAGAATTGAGAAAAGATTTACAAGGATGTTGCCAGGGTTGGAGGATTTGAGCTATAGGGAGAGGCTGAACAGGCTGGGGCAGTTTTCCCTGGAGCGTCAGAGGCTGAGGGGTGACCTTTATAGAAGCTTTTAAAATCATGAGGGGCATAGATAGGATAAATAGACAAAATCTTTACCCTGGGGTGGGGCAATCTAGAACTGGAAGGCATAGGTTTAGGGTGAGAGGGGAAAGAAATAAAAGAGACCTAAGGGGCAATGTTGCCATGCAGAGGGTGGTACGTGTATGGAATGAGCTCCCAGAGAATGTGGTGGAGGCTGGTACAATTGCAACATTTAAAAGGCATCTGGATGGGAACATGAATAGGAAGGGGTTAGAGGAATATGGGCCAAGTGCTGGAAAATTGGACTAGATTAGGTTAGGATATCTGGTCTGCATGGACGTGTTGGACCGAAGGGTCTGTTTCCGTGCTGTACATCTCTATGACCAGCCTGCTCAGAGAATGAAGATTGCCAATTAACTGTTCTTGCTCCATCTCCACTCCAATGATGGCCTGGCCAATCAGCACCCGTTTCCCATTCTGTATTAAATGGTGCCTCTTTTCTGACATCTGTTCCTTGTTCTTACGAGTGTAAGACAAAACGCTTTAATTCCTTCTTTCTTTTAGGCACTGTCGAAAATTGACACTCTCACATATGATGATATTAGGGCAGATTGTCAAAAACTGAATTGATGTGGACTTTTATGGTTTAAAAACAAGAGGGAAGAAAGATTTTGAAAGTGAAGTCAGAGCTCATAGCCATTCGTGGTGAAGTGATTGGGATTTGGGATTCAGTTTGAGGCCAGGATTGGAGACACGCAAGTATAATCTAGGCTGGAGAAAGTTCCATCGCAGGGCTGAGGCATCGGTAGGGGCAAGGCAGGCCTTGAAGGGATCTGAAAAGAAGGATAAGAATTTTTAAATCATGAGCCAGCAGCCAATTAGGTCATTGTGCACAGCTCAATTCTACCCCAGAAGAGATTCCAATGATCCAAAAACGATGATTCTTCTCCCTTGCAGCAGCTCCTCAGCCACATGTTCATCTGCTCTATCCTCCTATTCCTACTCTCTCTAGCTTGTAGCACTGGGAGTAATCCAGATATTACTATCCTTGAGGACCTCCTTTTTTTAAATTCCTGCCTAACTTCCTGTATTCTCCCTTCAAAATCTCATCCTTACCTCTTCCTCTGTCATTTATTTCCAATGCATACAGCAACCTCTCGCTGATTACACTCTCCTTTTTGAGAAAATTCTGCACCCTCTGAGATATCCCTGATCCTGGCTGCAGGGAGACAACACAGCATTCTGAGGTCTCACTGCCAGCTGCAGAAACATCTGTCTGTGCTTCCGACTAGACAATCCCTTATTACAATTGATCGCTTGGAATCTGGTGTGCCCCTCATCACATTAGAGCCAGTCTCGGTACCAAAAACCTGGCTGTCAGTGCTGCATTCCCCTGAGAGTCCACCACCCCTTATTTTCCAAAACTGTGTATCTGTTTGAGAAGGGAATAACCACAGGAGATTCCTGCCCTGCTGGCTTTCTCCCCCCAACCGTTCCTGCAAGTAACCCATCCACCTGATTGTATCTGGGGTTTACCTCCCTTCCTGCAATTACCATCCATCACACTGTCTAGCTCTTGTAAGTTCCTCATTGCCTCGAACTGCCACTGCAACCAATCCATGTGACCTGATAGGATTTGCAGGATGGGTGTTTGGTTGCAGACATAATTATCAGAAAGAAGGAAACTGTCTCTAATCTCCGACAGGAAAAGCATATCACTGTACTGAAGGCCATCTTTGCAGCTTAACAAATTACCGACACAGGAAATAGCAGTCCTACTGCTTTAACAGCACAGTTCCAGGCTGACATATACCTATGTTTTAAAGTTTAATCAAGAGACACACCTCAATAACTTAAATTCTCCATTTCTGGAAACATCCTGATAAATCTTTTCTGAATCCTCTCAATTTAATAATATCCTTCCTCTAGCAGGGTGACCAGAACACAGTACCCCAGAAGAGGCCTCACCAAGGTCCTGTACCATCTCAACATCTCAAAGGTGTGAGCAGTGAAGACGCACATTCTAAATGCCTTCTTTACCAACCTGTCCATCTCTGATGAAAATGTCAAAGAACTATATACAGTACCTGCACTGTGGTTCAGCCACACTTCAATAGCAAACATAATAGCTTGCTTACTTTTCCCTCTGTGCCTACTTGTTATGAAATAATCTCAAAATATTGACTCCTGCTTTGGTTCATTTTTGTTATGGCCTCATCAACTGAGGTAACAACTTGGAGTGATTTTTGTGTCTTTGTACCTTCTGATTTCTTTGTCCTTTCATTATCATTTTGAGTCTTATCCAAGTTTTATATGTGAACTCTTTGCATTTCTTTCCAAACTGTAGTACCTCATCTACATATTGATATGATGTTAATTTGAGGGAAAGTGGAGTGGAGAGCTTCCTCACCCTTTGAGATATTGTGCGACCATCTTCTTTGTCTGTTTTACAAAGGACAATTGGGTTTGATATAAAGTCTCTCTCAAAAAGAGAGCAGCTCCAACAGCGCAGCAGCCCCACCAGGCTGTAGTGGAGGGCTGAGATCAGAGTGGTGCTGGAAAAGCACAGCAGGTCAGGCAGCATCCGAGGAGCAGGAAAAATCAATGTTCATCAGGAATTAGTAATGAAGGGTTGACCTGGTCTGTGTTAGTCAAATGGCCTTCAGACTAAGAAATTAGAGGGTTTTTAAAAAGTTGGTTCACAGGATTTGGGTGTCACTGAAGAAAAAAACCATAGGCTAGGCCAGCATTTATTACCCATCCCTAATTACCCAGAGGGCAGTTAAAAGTCAAACACATTGCTGTGGGTCTGGAGTCTCACATAGGTCAGACCAAGTAAAGATGGCAGTTTTCTTCCCTGTAGGACCTTAATGAACCAGATGGTCATGTGCACCAATTGACGGTTGTTGGCAGCTTTTTATTGAATTCCAGTTTCAACATCTCCCATGATGGGAGTTGAACTGAAATCTCCGGAACATTAATAACAATGGGTTGATAATAGAAAACAAAGATTTGTGGGTGCTGGAGATCTGAAACAAACAAACAGAAAATGCCGGAGAAACTCAGCAGGTTAGGCAGGGTCTGTGGAGTGAGAAGTGCTTAACGATTTGAGTCCTGTGACTGGTTTGCATGTGCAGTGACATTGACTACACCACTGCCTACCTCATGTGTCATGTACTAGAAGGACTTGTGTATTTATTGACACGCTACAAGTCCAGAGTATCTGATGCTGACTTGCCTGAAATATCTCAGTTCCTGGGATAAGGTTTTTTTTTAACTTGCCATATGTGCAAAGGTAATATTTGTGCTTAGAAATGAGCCTGAGTGTCTTTGTTTGCTAACTGGAGTGTTTGGTACGCTGGGGAATGGTGTGTTCAGTGTGTGGCAGACTGATGTGAGGCAGTAG
Organism: Chiloscyllium plagiosum; assembly: GCF_037043375.1. NCBI lineage: Eukaryota > Metazoa > Chordata > Chondrichthyes > Orectolobiformes > Hemiscylliidae > Chiloscyllium > Chiloscyllium plagiosum. The sequence continues at coordinate 2,715,492 of NW_028270175.1, forward strand.
TTTGTTGCTTTATTCCCGGAGTGTGGATCTTTTGTGAAGGTACAGGCAGCCAAAACCACAAAACCAACAGGCGGCAACGTCCTGACTCCCTGTTAAAGCAGGTCAGCGGCAGCCTCCAGAACCTGGGATCCAACAGCAGGCTTGACACAATTGGCCAGACTTTACCCTGTTAACCCTGCGCGTGCTGGGAAAAGTGGATCAATGACTTTTAAGATGCTCGCTGGTATGGATTACTGCAAATTTGCAGCAAGTTGACAGCAACACACTGCTTTAATCTGAGAGCCCCCTAAGAACCCTCTCTTCCTTCCCCCCCCCCCCCACCCCACCACCACACACACACACTCACTCACTCTCACTCTCACACTCACTCTCACTCTCACACTCACACTCACACTCACTCTCACACTCACACTCACACTCACACTCACACTCACTCTCACTCTCACTCTCACTCTCACTCTCACTCTCACTCTCACTCTCACTCTCACTCTCACTCTCACTCTCACTCTCACACACACACTCTCACACACACACTGTCACACTCGCACGCACACGCACACACACACTCTCACACGCACACACTCACACGCACACACTCACACTCTCACACGCACACACTCACACACTCTCCAATTTCCAATTAAGCTGCTGCTTTCCACATGTTGGAAACACAAGCTGGGAGACCACTTCCCTGTCAAAACTAGTGAAAGTGAGCCTGTCCAAGCACCTCATCCTTGCTCCTGTTCCCAGTTTCTGTGGAGACGCTGGTGTTGGACTGGGGTGGACAGAGTTATAATCACACAACACCAGGTTATAGTCTGACAGGTTTATTTGGAAGCACTAGCTTTTGGACACAGAAAGATGTCTCCCCATGAGTTGCCTTTCCTTTGCCTTTAGAATAAGTAACCTTTACCAAACTCCCTCTGTTTTCTGATCGTGTGCAGCAGGTACTGCCTGTCATTGTGTTAGGACTATGTTAATCATAGAGTCATATAGAATGGAAACTGGCCTTCCAGTCCAACCCGTCCGTGCCGATGATATCCTAATCTGACCTAGTCCTGTTTTGCCAGTATTTGGGCCATGTGCCTTTTAAACCCTTCCTATTCATGCACCCATCCAGTTCCCTTTTAAATGTTGTATAGTCCACAGTTCTACAGCACAGAAACAGACTTGTTGGTCCAGATGTTGGTTCATGATTTAGGAGAGGAAGTAATGGCCCAATCCAGAAGCATTACAAGCATCAGCTTTGGTCTGGGTTGTGATGAAGGGCTTTTGCCCGAAATGTCGATTTTCCTGCTTCTTGGATGCTGCCTGACCTGCTGTACTTTTCCAGCAACACTCTAATCTTGACTCTAATCTCCAGCATCTGCAGTACCCACTTTCGCCTGGGTTGTGATGTGTCCAGTGTTTGGATAACTGGTCATCACAGACCCAGTAATAGTATCGGCATCGACCATGTGACACCACACAAATACTGGGCCATCAGAAATTCAAGGAAGTGTCTAGCAGCTATCTCCGGGATTGTCAACCTCTGGTAATTCTCAACCTCCAAGGGCGATGTTCGATTGGGCTCCTTTTACTAGTGAGGCCTCTGAACACTCGGTCCAACCCGATGAGAGCAGGTCCGTATTCTTAGACACACATCCCTTTGTGTTCCTTTTTAATTGATTCCGGAGGCCTGGGCTGTTCTGGCTGAGTGAGAGTTCATCGCATCAGAGAAGATGTGGAACTGCCTTCCCGAACCACTCATTTCAAAAATTCAACATGCCTACTCCACAATCTCATTTGGAGCACTGGCAATGGGTTTGGACAGCACGTTATGAAAAGGATATAAATCAATAAAAATTGGAGCCTTTGATTTAGTCAGGATGAAGGGGATATTGTTATGATGCTTAAGGTTTATTTAATTAGAACTAAGATGGTTATGAAGTGACCCAGAGGAGAGTGGCAAGGTTATAAAAGGCTAGATTAATGGAAACTGCATCAAAACAAGATTTAAACAGAAGTTTACAAGAAGTATTCTTTATAGAGAGTGTGGTCACAACAACTTTACATTTACATAGCATCTTTAACATGGCTCAAACCTGGGAGTCGTGTGCCTCTGTAGCTCGGTTGAACAATAGGCAAAGGATTGATTGACCCCCAGCCTCGGCAGAATCTTCTCATGAGGTTGACCCTCTCTGGTTTAACCTTCTGAGCCAAAGCTGAGAACATTGTGAAGTTCTGCTTTCTGAGTTACTAGTTGAGATTGCACTACTGAATGAAAAATAATTTGGCTTCCAATTGATGCTTTGATCATTGAGTGTTAGCTTTGTAAATCTCTCTGCAAATTATCTGTTCCTGAGCTGCAGATGGTTGGAGGATTATAGTGTGAAGCTGCCTTGATTCTCTCCCTGATTCTAATTGTGTCCTTCAAAGGTGAACCTCCCCAGTCTCTGACCTTGTTAGATGTGTTGCTGGAAGTTCAGCATTGAACAGCCATTAGTGCGACCAATAGAGTGGCAATCTTTTCTTTTCCATCAAACAGATTGGGCCAAAGTCTGTGTTAGCTTTAATCCAGGGCTACGTGAACAGTGCAGCAGACAGTGTGTGTCTCAGGGATATGTAAAGAGGGATTAGCGGTCTGGAGCCTGGGTTACTGAATGATCCCTTGAAAGAGAGGGAGGTGCTGCTTAAAGATACAAAAGATTATTATTTAACTCAATCCTTTCGAACGAATGGCAGCATTTTCTCTCGTGTTCAATTGTTCAAGAGCAATTTTATTCCTAACTGGAAAGTGCAAAGAGCTGGTTTCCATTCCTCTGAGTTAATGTTGGCCAGAGCTGCTTGAAGCCAGACTCCTTTGAGGCTGTTGCTGGTGCGTTTGATTTAGTGTTGTATTGTGTGAGAGTATCCCAGCAGCAAGACTGAGACAATTGGGCACATTGTGGTGGGGAGTGTGCTTTAATAGTTTTATTTTGTCAAACTGTGAACCTTCGCATTGAACTGAATCAATGACTCGTGGTCAGCAGGTGCCTGAACACTCGACTGAACCTGTTGAGAAGACATGGGAGTTTGGGGGGGCGGGGTCGTGGGGAGGGAGGTGGAGGAAATGCAGTGCTGTGCTGTTTGGATAACCATGCCTTTGGCAGGGAGAGAACAGAAGGGGTACGCACAGCCACTGGCTTAGAAAGTGTCAGCGCACACAAGAGTGTCATGCTGTTGGGTTTTTGTTTCACTTTTCCAGCATCTGCAGTTCTTTGATTTTTTTTATCAGCTCTTGTTATTCGCAGCTTCCTGTTTGTGTGGGGGCTTCCTGTGTGCACAAGGCATCTTTCTGTCCTACGTTTCAACGGTGACTACACATGCTCATTGGTCAGCAGCTCATTGGCTGAGAAGTGGTTTGGAATGTCCTGAGGTTGTGAAAAGCACAGGAGGAAAGCCAAGTTTTTCCTTCATTGTCTCACGGTGACAGCAGGATGAGATGTGGGGGCCACATTATAGAGAGGTTTTCTGAGCTTGTTCAGGGCTTGTTTGATTAGCTACAGTGAGAAAGTGAGGACTGCAGATGCTGGAGATTAGAGTGGAGAGAATGGCGTTGGAAAAGCACAGCAGGTCAGGCAGCATCTGAAGAGCAGGAAAATCAACGTTTTGGGCAAAAGCCCTTCATCAGGAATGAGGAGCTGAGGGAGTAGAGAGATAAATGGGAGGGGGTGGGGTGGGGCTGATGGTGAAGGTAGCTGAGTGTGCAGTACGTGGATGGAGGAGGGGGTAACGGTGATAGGTCAGAGGGGAGGGTGGAATGGATAGGTGGGAAGGAAGATTGACAGGTGGGACAGGTCATGAGGGCGGTGCTGAGCTGGAAGGTTGGATGTGAGATAAGGTGGGGAGAGGGGAAATGAGGAAACTGGTGAAATCCACATTGATGCCCTGGGGTTGGAGGTTCCTGAGGTAGAAGATGAGGCGTTCTTCCCCCAAGGCAAAAGATACATTCCCCCAGCCTCACCCCACTCCTGTTTATTTCACCACTCCCTCGGCTCCCAGCCTCATTCCTGATGAGGGTCTTTTGCCTGAAACGTCAATTCTCTTGCTCCTTGGATGCTGCCTGACCCACTGTGCTTTTCCAGCACCATGCTCTCAGCTGGATAGCTACTGTGTCTGCTCTGCTGCCTGCACTGGTTTGTAATTTACCAGAGAGACAGTGAGCAATGTGGTTCTCAGAGCTAGGAACCACAGGGTGCTGCAAACCAAGAGTGATTTCTGCTTGAAGAGGTTTCAAAATGTTATCTCTGTGTAAATAATGCATAAGCTAAATGACTTACACACACACACACACACACTCTGAGAGATGTGGTGGAGGGTTGGGGGATGGTGACAGTGGGGGTGGGGGCAGTTCTGCACATAATGGGCTATTTCTGAGCATCAGGTACAGGAAGTGTCCCAGGAAGTGTTCAGTCCCCCAGGGCAGTCAGCTTTCAAAGAGCCTGTTAAATATTGCAGTTGCTCACACTGCATGCTCTCAATCCTGGGAAAACTTCCTGTAAACCAAGAGGGTATCGGTAATGTGAGGCCGGTGTTAATAGGGTTAATCTGGCAGAAAACCCTGCAACGAGGCAATTAATTCTAGTCGGGGGATAATGAGGAGAGACGGTATTGCAGCCGGACTGTCTGACAAAGGAACTGCTTATTCAGCTACAAATGGTAGGGATGGTAAGTTTCTAAAATGTTTGCTGTTTTTTTAAAAGGAGAAAACAAACAATTTTGCTGATTCATAATGTGGCACCTTCAAGATTTGACAAAAGACTTGAGGCAGTGAATGAACTTCCAGAATCAGTAAAGCTAGCTTTCTGGTTGCTGTTTGAAACCATCCCTCCCTCCCCCACCCCCATCCTTTACTCAGTTTGTAATCATTAACGATAAGATTAATGAGCAATTCCTTTAAGTCCTGTGCCCATTTTGTGGAGCTGAGTGAATCTGTGTTTGTTGAACTGTATTGTGTGGGAATGCAGCTGTCTGTTGCAATGGAATTGATGTTGTGTGTAGATGTGGACTGATGTAGCAGCCTCCTGCGTTCTTTTGGAGGGATTTGTGGAGATGCATTTAATTAACTGTTGACCCATACAGGAAAGGACTGAACATCCAGTACAGAGTGATAGCAGACATAAATCTCAGATCACGAGCTGCGAGTGGTTTTGTTTAGATTTTAGACTAGGTGAATGTAGCCAAGCTCTCATGAACTATGGTGTGTGCTGAATTTTGTTCTTTCATAGGGACTCAACTCTTTGTGTTATTGGGTCTAGTTCCACAATGTGATCCACCCAGTTGGGGTGGTTCTATTCCTGATGAAGGGCTTTTGCCTGAAACGTCAATTTTCCTGCTTCTCGGATGCTCCCTGAACTGCTGTGCTTTTCCAGCACCACTCTGATCTAGAACCCCGTTGGAATGTCACCACGGTGTAACAAGACTCCTGTTGGTATTGGGGATTCTAGTGCTAGGGGGCATGGTCTAAGAATTAGGGCCAGACTGTTCACTGGAGATGTTAGGAAACACTTAGAGACACAGAGTAGGAGAGGTTTGAAATTCGCTTCCACAAACAGAAATCAATGCTGGTTCAGTTGTTAGTTTTCAATCTGAGATTTATTTTGTGTGAAGCGAAGTACTAAGGGATATGGGCCAAGTGCAGTGATGTGGAGTTAGGCCTCACATCAGCCCTGATCTCTCTGACTGGTGGATCAGACTTGAAGCATGAATGGCCTGTGCTGTTCCTGTTGGCTGTCACTCCGTATACAACTGTGTATTAGAGATATGCAGCGACACACGAGACTGACACTGAGAGACAGGAGTCAGCGATGGTGTCATCAGCTGTTGCACTAGTGTTATTGGCTGTGGGCAATCTTTACGTGTGGAGAGGGGGGGGTGTTGGCACAAATATCTGTGCCTCTCATTAAAGAGCTGGTGCTAAATGTTTGGGGAGCATCTGGGAGTATAAAGTACCGTGGAATAGATTTGGTTATTGGAAATGTTGAAGTTAGTGTGTGGAGGTTTCACACATTGCACATTCCACCAGTACCCCATCTCTCCCCGCCCCCCCCCCCCAATCCGCTCAGTGACCCGTACACCATCTCTCTCCCCCCACCCTCATAACTATACACGATTATCCCCCCCCCCCAACCCTCCCGCTGTCTCCTCTCCCTGACCCGCACACCCTCCCCCTTCCACACCCTGCACCCTCCCCCTTGCCCCCGAGTCCCGCGCACTCCCCTTCTCCCCTGCCCTGCATGCTGTCCCCCTCTTCCTTCCTTTTCAGGGAAGGAAATCTGTCATCCTTACCCGATCTGAGGTAACTCGTGACTTGAGACCCACAGCAATGCATTTGACTCTTAACTGCCCTCTGGCCAATTGGGTTGGATAATAAGTGGGACACCCATATCTCAGGAGCAAATTTTTTAAAAAGTAAGTGATAGAACATTAAAATTCCAAAGCTTATCAAAGTTTTAGTTTTTCTGGCGCATACCTTTGTGCAAGAGGCTAAGATCTTGCTGAAGTGTTAGATTGATAAGTTGGAGGGGAAGGGGCAGAAAGAGAATTTTATTTAGCCACATTTCACCGTTCTCCAATGACCTCAAATGAAAGCAGTGCACCGGATGAAGGAGCAAGGCTCCAAATGCTTGTGATTTCAAATAAACCTGTTGGACCGTAACCCAGTATTGTGAGACTTCTGGCTTTGTCTACCCCATTCCCACACCGCCTCCATATCAAAGATCTAATGATCTGGATTGCTGCTTTCCTGGTCATTTAAATCCAATACCAACACCAGGGGATCTCCAGGTATCTGCCAACAATGACGACATCAAATACAGCATGCAGCCAATCACATGGAGATATTCCCTTCAGGCAGCAAACCAGGAAGTCTGATACATTGGCTGTATATTTCAGCAAAATATCAGTCTTTTAAAATTGGGAAACTCAGGGAATTATTAATTAGTTAAAAAAAGTTTGATGCTATACAAAGATTAAACTTGTTTTCCTGGATGGGATTTCAGCAGTTGTTATTAAAATCACATGGCATTTTGGGGGGAGAAAAGTATCCCCGCTGCACCTCAGTAACAAAGTACAGCTTTTTCCATGTACTTTTAAAAATTATTGGAGACAAGGGCACATCCTTCCCCCGTACGAGCACTGATTTCCAGGCTAATATCTCTCTTGAACTCCCAGGCTGTAATGTATTTTGAAATGATCTTGAACACAGGATTCCAGCTCAGAACTGAAGAACACTCGATGGCAGATTCAGAGTTCGTGCTGCCTGACAGGAGACCACTAATGTCCTGAAGCACTTAATACTGTGAAACTCTGCCAAGGAAATGAAATTTGTAACATTTACCTCTTGGAGGTTATTTTAAAATTTAAATTCCAATTGAGAATGATATCAAGGAATTATAAAGCTGTAATGTAGTTAGTGAGAGAAACAGTTAAAGTTATTTCACAGGACCGTTTCACCTGAAGAGGGACAAAGTTGTAAGAAATCATTAAGAATCAAACCAATAAGTCATATCTCATGCAGCCACTATGTTTTTATTTAATAAGATCACTGTTAATGTGGGTTATCCAATGGGTAAAACTTCATTACCTTATCAACAGGCATTTCATAACATTCTACATGTGAGGCTTTTTAAAATTTGAATTTAACTAAATTGAATTTAACTAAAATTAATTTATTGGATTGGTTACTAATTTGCTAATAAGTTCTGGACAGTGAACAATAATAAAGGGATTGTTTCACATGAACGACGTAAAGAAAATGTTCTACTATTGTTCTCTGACTGTGTGGGGGATTAGAACATTTTGGTCATTTTTGACTGGTGCAGATGTGATGGGCTAAAGGGCCTTTCTCTATGCTGTAAATCGCTGATTATTTTAAATTTGCTGATGGTACCTTTTGTGAGCAGGGAGAGAGACAACATTCAAAATGTATTGGGAATTAATTAAGGAAATAGGAAAGGCAGGGCAGTCAGGACTACCTTCATTATTGTAAATTCACATTGATGTACATTTAACGCGTGAAACATGAATTTTAAATGCACAATAAATGTGCTCCATTAGCGAAATATTGATTTTGATTTTGGTCATTTATCACTAAATGTGTCCAGTCTGTATGGACCTATTATCCCCTTCAGTTTGATTCATCAAGGGGATGGTTGCAGTTATTGGAAACTCGTAACTTATTAAATCCATGTCTGGAATACTGCAACCTGGCTTTTCATTTCCATTTCTTCTATGTTCTTGTATGGAAGTTTTGAACATTTTACTGGGATAGAGTTTGTTCTGGGGATGAGAGGATGGGTCTTCAGCTAATACACAGTAACTAGCCCATACATGGGAGGTGTGTGAACCTGACTAACCACATGGTACTCCCCAAAATCTACAAGGGTCCTTCTAGTTTCCTCAGTTGGAGGCACTGTCCCAAGTCAGTGTTACCTTGGAGACAGTGGGAATACTTAAGAATCTGGCCACTGTCCTCATCTGGAACCAGTCACTCACTCCAATAGGCTGGCAAAGGAGTGCAGAGTCTAGAAGGGTGGTGCTGGAAAAGCACAACAGGTCAAGCAGCATCCGAGGAGGAGCAGAGTCAACCATTTGGGCCTAAGCCCTTCATTCCTGTTGATTCCCTGCTCCTTGGATACACTTTATCAACTCTGACTCTCCAGTATCTGCAGAGCTCATTTTCTCCTGACAAAGGAGTGCAGGATTTTAATTGGCAACACTTGGAACCAGACTGACCACAATCTGAGTGCCATATTTGGCCACCACCTTATGCTATTATTAAGTCCTCTAATTCCACCTCCCAAACATTGTCCACCTCCTGCTGAATCCCTCACTTGTAGCTTTGTCACTTTCAGAATCAACTATCTTCCTTAAACTTAAGGTTACAAGTCATAGAGAAGTCATGTCAAACTCTGCGTAATTCCTTGCTTATATCAAATCTCTTCCCATTACCCATCACCCTTGTGCTATTTGCTTGACCCTAAGATAAACAATGTTTTATTTCAAAATGTTCAAAATCCCTCCATAACCTCCAAATCTGCAATCTCTGGTAGACCAATAACCGTCAAGATGAATTCAATCTGTTGTGTAAGGGCTTTAGGACCCTGGGGCAGCACAGTGATGATGTAATGGAGTGGCTCCTCACTGGGCATAAGTAACACCATAGGGGTGGAGTTAAAGAAACCAAGAGAAATGCATGTGGAGTGAGGCAGAAGTCTGAAATCTAACCATTTGAATGTTATAAACATATGCAGAGAAGCATATGGAGTAGACAATTAGCATTAGGCAGTAGTTTGTGGAGTAGTCTTTCAATAAAGCGATAACACGATTAGAGGCTGGTATGTCTCTCAGTACCATGTATTGGAGTATTTAATCATGATAATGAAGAAACTTGAATCTGAAGACAGTTCTGACATCACCTCCTCCTTGAGCAATCTGTCTTGACCGTAACTGGGTGTAATATGAAACCACACTCCTCTAACTCTGACCATCTGAACATCCTGATTTTAGTGTCCACGCTCCCGGCACCCACCACCACCATTGGTGGTCACTCCTAAGCTATCCCCTGGACCTCTCTCAATAAAGTCCTGCCTCTCACTTCTTCTGGAAGGTTCTCATGAAAACCTTCAACCAAACTTTCAATTGTCTGCCCTCATGTCACTCAATGCTTCTCAACGTCTGATATCATCCTAGATTGCCACAGTGAGGTGCTTTTGTGGTATTTTGTTTCGTTCAGGATACTATAAAAATGAATTGCCAGTCTATGCCTCAGCTACTTGCAAGGTAAACAAATTTAGCAAATACTGAATTGTCAGCACTTGTTATGTTGTGGTTGTACAGGATGTTGGTGAAGCCACATTGGAGTTCTGTGTACAATTCTGGTCGCCCTGTTATAGGAAGGATATTATTAAATTGGAAAGGGTGAAGAAAGATTTACAAGGGTGCTACTGGGACTGAAGGGTTTGCATTATACGGAGAGGCTGCATGGGCTGGGATGTTTTCACTAGATATAGGAGGTTGAGGGATGACCATGTAGAGATTTATAAAGTCATGAGGGGCATAGATAGCAAAAGTCTTTTCCCTCGGTGGGGGAGTTCAAAACTAGGGGGCATATTTTTACGGTGAGAGGACAAAGATTTAAAAGGGACTTGAGGGGCAACATTTTCTCTCACACAGTATGTGGAATCAACTGCCTGAGGAAGTGGTAACAACATTTAAGACTTTTGGACAGGCACATGGATAGGAAAGATTTAGAGGGATTTGGGCCAAGTGCTGGCAAATAGCTCTAGTTCAGTTGAGGAAACCAGGTCAGCATGGGCGAGTTGGGCAGAAGAGTCTGTTTCTGCACTTTATGACTCAATGACTATTAATGTACTGGAGGAAGTTAAAAGAAAGAGAATTTTGGGAATTTGTCGCAGCTGTGGAGCCATATGTGGTTTTTGGTGAGTTGTGTAGCCCGATCCTGATCTATATTGATCAAACATCTTCTGTTGCTTGATTAATGTCTCTTGTTTTGCTTTGTTAAACTTGTGTTAATACTGTACTTGTGTGAGAGAATCATTCAATTAATCATTTTTGGTAAAACTTTCCACTGTGGTCTGTTATTGGCATTTGTGCAGCAAGCATCAAGATGTTTATTTTTGATGAAATGTACAAAGCAAGTCCTTTCTTGCATTAAGGTTACCAATGCCTGATCTAGGCTATCTGCCACAAATTTCCAGAACAGCGCATATTTTCATTGGAACAAAAACAATAGCAATTTGTGGGGTGGGGTAAAGGCAGGACCACATGATGGATCTGAATCCTGTATTTCCCTGTAGAAATGTGAGAGATTGTCAGACCATACTTTTAGTCAGTCATAGAGATGTACAGCACGGAAACAGACCCTTCGATCCAACCCGTCCATGCCGACCAGATATTCCAACCCAATCTAGCCCCACCTGCCAGCACCCAGCCCATATCCCTCCAAACCCTTCCTATTCATATACTCATCCAGATGCCTTTTAAATGTTGCAATTGTACCAGCCTCCACCACTTCCTCTGGCAGCTCATTCCATACACGTACCCTCCCTCTGAATGAAAACGTTGCCCCTTAGGTTTCTTTTATATCTTTCCCCTCTCACCCTAAACCCATGCCCTCTACTTCTGGATTCCCTGACCCCAGAGAAAAGACTTTGTCTATTTATCCTATCAATGCCCCTCATGATTTTATAAACCTCTATAAGATCACACAATGGTAGGTTGACCTTTTTATGTGAAATATATTGGAAGGGTTGAAAATTATTCCTTTCCCATTGCCTCGCTGTCAGAGTTTCCAGGTTCCCGATTATTCCCATTGACCCCACCTCCTTGAGCAGCCAAAGCTATTTTGACATCCCATGTTGATATGCTCAGACCCAAGGAGCTGAATACTCACCTTTAGGGCTATGCAATGTATTTAATTTTATCAATAGATACTTACTGAGTCAAGTTTTACTTCAGCAGTGAGAGTTGGTGGAGGTGCTGGGTCAACTATACACAAGCTCAACCATTACCTGATTAATTATGGTAATGGGCTAGTTGTAATAATTTTCAATATGATTTAAAAGCAAGAGCGAAATGTACAAAACTGACGCTAAACGCAAGCGTTCCTGACAAAGCCTTGGAAAGAATTCCAAGAAAAACGGTTGGATGTTTAGCTTTTAAATAAATTTGGCTGCATATTTATTTAATTAAGTTTCAGCTGCTCTGATTTCACAGCAGTAGCTGCTGTACTAGAGGCAGCTTCTTTGATTTCATTGGGAAACCTCTTGGTGGAGTGAGGGGAACTGCTTCAAAGAAATTTAACTCTGAATGGGTTTTAATTTAAAAATATGCATCAAAATATGGAATGTCACCATTTCAAAACGGGCTAATAGCCTACACAATTTGACATGTTTCTAGGGCAGTTCAGGACAAATAATGCATGGAGCATACTTTCCAGAGATTTAATGACACGTTAGTATACACAGTCAAAACTCCTGGGTGAAGATGTGTCTGTGTGCACTCACACTGCTGTGACGGATTTATGTCCCTAAGCTCAGCATTTAGTGAAAGGCAATAGAGTCTGGGCTAAGACCATGCTCAGGATGTTCAGGACAAAAGGAGTGAGAATGAAAAACAGACTATGGTTTAAACAGTGGTGTTGTCTGTTAGATGCTGATACTGAATTGTGAAGATAAGCTGTTTTCCCTGGAGTGTCGGAGTTTGAGTGGTGCCCTTACATAGGTTTATCAAATCATCAGGAACATGGATAGGGTGAATGGCCAAGATCGTTTCCCTGGGGTCGGGGAGTCTAAAACTAGAGGGCATAGGTTTAGGGTGAAAGAGGAAAGATTTAAAAGGGATATGAGGGGCAACATTTTCACGCAGAGGGTGGTGTGTGTGGAATGAGCTGCCAGAGAAAGTGATGGAGGCTGGTACAATTACAACATTGAAAAGGAATCTGGTTGGGTATATGAATAGGAAGGGTATAGAGGGATATGGGCCAAATGCTGGCAAATGGGACTAGATTAATTGAGGACATCTGGTCAGCATGGATGAGTTTGACGGAACAGTCTGTTTCCGTGCTGTATATCTCCGATTCTGAGTGCCCCTGAGGGTGAAATGCTCTCCGATCCCTGAAGCAAGTGATTCATGAAAACTTTCTTTGGGGCATATTTATTTTGTTCATTTTGAGGTTTGGGAGAGCTCAGCACTGAGCTAAAGAGGGAAGAACATTCCTGATCGGTGTCTAGTCTGAACAGTTTGACGGTGTTGGGTTGGAGTTCCAGTGTTGAGGGAGGCTCATCAACTTTAAACTAATGATCCACACGACTTCCCAGCATTAAACTGAGCACATTCCCCACTGACGAGCCTCAAACCATTATTTCTGGAGTCATCACAAAAATGATCAAAGTTTGCAAACTCCCCAGTTGTCCTGACGTTTAGACCTAGATTGACATCTGGTCCTATTTCACTGTCAGTATTTAACATGATTACTATTTAACACAAAGCAATAGAATCTATTGATTCTATAGTTATCTAGAATTATATTCTGTATTGATTCTACCAGAAAAGCAATTATGAACCATCTATGTAACATTCCACTAGTTAAAACTCTAACCCCTTCTACGCTTTATGCGCACCTATTGACAGGAATTAAATAAAAACTGGGTGTTATGGATTGAGGGAAAGTCTGGGAAAGTAGTTCAATGGTGTCTGTCCACAGGCTGGGCTGAGATCATTTTTCTTTGCTGGTCAGGACTGACTGCTCCTCGATCCTCCTACTCCCGGTACGTTTTCAGGAAGCACGGAGTGACTGGTTCATACTTGTAAAGTTTGTGACTTATTGGTTAAGAACCAGAGCTTATAGCATATTGGAAGGATGTTGTGAAACTTGAAAGGGTTCAGAAAAGATTTATAAGAATGTTGCCAGGTTTGGAGGATTTGAGTTATAGGGAGAGGCTGAACAGGCTGGGGCTGTTTTCCCTGGAGCGTCGGAGGCTGAGGGGTGACCTTATAGAGGTTTACAAAATTATGAGGGGTATGGATAGGGTAAATAGATAAAGTCTTTTCCCTGGGGTCGGGGAGTCCAGAACTAGAGGGCATAGGTTTTGGGTGAGAGGGGAAAGATATAAAAGAGACCTAAGGGGCAACATTTTCACGCAGTGGGTGGTACGTGTATGGAATGAGCTGCCAGAGGATGTGGTGGAGGCTGGTACAACTGCAAAATTTAAAAGGCATTTGGATGGGTATATGAATGGAAAGGGTTTGGAGGGATATGGGCTGGGTGCTGGCAGGTGGGACTAGATTGGGTTGGGATATCTGGTCGGCATGGACGGGGTTGGGCCGAAGGGTCTGTTTCCGTGCTGTACATCTCTATGACTCTATAATTGGTCAGGGAAAATAAACATTGCTTTCTTTAAGCTTGAGATGTCCTTTACCGCAGAGAAAGGACTGTTGTTTCCTTCTTGGAGGTTTGATGACTTCATACCCACAAGCTGTTCAGCTATCTGGGAGCCAATCAAATAGCTGTTGGCAGGCAGAAAGCCTTTGACATCAACAGTGGGTCACCATTCCCAGAACAATCAGCTACTTGTTCCCTGTAGAATCTCCATTTGTATACTTTATATCCCTTGGCCAATAACACAGTGAGGTTTTAACAATCTGTGTCCACTTTGGCATCAGTTAGCTCTGCCTTTCTGGTTTGATTTCTTTAGCAATTTGTAGTAAGGTAATCGCCAGGGTGAATCATGGCTGATGCTCTGGCACAGTAATAACACCGGGGGGCGGGGGGGGGGAGGCAATGGCCTAATGGCATTATCACTGGACTGTTAATCCAGAGACCCAGGTCATGTTCTGGGGACGTGGGTTCGAATCCTGTCAGGGCAGGTGGTGGAATTTGATTTCAATACGTATCTGGAATGAAGAGTCTAATGATGACGATTGTTGGGACAACCCAACTGATTCACTAATGTCCTTGAGGAATGAAACAGCCTTCCTTACCTGGCCTGGCCTACATTGGACTCTAGGCCCACAGCAATGTGCCCTTTGGGCAACTAGGGATGGGCAATAAATGCTGCAAATAAATCTTGAAGCTTAACTGATCATCTCTCACTCTGAGTTTAGCGTTTGTCTATCAAATGATCACCCACTCATTCAGAGCCACAGATAGACCCAACCTCCCAATGAGCAATGATCAGTTGGCACTGGCTTTAAAGTGGTGGTAAGGCTGGGGCTGAGAGCTAGCTGACACTGATGGTTAGTTAGTGTTTCTCTGAGCTGAATGGGTCTTGGAAGAGGAGGTGGAGTCACAGCTCTGAAGCAGCATAGCGTTGGCTGGTGTTAGTTCATTGAGAGGCAGTGTGAATGTTGCCAAACTGTAGGGGAGATCAAGCTTTAGTTGTTCATATTAATCTGGCTACAACTTGACAAATGGTCTCCTGGATATGGATGTGAGCATGGTGCTGCTGTGAACAATGTGCTCTCAGCTTGTGTATTTTGCTGCAGGGACTGGAGCCCCCTGTGAGATCCCGGGGACTTCACTCATGGGAAGGAGCCATGTGCCTGGAGACTGGCTGCACCAGACCCTCCCGCTCGATTTTGAGGGTCTGCATTTCACAGGCAGGAGGGAGTATAGTGACCACCCCCATCCCACTCTGTTTGTGGGCTCCTCTGTAAGATTGTGAGGCGGAGTGGGCGATGTTGGGGTTGGGTGAGGACAGTTACCTGATTAAAGCCAACCTTAACCACCGTGTCCAAGCCCCCAGCAATCCCTGCTCCAGGCTGGGCCGCATATCACATTCACTCAGTGAAATAACACTGAATGTTCCTCACTCACCCAAACATTGAATTAGGAAATGATCAATCCATTCCATTGTTTATTGATAGGCAGCTGGAGTTCTGACTCATTGGGAAATCAGAGTTTTGAAGCTAATATTGAAAGGCACTTGTGGCCTGAACATTGTTTCACAAAAGAAAACTTGGTACCATACAGAAAGTTCACGGTGGAATCCGTTGGTACTGATCTGGATTTACTCAAAATAAGTCTGTTTGTTGCAAAGAGCTTCATTGATTAGCAGGTGAGAGGGGTTTTTCACTTGGGTCTGAAGAAGGTGATGGGAGCATCAAAGAGAAGGTCAGCCATTGGGCTACTTTCTATTCCTTCCCACAGAAAGGACCTGCTTGAACAATAATCACTCGTTACCTCTGTTAGAACTTGTCAAACTGCTTCATGGACAGTGAATTAATTGTGAAATGCAGTTGCTTCAGTGACTCTCATTCCCCTTTCACCCTTGCAATCTCTGACCTATGTTAACACCTGCTTGAGAAATGCTTCCATTTTAAAACAGACACCCCTGTCCTACCCCCTCATGACTTTGCATTCAACTGTTTCTGTAATTTCCACCCGCTGAAAACCCCCAGCCTATTATTCTGGCCAATTTTAATCACTCCATCATTGATAGCTGTGCCTTCAATTGCCTGCAAACTAAGCTCTGCAATTGCCTCCCTCTACCCTGCATTCCCCTCCTCTCCACTTCCTCTTCTCCCCACCCCACCATTTCTTCCCCTATCCCTGTCTAATTTGCACCCCTCACCCCAGGCCCAACCCCTGCTGGATCCTAATTCCAGCTGGATCCTAATTCCTGCAGGAAATTGCAAGTGGAACTGAGGGAGATTGGTTGGGGGAAACACTTTGGTTTGTGTTTTTTTTGTGAAAAGCTTGAAGTTGTTGTTAAGGTGGCGCTGTGATTGTGAACATGTTCTCTGTCTCCTTGTAGCATACGCACAGATTCAGCCGCATCAGTTAATGCACCAGCAGCAGCAGCAGCTTCAGTTACAGCAGCAACAACAGAAACACCTGCAGCATCAGTTTGTCCTTCAGCAACAGCAGCTTCAGCACCGACACCAGCAGCCCCAACTGATCCACACCAGCACCCAGCTCCAGCCACTACAGT
The DNA here is from genome assembly GCF_037043375.1 of Chiloscyllium plagiosum. Lineage (NCBI taxonomy): Eukaryota > Metazoa > Chordata > Chondrichthyes > Orectolobiformes > Hemiscylliidae > Chiloscyllium > Chiloscyllium plagiosum. The sequence goes on from NW_028270175.1 coordinate 2,731,970, forward strand.
CACAGCAGACCCAGAGCCTGGCTGTACAGCCCTGTGCCCAGATCCAGACCAGCGTGCATCCTCAGGCCCAGGCTCATGTGCAGGCACAGCACTGTCAGACTGTCGTCCAGCAGAAACACCAGGCCCTGCACCTTCAGGGGGCTCACTCCCCTAGCCCAGTGCTGCAGCCTGTCTCTCAGGCCCAGCAGAGTTTGCAGTCAGGTCCCCAGCCTGGCCAGCCAGATACTCTGCTCAACAGTCACGGACAGACTCACCAGCACCAACTGGCACCTCAGACCACTGCAGTAAATCTCCAAATCCAGCCAGCAGCTCACGTGGTAAGATACGCTTCTGTTTTGGACATTTGATTTCTCTCTGTCTGTGTCTCTCCCTCGCTCTTTCTCTTTCTCTCTCCTGTCTGTGTCTGTCTTTCTCTCATTGCCTGCCCGCGAGTTCTCTCGCACTCGCTGGGTAAGGGTATAATGGCTGTTTAGAGGTATTTAAGATTATGAAAGAGTTTGTGGAAGAATCTGGATCTCGGGATCTTAAATGCAAACTGATCCTGAATGAATCCAGTCAGGCATTCTGAAGAAACCTTGTTTCATAGAAAGTAGTGGGAACAGGTGACACACTCCCACAGTGAGTGTGAGAGAGGAACCATTTTGATGAACATCAGGGACAGTGGTGATAGGGTGGTGGCAGGTTTTATGGATTACAAATGCAAGTAGACAGCATCGACCAGTCAGACTGAGTGCCTGTCCCTTTGCTGCTGTTTTGATTCATTTTGTCACCCTGTGAAGGGACATTTAGTACTAACTGTGAGAGGTGTGACCTCTGCTTTAATTTTCCTCAATCTCGGATTTTCTGCAATTCCCTATTGAGCAAGTCTTAACATTCGTGTGAAACACCTCTGGGTGTTTTATTACGTTAATGATGCTGTAGAAATTGAAGTTGATGTTGTGACAGATCCTACTTAGTTCCTTGTTTATCTCTCAGCAGGTGGTTTTCACAATAACTGTTGTAAAATAAAGGCACCTGGTCTTCACCGCTGTCCATAAACAGGAGCTTTCAAAGTAATGATGAAACTCTTGGTGGGCTGATGTAGCATCACCTCTTCAGCTACTGTCAATCATTATCAATCCTACTGCTCATTTAAGGCCTGCATTCTGGGTCTGTTCAGAACATCAAGCCCTACTATCCCATTCAGACATTCTCCCTCCTCCAGATCAATGTGAAAACTGAGGCGACATCCTTCACTCTGTAAACAGAACATGGATTTAACATGAGACATTCTCTGTTACTTTTATATAGCACTTTCACAGCTGCTGTGGATTCTGGGATAGCTGTACTTCCATTGGCTTCTGTTCTTTCATAGTCCCCAGCAAAAGAAAACTATAAAAAGTTTTGAATTCCTGATGAAACAATCATCTCGCTGGGAATTACGAATAATCACTTTCTTCATTCATTCTTGTTCATGCTGGAGAGAGGATATAGCTCCTTTTAATAAGGAAACATTTAGTTTTAATTTTCTCTCTGTCCTGAAGGCACTGATTATCTGCTGCTGTGTATAATCCAGGGGCTAATACCTTGAAGACTTACTCAAGTGATGATTCTTTTATGTATCCATCTGCCTCTTTGAAGAAGAGTTGAAAAGTTTGCAAGTAACAGTTGCATTAAAAAAATCTGACTGATTCCATGCTGAAAGCTTTGGTGTGTTGGATGGAAAGAAAATGTTTCCATTTGTGGTGGAGACTGGGAGCTGATCAGGTGTTTCCCAAGACATTGTGGGAAGCTAGTGAAGAAATTGTGCACCCCCGATATTTGTATCTCTTCAGCCACACGTGAGATGCTGGATGACTGGAGAGTGGCTAATGTGCCAAGATTTAAGAAAGGCTGCATGAAAAAGCCAGGAAGCTACAGGTCAGTGTGCCTGATGTCAGTGATAGGAAAATTGTTGGAGGGAATTCTGAAAGACAGGATCTACATGTATTTAGAATAGCAGGGCCTGATTAGGGATGGTCAGCATAGCTTTGTGTGTTAGAAATAGTGTCACATAAATTTGAATTTTTGAAGAGATGATCAAGACGGTAGATGAAGGCAAAGTGATAGAAGTGTCTACTTGGACTTCAGTATGGCCTTCAACAAGGTTCCACATGGTAGACTGGTTAGTAAAGTTAAATCACACGGGATCCAGGGGGAGAGAGCCAATTAGGTACAAAATTGGCTTGATTGTAGGAGACAGATAATGGTGGTGGAGAGTTGTTGTTCAGACTGGAAGCCTGTGACCAGCGGTGTGTTGCAAGGATCACTGCTGGGTCCACTGCTGTTTGTAATTTATGTAAATGATTTGGATGAGAATATAGATAGCACGGATAGTAAGTTTGCAGATGACACCAAAATTGGTGGTATAGTGGACACTGAAAAAAGATTACCTAAGAGTACAAAGGGATCTTTATAAACTGGGCCAGTGGGCCAAGGAATGGCAGATGACTTCACGCAGATAAACGCGAGGTGTTGCATTTTGGTAAGATAGCCCAGGGCAGGGCCTACATATTCAAATGTAGGGTCCTGGGGAGTGTAGTCGAACAGAGAAACCCAGTTACAGATATATAGTTTCTTGAAAGTGGTGTCATAAATAGACAGTGTGGTGAAGTATGTGTTTGACATGCATGCCTTCAGCGCTCAGAGCATTGAGTACAGGAGTTGGGACACCATGTTACTGCTCTACAAGACATTGGTAAGGCTAGATTTGGATACTTTGTACGATTCTGGTCACCCTGCTATAGAAAAAGGTGCAAAGGAGATATGAGGATGTTACCGAGACTGGAAGGTTAGAGTTATAAGGAGAGGCTGAATCAGCTGGGAGGTTGAGGCTGAGGGGTGACCTTTATAGTTGTCTATAAAACCATGAAGGGCAGAGATAAAGTAAATAGCAAAGATCTTTTCCCCAGCGTAGAAAATCCAAAATTGGAAGGCATGGGTTTAAGGGGAGAGGGGAAAGATTTCAAAGGGACTGGAGGAGCAATTGTTTCACACAGAGGGTAGTGTATATATGGAACGAGCTGCCAGAGGAAGTTATGGATGCAGATACAATTCCAACATTTAAAAGACATTTGGAAGGGTAAATGGATAGCAAAGATTTCGAGGAATATGGGCTAAGTACAGGCAAATGGGACTCGATCAGTTTAGGAAACCTGATTGGCATGGATGGGTTGGGCTGAAGTGCCTGTTTCTGTGATGTATGACTTTGACTGTGACCAAAAGTAGGGTCCATTGATATAAACTGGTTGCTGATAAATCTAGTCGGCATTTCGGAAACGAGTACTTTGACCAGAAATGTACCACTGAATGTTTGAGGTGAAGAATGTGGATACGTTTTAGGGGGAAACTGGATAAACATGAAGGGGAAGGAAGAACTCATTATTGCTGAGAACTGTGGAGACCAAGTCATTGAGTGGCTTTGAGACACAGAGACAGGTAGGTTCTTGGGGTCAAGGGTTACAGGGAGAAGGTGGGAGAATGGGGTTGAGAAACTTCTCAGCCATGATCAAATGGCGGAGCAGACTCGATGGGCTGAATGGCTAATTCTGCTCCTATAAGTTATGGTCTTATGGAGAAGGGAATCGGAGATAGAGTCATAGAGATGTACAGCATGAAAACAAACCCTTTGGTCCACTCATCTATGTTGACCAGATATCCTAAATAAATCTAGTCCCATTTGCCAGCATTTGACCCATATCTCTCAAACCCTTTCCTATTCATATTATCCGTCCAGATGCCTTTTAAATGTTGTAATTGTATCAGCCTCCTCCACTTCCTCTGGCAGCTCAGTAACTCTGATGTTCAGAGTTACTTGAAATCAAACAGCAGAACAGTAGCTGTGCAGATTCACTGCTGGGTCAGACAGCAGTGCAGCTTTATTTTTCTGTTTGATTCATTTCCCATGTGGTCACTGCCTTTGTCTGTCTTCCTTTTTAAAGTGCCATTGTTTTGATCTTGCCTTTTTCCTGAAGTTCCAAAACAATGCAATAGCTTTTAAGCAATTGTAACTGCTGCTAGAATTTGAGGAAATCAGCTCCAACAGTGAAAATACCTCAAAAAAGGAGCAACTCTTACCGTTACAACTTCTTCCTGTCTTCCATTGTGGATTTGATGGTATATGGGTAGGACAAAATGGGTTGGGAAAAGACTCTAGTCAGCCTGCACCCACTGAGTGAAATGGCTTGTGACTGTCCGCAATGCGAATTGATGGACTTTCACTGCAAGGGCTTCATTGTTCAGCTTGGTCCCCCGATACCCTGAACAAGGCAGTGGTTCACAACAATCAACCGTGGCACGCTTAAACACAAATATAAACTGCAGATGCTGGAAATCCAAAACAAAACCAGAAATTCCTGGAGAAACTCGGCAGATCTGGCAGCACCTGTGAAAAGAAAGCTCCAGTGACCCTTCTTCAGAACATTGGGGAACGCTGGACTGATGAGCACCTCCCTCCTCTGCAGTCTGCTGTAATTCTACAGTAATTAATACTTTGCTGAAGTAATCTAATTTAATAAGTAACTTCCCTGGGATTGTGGATCTTCAGAACATTTTCTGATGTATTTTGCTTCTGAAGTACATTTTCTGCTGGCATTCTGTGAGCAAGCTGTGGTACAGATGACTTCTGCTTGAACATGGGGGATCTTTTCTAACCAAGTGTTAGCAGTTCAGAGGAGGTTCACTAGATTGCTCTGAGATAAGGGGTTTGTTTTACAAGGAGACATTTAACAGTTTACGCCTATACTGTCTGAAATTTAGAAGCATGAGGGGAGATCAAATGGAGGTGTTCAAAATGATAAAAGGCATGGCTAAAATAGACGTGGAGCAGGTGCGTCCTGTTGTGGGGCATTCTAGGACGAGAGGTCATAATCTTACGATAAGGGGGTAGCAAATTTAAAACATTTGAGGAGAAGCTACTTCTCCCAAAGGGTTGTGAATCTGTGGAATTCGCTACCCCAAAGTGCAGAGGATGCTGGGACAGTAAGTAAATTTAAGGAGGAGTTAGACAGATTTAAATTGGTAACAGGTTGAAAGGCTATAGAGCGAAGGCAGGAAAACTGAAGTGAAGAGCATATCAGCCATGATCAAATGGCAGGGCAGACTCGATGGGCTGAATGGCCTAATTGTACACCGACATCTCATGAATTTCTATTCTAGCTTGCTCCATCTACTGGCAGCACTCAGTATTACCTCAGGATTAAATGCTCGTATTTCTGCAATGACTCCTTTTGTAACTACAATTTCACCATGTAATTACAAATGAAAGTTAACGTCTAAATTATGACCCACGAGGTCGGGGAGCAGTCCCTCAATACTTTAACAAGCAAAGTATAGTTTAGATTTCACTGAACATTTAGTGGCTTATCTTAACAAGAGAGAAGACTGCATTTCATTCTCAATAATTCAGTGACAGAAACCTTTTTTTGAAGTTGGCACAACTTAGTGCTTTTTGCTCCATAGTGAATTATTTAGATTATATTTTTCTAATATTCTCTAGAGGTTGTTTTTAATTTGGAGATTTGTTGACCACATTGATCTTTGTATGAGAACTCCTGTGAGTTTAACAATCAACACAGACTCTTTGCTGAACATCTGTCATTTTATAACTGGGAGGATTCTGTTGTCTTGCCCTCTCAGAGACCACCACCCACGTTGGTGAAGCAACTACTGATACTGTAAAAACAAACACTCTGCAAAGCAGCTTTTTGTTTTCTTGCACATTTGTGCTGATCAGGTTGAAGTTTATTTAGTTTGGGAAGTGAACCACATGGAATGAAAGTCAGACAGGTTTCAGAACGAGAGAGATAATTTCCAGTCTCCGAACAGCTTTGTGTCCGTACCGCAATTGAGGAGCATCTCCCCAAGTTTGATGCAGCTTTCACAGTTGTGAATATCTGGGGGAGAGGACTGAGTTGCGGGCAGGGGGAGGGGGGAGTGGGGTGCTGCTGTTTTGTCCTGAATACATGTAGATCACTGCTCTGACTGGTATTGTAATAGAGCATTTAACTCTGGTTGAAAAATGTTCTTGGAGCTAATGTGATTAGGGATTTTCTAGTCGAGTGTTTATGATATATCTTATCTTTTGAATGAGAGTATGTGTGTAACATTTAGCTTAGCCACTGCTGTTGAAATGTCACTCTTCTTTATTTCTCTCAGGATGTGGCTATCAATGTTACTGAGAATATTATTTATTGCCCAACCCTTGTTGCTCTGGGGAAGGTGCTGGTGAGCTGCTGCTTTGAACCAGCGAAGTCCACGTGGTGTAGGGATACCCTTAGGGTGGGAATCTCAGGATTTTGGCCCAGCAATAATGAGGCTGAGCGATTAAGTTAGAATGGTGTGTGTCTGGGAAGTAATCTACATGGTGGAGGTCACTGATTTGGGAGAAGCTGATGAAGGAGCCTTGGCGAGTTGTTGCAGTGAATCTTGTAGGTGGCGGGCACAGACACTGGCATTGTGCTTCCATTGTTGGAATGAATGTTTAAGTTAAATGCATTGTGGGATATGTTGTTCTGGATGGTGTCAAGCTTCTTGTGTTGTTGGAGCTGCACTCATCCAGGCAAGTCTGGAGTTTTCCATCACACTCCTGACTTGTGCCTTGTAGATGGTGGACAGGCTTTGGGGATAAGGAAGTAAGGTACTTGCTGCAGGATTCCTAATCTCTGGACTACTCCTGGAACCAGGATATATTCTGGTTGATACTGACACGAGGAAGTTAGTGCTTGCACAGTGATTCTGTTACTAATATTCCAGAGACGTGGAATAGCATCTTATACAAACAACAATGATCTTAACTGATCCAATTTCATTGTTGGAAACTCCAATGCAACTAATAGATTAGTTACAATAGGTTTGGTCATTTTTAGTACAAATTTAAATGCACAACTTGATTCTGTGGGGAAAAATGGATTTGCAACAAATGTGAAATATTTTGTTGAATAACAACAATCTCATTCTTTTTGCCATTAGTCCAGTAGATATAGGAGCAGAATTAGGCTATTCAGCCCATGAGGTCGGCTCTGCCATTTGATCCTAGCTGATCTGTTTTTCAACTTCATTCTGCTGCCTTCCCCTCACAATCGTTGATCCGTTTACCAATCAAAAACCTATCTATCTCTGTCCTAAATACACTCAATGACTTGGCCCACATAGCCCTCTGCAGCAATGAATTTCACAGATTCCCCACCCTCTGGCTGAAGAAATTCCTTCTTATGTCCCTCCTAATCTTTCCTACTAGTGGAAACATTTTCTCAGCATTCAGATCTCTCAGTATTGTAAGCTTCAATCATTTCCCCCCAACCAGCCCCCCGATCGAGTACAGACCCAGAGTCCTCCACTGCTTCTTATACAACAGGCACTTCATCCCCCAAGATGGTTCTTGTAAACCCCCCCCCCAGAATCCCTCCCACACTCGCACATCCTTCCTTAGATACAGAGCCCGAAACTGCTCTCAATGTTCCAAATGTATCTGACCAGAGCCTTATACAGCCTCAGTAGTACTTCTCTGCTCTTGTATTCTACTCCTCTTGAAATTAATGCTAACTGAATTTGCCTTCCTAATTACCAACTGAACCTGCATATTAACCTTAGGAGAATCCTGAACTAGATTTCTCAACTCCCTTTGTTCTTTAGATTTCAGAAACCTTTCCCCATTTAGAAAATAGTCTGCGCCTCTGTTTTTATAAACAAAATGTATAACCTCATGCTTTCCCACGCTATATTCCATCTGCCACTTCTTTGCCCACTCACCTCACCTGTTCAAGTCCTTCTGCAGCCTCCCCACTTCCTTAGCAGTACCTGCTTCACCACCTATCTGTGTGTCGTTCTACCTAAAAGCTTCCAGATGTGACTGATTCTTAGCTGAGCTGGTTTAGGTACAGGATGTTTAGTTTCTGCTGCTAGCCAGTGAGAATGGAGATTGAGTGAGTGTTGCTGGTGTGCTCTGTTTTAGATCCAGCAGTGCCAGAGGAGCAGCCAGGACATCAGCAGGAGAGAGAAGCCAGACACAGCCATTGAGAAAGGGCCATCAGACAAAGCTGCAGTTCAGACAGCACCTCCGACCTCCACCTGCTTAGCAACATCCGATCAGAAGAAAACTGAATCCAGCAAGTCAATAACACAAGGTGAGAGATCGTGGGCAGATTCCTTTTCAGGGTACATTAACTCTCAGGATTTATGAAGGATGTTTCTGGGAAGTGCATAATTATGCAAAGACGTAATAGGATCATGTGATTTTAAAATCCAGCGAGACTGTGTGTTTGTTATAATTTATTGCAGGATGATTTTTATGGGATTGTTTGGGGGAGCTGGAGGAGAAGTGCAGTCCTTCCTGAAACGAATTTGAGTCCAGCGTAGCACAGAGTTCTCTAAACTAGAAACACTTTCTGAAAGATGTCACTTGGCCTCCTGAAGGTAAACCCTCAGCTGAGTGTCCAACCAGACCCACCATCAGCCTCTCTATTGGGGTCACAGACCTCAAACCCCTCAGGTTCAACAAACATCACCTAGACCCAGGGTTGAAACACAGCTCCATCTGGCTCAGTGTTACACTGGGCTCAGCTTTTACATGGAGTGATGTCAGCCCAGAACCACTTTGGTTTATATCAAACATGTTTCATTTTACAGTTTGAAATACAAACCAAGAGAGCTTGAGCATCTCAAACAGGTCTGGCGCCTTCTGTGGAGACAGAAACAGTTAATATTGTGGGCTCAGTGACGACTAAAGAGGGAGGGGGTAAAGTGATGGATTCGTACCGTGGAAAAAAACAAGGAGGAGCTGGTGGGACAGAAAGGAAGGTCAGGGAAGGTTAGAGGGAATTGGAGATCCTACAGGCAGTGCAGGCAAAGCCAGAGTGAGTTGTAACAGCTGTAGAGAACAGGTAAAATAAAGATCTAGAGGGGGTGTTAAGAGCAGAAAGTAGGTCAGCTCAGCTGCAAGCAGAGGTAGGAAAACCAGACTCTGGCAGAGAAGGAGCACTGTAACAGAGTAGAGGTCTCTGTCCCTGCTCTGAAGGTGTTGAACTCCATGTCGAGTCCTGAAGAGTGGCTCAGTGGGAAAATGAGATGCAGTTTCTGCAGCTTGCATTGTGCTTTGCTGGAACACTGCAGCAATCTGAGGACAGAAAAGTTAATGAGTGAGGAAGCTGGTTTATTGATCAGACATTTTGGTGAAGTTGTATTTCTGTATTTACAATTTTTTCAGTAAATTATGCAATAACTATTCCGTATTAGATTATTGTCATGTGTACCTGAGCAGAGTGTACAGAGTTCCACTGTCCGGCAACATCTTCAAATACAATACTTAGAATTAAAAACGAGCCAAAATTCAAGAAACAGAAACAAAAGGAAATGACTATGTCCAGATCACACTCTGGATGAGTTTCAAACTGGGTTCACCAATGCCACCTATGTTGACTGTCTGAGTATTGGAGAGGATCGATATGTGAAAACACATACTCTCCCTTTCCTGAGATTGTCACTACCAATTGTTGGAAGTTCAGGAAATCTGGGAATGTGACAGCTGCCGTTCCAATGTCTGATAACTTTGGATAATCTGTACACACTGCAGCTGGTTAAGTTGGCCTGTCCACTCCTGCTCCCTAACGGAGCTGGGGAGGAGACGCTGAATGATTTGATTGACATTGCCTCCACAGGAGAGCGAGCATATGGAACAACAGATTCAGACCCCTGCATCCTGGGGTAATCCCCACTCAGTTCGCTACTCTTAGAATTCCCATTGTACACCATGTGATCTCTCGTTTATTACAGGGGAAGAGGGTCAGCACCGTCATCTTCCAGAGAGTTATTATTCAAATGTAGAGAGGAAGCTTCCTGATTTCACAACCTTCCCGACGGGTTGTGTGTGGGGGACGGTGTAAGAGAGGAGGCTAATTGTCCCTTTGTGTGTGTTGTCCTTCTGTGTTTGAGATTTGTTTAACATTGTTGCCCTTGGAGACAGCTTGGGACGCTCCAAACACATGCTTCTGTTGGGCAACAGGAGAAGCTGAGCTTGAACCATATTCATTAGCTTCTCGTGGCACCAGTTCATGTGAAACTTCAGTCTCGAGCTGTGCCTTCTCATTGACATCCACCCCCCCTCCCCACCCTACCCCACTCTTCCTGCTGTTGTCTCAATTTCACCCTTCTCTATTAACCTGCAGAACACGTCAGGTGATGCGCCCTCTTCCCTGATCAGCTGCCCCCATTCGATTCCCCTAGAAAGAATCAATGTGACTGGACACGCGCCCCCCCCCCAAGGTTCTGAGCTGTGTTTATTGGCCGTGTCACTAAGGGAGCTGCTGGTGTTTCCTGTGGTGACGAATTTAACAGGAAACACTCAGGTTAACACTGGCCACGTGGTACTGACTTTGCCCACCCCATCAGTGCTGCAGCGCTATTGAGCTGTGAGGGGCTTCACCCATAATGAAACCAGATTAGATCCTCTTGGGGATAGAGTGTCATCACACTGGAATTTGAAAAGCAGGATTCCAAGTTAAAGCTTTCCCTCAATAGCTGCGGATCTCACTTATGGTTCCTCCATTGCCACCTCTTTCCAGATCTCATTCCTGAGCATGAACGTGCTGCTGGGAGTGGGTTACTCTCAGGATTTGTATCGGGTTGAATAAGGAGGAATTTATATCTTACTGTATGATTTAGAGCGCACAGAGAGAACACTTCTGCTCCTGTTCGACATATTGGAGAAAACGCACACATGAAGAGCATTAACAGCACATTTGCAGCAGAGAAATAGGCCATTCTGCCCAGCAGTGCTTCTAATGCACTCTGATCTTGACTCATCTCTCTTCATCTCATCCAATTCTCACATCTTTCACTATCATTCTCATTCATCTACATCTACATTCCTGATGAAGAGCTTTTGCTTGAAACATTGACCCTCCTGCTCCTCGGATGCTGCCTGACCTACTGTGCTTTCCCAGCACCACACTCTTCACTTTGATCTCCAGCATCTGCAGTCCTCACTTTCTCATTCGTCTACATGTCCAGCTAAATTTATTTTCTAATTGGCCTGTTCAGGATGTTGTCAACACACACCTCAGGAACAGGTAGGACAGGAATCTGGGAAAAGCCTCTGTACTATTTAGCTGTGTTTAGTGAGTTCTAACTTCTCATCTCTGTCTCACTCTCGCGCACCATCCCTAACCCTCCGTCCCTCGCCCTTGCACGCCATCTCCCTCATCTTCCCTCCCACGTCTCTTCCTAGATGAAAGGCCTTCTCTTTAATTCTTTCTTGGGTTGATGGCTGTCTATCTTCTACGTGTGGTCTGAAGTGAACAGTCTTCTTTATTCCTCATGGGGAAATGGGGCCTGAGGTAATATTCTCAGAGCCTCCATAACATCCGATATGATTGAATGGTGGAACAGACTCGATGGGCTGAATGGCCTAATGCCTGCTCATGTCTCATGGTGTTATCCATAGCAGGTCACATGCAGCAGTGGGATAGGATTGCTGTCTCTGAGAATCTTCTGTACAGTATGGTCAGGAACCAGAGAGAATTTGTTAGCCTGTCTCAGGCAGGTCATTCCAGAACTGCCTGCACGTGAGGAGTTTTGTGAAATCTACCCCACTCGCGAGGTTCAGATAATTGCCGGTGGGTGATATATTTACGGTTTGTTGGAAGGAAGTAGAAAGCATGGATTTCTCGGGTAATAACATCAGCTTCCTAACTGCTCCATTAGGCAATAAAGCTTTTAGAAAATGTGATTAAAAAGATTAGCTCATGAAAAATGCTGTGAAAGCCTAGAAGCAAGAAGCTTGCATTACTTGATCAGCTAGTCTGTTCACTACCAACTATAGGTACACTACATTTATACGTTGCTGCTGTTTAACGACTAGTAACTAGGTTCAGCTCTGAGAAAGAATCATAGCAGATTCCATGTTAACTCTAACTGTCTCCACAGAGGCTGCCTGACCTGCTGGGTTTCTCTAGCACTCTGCTTTCATTCAGTCATAATTGGTTTTGGTTAGTATCAAAACTGTCTGTCTGATTCAGTTGGACAGTGACAGTACATGCGTATGTGATTATGCACAGGTTTTCCATAAGAAATAGCAGTGTTGACCATTTGGCCCATTGATCCTGCTCCATTATTCAACAGGTTCATGGCTGATTGTCTGCCTGAATGACACTTTGCCATCTCCTCCCCATATCCCCGATCTCCTTAAAGATCTGCCTCAGTTACTGTTTCAACATCTACAGCCCTCCCACTTAGAGAATCCTGCCCTGAGGTGAAGATTAATCTTTTCAGGAAGAAGGTTGTGAATCTTTGGAATTCTCAACCCCAGGTTGTTGTTGAGGTGTGGTCATTGAGCATATTCAAAGCAGAGATTAATAAATAGCAAGAGAATTCAGTGGAACTATGGAATTGAGGTAGACCCTCAGCCATGAGCTTATTGAACAGCAGAACAGGCTCAATGGGCTGAGTGGCCTGCTCCTATCTCTTGCTTTCTCTAGCACAGTCTCTGTAAAACAATGTACAATAGGAAACATCAAAACAGAAAACTGGTGCAGCAGTAGGCCATTCAGCCCTTCAAACTTGCCCCACTATTCAATGTGATCATGGCTGATCATGCAATCTCAGTGTCCCATTCCCATTTTCTCTCCATACCCCTTGATTCCTTTAGCTGCAAGGACCACATCCAGCTCCCTCTTGAATATGTCCAATGAATTGGCCCCAACAGCTTCCTGTGGGAGAGAATTTCACAGATTCCCAACTCTGAGTGAAGAAATACTTCATCATCTCAGTCCTGAATGGCTTACCCCTTAGTCCTAGATTGTGACCCCTAGTACTGGAGCTCCCCAACATTGGGAACATTTTTCCCACATTTAGCCTGTCCAATTCAATCAGGATTTTATATGTTTCCATGAGACTCCTCGTTCTTCTAAATTCCAGGGAGTACAAGCCCAGTCGATCCAGCCTTTCCTCATATGTCAGTCCTACCATTCCCGGGAATCAGTCTGGTGAATCTTTGCTGGACTCCTTCAATAGCAGGAATGCCCTTCCTCAGGCTGAGACCCCAAAACTGCACACAATACTCGAGGTGTGGCCTCACCAAGGCTCACGTCTCGTTAAGGTGAGGAGTAAGTGGTTTAGATTATTTACAGTGTGGAAACAGGCCCTTCGGCCCCACAAGTCCACACCGACCTGCCGAAGTGCAACCCACCCAGACCCATTCCCCTACATTTACCCCTGCCCCTAACACTATGGGCAATTTAGCACGGCCAATTCACCTGACCTGCACATTTTTGGACTGTGGGAGGAAACCGGAGCACCCGGAGGGAACCCACAGAGACACGGGGAGAATGTGCAAACTCGACACAGTCAATCGTCCGAGGCCGGAATTGAACCTGGGAACCCTGGTGCTGTGAGGCAGCGGTGCTAACCACTGAGCCACCCTTGGGGCAGAGGCAAGATTTTTGTGGATGAGTTTTCCCTGGGACTTTCCCTTACTTTAAAGGGACAGTGTAAATGTGGTTTTTTGTAGTAATTTTGAAAGTAGCAAATCGAAGCAATGCTTGGTGAGTGTGAATGCCTTGTTCAGTAGCTGCACTGATTACAATATTGCTGTTGTACCTCTGTGACAATCCCCACCTCTCTCAGACTGATCTGATCTTAATGCACTTTGCATCGATGTGCCCTCACCATCTGGTGCTGAGTGTATTCCCATTTCTTTCTTCCCCTTGTTTGTCTTTTCCCTTCATCCTGGAAGCAGGGACTCCAACTGAGCTCTGAGTCCCAGGCTGCCTGCTGTTTTCTGAGAAAGGGGCTGATCTCTGACCTAGCGCTGAGAAGGTGAGTATTGTCCGATGTTTGCTTGTAAAGAGGCTACACAGGGAGTCGTGACCTTGTCCAACAGTAACTCACAGCACAGTCCATCTGCTGCACACCAGCACAGGCAATCATGCACACAGTGTTGCTCACAAAGCTCACTCACACTTATTACTCTCTCTGTGTCTCTCTCTGTGCTCACAACACGTGTGTGCACCACACAAACACACACACAGTCTGTAACACAGATCCCAAGATGTCAAATTAGTCACTAACTGATTCTCCCTGATCTCTGAGCAGGGCCAGTGAAGCAGGTCAGTTTGAAGTTTAAGGAATTTATTTGGTGTGCAGTGAGTTGATGTCAAAATGTGTCTTGCTAATGCTGTATTTTAATATCTGCCTATAAAGGTTGTGTTGTTGGTTAAAGAAGGAGATGGAGGGTTCTGGGTGATAGCGAGGTTGTGGGTTCTGGGTGCAGTATTCCTCTGGGGTTAATAGACAAAGTCCAACCCTGTAGCCCAAACTTGCCAGCGAGAGAGAGAGAGTGAGTTTCCAGCTGGTCACTCCGCGATTCGGGTCATCCTGTTTGCTTCATCTAGCACCATCTGTACAGTAAACCGAGTGAGCGCACAATGGCCTGTCACCTGCATGTATCCTCTGAACAGAAAAGAGAATCTGTTGCAGCAAATCTGCTTTGTCTGATTCTTAAAGCTTTGTGGTTTGTGGCAGTACTGGTGGGAGATGAATGGGAGAGGGTGGGGAATTGGGGTGGGGGTGGAGGGTTGTTGGGGGGGTGGGGGTGAGATTTAATTCACTGCCAGCCAGCAGGCGTGAATTGAAGTCATGGTTTCAGAGTTGTACCTTTGGGGCTGCTTCCCCTTTGGGACCATCTCTTGCTTCCTTGCCTGTGTCGAATGAACATTATTGTCTGCCATGCTTTGATTTGTAAATCAGCCAACAGGGCTAGTGCAGAAACTAACTACCAGCTGCTGCTCTCTTTTCAGTTGGTTCCTCTTTTTGGAGCCCGTGATTGTAAATTAGTTGCTCAGGCAGGACCTAGAGCCCCACCTACACCATCCACATTCACAGGGAATCAATCTTTCCCCAAAAGGTTTGCACTAATTACAATTAATTTGAGGGGAGGGTACTGTTCACATTCTTGTCCATGCACTGTCTTTATTACCGTATCCTGATCTGCATACATTTTCTTTTGGGAGTGTAGTTGCTTGTGCATGCTTCACCACAGACACCTGTTCTTTAGTACAGTGTAAAACCCCACTGGTCTCTCAACCCTCCCCCCCCCCCCCCCCCCCTGACTCTGAAAGCACAGCAGGAGGTCACTGTATCTCCAGCCAAGATGTCCTGTCTGTTGTTCAGGAGCACAGCACTGTGCCTTCATTTGCATGCAGCTGCAATCACTCGAAGCCGTGCTGCCCAGAGAGAGCAGCAGCTCCAAACGACGAGGCCGGCGCACACTCCAGGGAAGGGCCATTCCGACTGGCAGAGAGGATAAGCCACCAGCCACATGGACACTGTGGAGTGATGGCCATTCAGCCCGTTTTGAGAGGTGTTTAGTTTGACCTGCATGTGTGTGTGTGTCAGGAAAGAAGGGGAACATTTGACTGCAACAACTTGTCATCGTTCCTCGGTCTCTGACAGCAATCGGGACCACAGCACGCGATTGCTATTTTGTTTTTGAGCTGCTCACTTTGACACGGGAAGATTAAGAAGCCCCTTTTGGTCACTGTGATGTGTTAAATGAGGCTTTGTGGTGGATGCATTGATTGGTACAGCTTTCAGCTTCACTGATCATCTGTGGACAGGCAGATTGTATCTGGGTTGGACTGGCCTGCACTGGAGGTTAAGCAGACAGCCAGCTCACTGACTGTCATGTAGCGACTTCCTGCAGCTGCTCATCTCGGTTTAAAAACAGCACATGGTGAAGTTAGCAGCCCGACCCTTTGGATAAATCACCGTGTTCAGAGACACTCAAAACAGATGGGCATCTTGTGACCTGTAGATTGTGGAGTTCACTGGAAATATTTTATCGTTTTACCAAACGTTGCTGCTGAAGGAGAGAGTATTCGTTCAAAGGACTAAAAGATGGCATTTTAGGATCCGCTAGCTGCTAGTTTGTGAAAGAGCTGCACCAGAGGCAATGAAATAAAAAACCGATATAGGAGAGAATGATGGGAACAGAGCTGAGGAGGTGAATAATCCCACTGTCACTTTGCACTCTGGTGAGTTACTGTGTTTATCAACTACTTCCACAAAAAATGGTTTGCACGTTATGTTCAGTATGAGTGGAATTTTCCAATTCTCTATCAGGTGTAACTGAAACTCTACTTATCTGCTGGGAAGGTGTAGCATTAAAAAGCCAAGGCAGTTAATGTTGACTTGTTGGAGTACTGCAATTGGTAGTGAGTTAGCTGCTCTCTGTACATCTCTCCCGGAACCCCTTTCTATTGAGTTCAAACCCAGCACAGTGAGATGGGATTGCCTATTGGCTATTGCTTGTGTTTTATTATCACTCCAAACCCCTCTCTGTATCTTTCAAAATGACACTGAGAATTCTTGTCTGACCAAAGGCTTTTAAAAAAATTTGTTGTGTTATTGTTCCATTTTAGTTCAAAGCAAAGAGACAATTGTTTGTTAGAAATCCTCGAGTGAAGGTGTGTGTCACTGAAGTTAATAAATTTGGACCTAATTCTGGTGGTTTATTTGCCCCATTACTGCAATGTAACAGCTCAATAGAAACGTAAGGGAGAGTTTCAATATTCCCAATCTCTGTATGATTCCTGCAACCTCGTGTGTACTTGGGCTTCTGAATTCAGTGGCTGATGTGATGTTTGATACAAGGTGCGACCTTGACTGGGACAGATTTGTGCCTGAAACATTCTGAATGAAAATTAAACTGAGACACTCGGGCACTGAGGTCACAACTATAAAAATTAATGTTTACCTCAAATGTGTTTGAGATGTTTGCCTTCTGAATTGCAACTTTGCTGGCAATTGCTGTTTGACTGCAAGGGCAGCACCGTGTTTGGAGAGCGGTGCTGGGGAAGGAGTGAGAATTTTGATTATTTTGCATTTTTGGAGCAACCTTTACAATCTCGGGATGTTCAATTCCAGCCAATGATGTATGTTGTTAAAGGGAAGTCAGTTTGCCACATAGCAAACACAACAATCAGTTTGTGCACAGGAAGAGCCAACAATCAGCAATGTAGTGTACACTGATCAGATCATTGTTTCAGGTGGTGTGTGAGGGGGCATCACTGAGAACTCAAATGCTGCTCTTATAAGTAATGCAGTTAATCTACACGAAAAACTCCCGCTGCCAAACACCAGAGTCAAAATGCTGGCTAGTGTCAAGGCAGACATTTCTCTGGTTAGAATTTTATTCTCATTAATCACAACCCCACTGACTCTGCCCCTGTCTATACGTACACACCCAATCAAATTCTTATGGAATTAACACCCAATTATCACTTGGTCCCTAGATTCACTCAGTCTCCAGTAAACCTGCCAGATCTTGCTAGGTAATCACCGACAGCATAGAGTGACGTTGTATTGACCAAGGAACCTGTGTATGTTGCTATTGGTCCAGGGAACAATATTGGTCAGGGCAAGGAAAAACTCTGTCAGATCCCCTGTGTCCACCTGAGCAGGTAAACAGAGCTTTGATTTAGTATAGAACATGCTGGAGGAGCTCAGTAGGTCTGGCAGCACCTGTGAAGAGAGAAGCAAAGTTAATGTTTCATGTCTAGTATGACCTACTGAGTTCCTTCAGCATTTTGTTTTTATTTCAGATTTCCAGCATCTGCAGCATCTTGGTTTTTGTCTTTGATTTAATATATTATCTGAACACGGTCAGTTCTGACTGACCAGTCATCTCAGTAATCCACACCAGCTTGTTTGATCAGACCCTCAATCAGCTTCTGAACTTGGAAGAGTGTTACTAGTTGACGGCTCCTGGATGTCACTGCTCCCAGGGTTGGGGAGGAGGGTGTGGAAGAGTCTGAAAGCAGTCCAAAAGGATCTGGCAAGATCAAAACCAAAGATCTGGTCTGTCTTAATGAGAGCCTCCTTGCCCATCTGAGTGGGGAGCAGCAATCTGCACTGAGAAGCCAATTTCCTTGGAAGGCTGCTGCTCATTTCCAGCCAATTACAAGTTTAATGCAGAAACTAGGGATCTGAATGGGTGACACTAGCACAGCAGCTGAGCCACTCACCTCTGTCCTGGATGATGGCCAAGCCTCCAGCCCTCTAATTGGATGCTGACCCTACTTCCTGCTTCAGCTCATGGCTATTGGAGGTTCCGGTGATCCACATGACTGCACCATTCAAACTCGTTCCTTTACCTCCATAACATCTCCCTGATTTTCACCCCCCCCCCCTCCTCCCCCGCCCCCGATCATCTGCTGCTGAAGCCCATGTCCATGTCAGCTTGTCCTCTGGACTCGACTCCTCCAGTGCACACCTGGCTGTTCCCCCAATTCTCCCCTTCCTCAATCTGAGCTCCTCCCAGCAGCTGCTGCTAACTCAGCTCAACGTGTCCCGTTCTCTCACCCCCACCACCCGTGTGCTCAGTGACCTCCATTCACCACCTTCTCATGGTCATACAGCAGAGAAACAGACCCTTCGGTCCAACCAGTCCATGCCAAACATTATCGCAAACTAAACTAATCTCACATGCCAGCTCTGGCCCTATCTCTTCAAACATTTTCCTATTCACATACTTATCCAAATGCCTTTTAAATGTCATAACTGTATCTGCATCCACCACTTCGTCTGGCAGTTCATTCTCACAATACCTCAATGTTAAAAACCTAATTGTTGCTTTCAAATGCCTCAGCCCTCTCCCTCTCTGCAACCTCCTCCAGCCCTTTAACCCTCCAGGTTCCCTCTGCTCATCCATTTCTGACCTCTTGAGTATCCCTGATTTTAATCTCTGCACCATTGGAGCTGTGCCTTCAGTTATCTGGGCCCGAGTCCTGGAATTCCGTCCCTAAAGCCCGATCCCTCTCTAACTCCCTTTGCTGAGAGGACATTCTGTAGAACCAACTTCTTCGTCTGAACAGAGATTAAAAATGCCAATTGATATTTCTGTGAAGCTGAAAGTGTCAAAGGCATTGTGTGAATGCTGGTTATTGTTGCCCTGCAGTGATCTGCCTGGTCGCTGGGTCCCTGGTATAAGTGAGTAGGTATGGGGTCTCATATCTGTATTGTGGTGGTGATGTTGCACTGCCTTAGCAGCCAGCCATTCTGCACCTTGAAGCCTAAGAGCTGTCTCTCCCCTATCACCAGCTGCTTACTGAGATCTGGTTTCTATTAGATTCACTCCATCCAGAGTAGATACTGCCTCCTTTCAAACTGACTGCAGTCTCAATGAGGCTGGTGATGAAATTCAGCTTCTGTGCCTCTCCAGTCAGAGTGAGGTGGCAGAGGAGACGTGGGGACCCTTGGGCCACAGAGTCTGCACTAGTCAAAAGCAACGATTCTAACCCTGTCTTCCAGCAATTGGACTAAAGCCTCATGTGTTTTGGCATTGCAAATGCACATCTGAACACTTCTTCAATGTTATGAGCACTCAGTAAAGAGGGAAGGTAGGTCAGAGCTGGAGGAGGCACAAATACTCCTTGAGTAGACAGTCGATTGCTGGGTTGCACAGGAGGATTTTAACCCTGTCTGTGCCCAACAGAGAAAGGGAAACCACTTCCTCATAACTGAGTCAGAGCACTGGGCTCTTGAGTGACTCACTGCCGAAACTCTGTAAATGCCTGCACCGGACCAAAGTTCCGGCCTTTGAGTGGGATTAAATTCCTCATCACTCACCTGCACAGGTGTAGCTACAGCAACACTGGCGTTTCACCCCAGTCAGGAATGGGGGAGAGAGACATGCCACACAGCCATAATGACACAAGCTGCAGACAATGAAGTAAGCTACCCACGTGTTCTACATAATATGTATACCACTTAGTTGATTGTTTCGAATCTGACTCCAAGTCAAGGGGCTCTCTAAGTTTAAAGACAACTGTGGAACAGCCAAATCATATTGAAGTATTCTTTCAGACAGTAAACGAGAAGTAAAAATTCCTGACCTTTTCACTTCTACCTCGAGCTTAATAAAATTGAAATAAATTATTTTAACTGAAAGTAAACATTAAAAATAAAATGTAACTGTTATGAGGAAATGTGGTATTCTGCAAATATGAAAATCAGTTTCTCAATCAGGTACTGATGCTGTTCATTAGCTATCATGATGCTTTGTATTCATTCAAGGAACATGGACATCGCTAGCTGGGCCAGCAGCCACTGCCTGTCCCTAGTTGCTCCCTTCTTGAACTGCTGCAGTCCATGTGCTGTGTGTGACCTACAATGCCCTTAAGGAGGGAATTCCAAGATTTTGATCCAGTGACAATGAAGGAACAGCGATATATTTCCAAGTCAGGGTGGGGAGTGGCTTGAGGGGGTATCTTGCAGGGGGTGGTGTTCCTATGTATCTGCTGCCCTTGTCCTTCTCATGAGTTTGGAAAGTGCTGTGTGATGATCTTTGGTGAATTTCTGCATCTTGTAGATAGTACACACTGCTGCTCCTGAGTGTCGGTGGTGAAGGGAGTGGATGTTTTTGGATGTGGTGCCTATCAAGCAGCTGCTTGTGTATTGTGGGGCTGTACCCATTCAGGTAGGAGGGGAGTATTCCATCACACTCCTGACTTGTACCTTGTAGATGGTGGAGGGGCTTTGGGGGAGTTAAGTAAGTTACTTGCTGCAGGTTTGCTAATCTCTGACTTTATAGGTAGTCTGGTAGCAGAACTGGGTCAGTAAGAGCAGTAGTGACAGGAGGAGAACCTGATCCTCTGCAATCAAGGGAAATCAAGGTCACATCCAGTCTCCGTGGTGACTCCATAAGCAGAAAGTGTGTTTTACTGCAGTTCCTGATTTGCCACTTGGAGCTGTGGAGTGACTCACTATGCAATGTCCATGAATCTGAGAATATTGTGGATAGCACTTTTACTGAGCTGGTCACACCACCAGGAAAGGCTACACAGAGAAGAGTTTGGTAACCACCAGGAAAATGAGAAAGCATGGGCAGGCAATGCAGGAGTACCCTGTGACCATTCCCCTCTCAAATAGGGATACTGTTTGTACACTTCTGGGGGAGAGTGGCCTCTTGGGGAAAGCAGCAATAGCAGCCAGATCAGTGACACCACAACTGCTCTGTTGAAGTGTAAGCAGGCAATAGTGATGAGGGACTCTTTAGGCAGGGGCACAGATTAGATTAGATTACTTAGTGTGGAAACAGGCCGTTTGGCCCAACAAGTCCACACTGACCCTCCGAAGAGCAACCTACCCAGACCCATTCCCCAAAATTTACCCTTCACCTAACACTACAGGCGATTTAGCACGGCCAATTCACCGAACCTGCACATTTTTGGACTGTGGGAGGAAACCATATCATCCGGAGGAAACCCACCCAGACACGGGGAGAATGTGCAAACTCCACACAGTCAATCGCCTGTGGCGGGAATTGAACCCGGGTATCTGGCGCTGTGAGGCAGCAGTGCTAACCACTGTGCCACCGTGCCGCCCTCCAATGTTTCTGTGACCATGAGCGAGACAACAGGACGGTGTGTTGCCTCCATGGTGTCTGGTTCAAGGATGTTTCTGAGTGGGCAGGGGATAGAGAGTGAGCAACCAGAGGTTGAGGTCATTATTGGTACTAACGGCCTCAGCAGGAAGAGTGATGAGGTCCTGCAAAGGCAGTTAGGTAAGAAGTTGAAAAGCAGGACCTCTAGGATTGTAATCTCTGAACTACTCCCTGTGCCTTGTGCTAATGAGGCCAGAATTTAAAAAGATAGTACAGTTGGTTCTGATATAAAGTGGTAATTCCATTCTTGTGTGACCTCTCATTATGTGAAATCGCACAATAGCTACACCATTTAAACTAATGGGGCCGGAATCGTGTTATAGCTAACACAAGTAAGAAAAGTTTATGTTCTACAATAATGGTCTACATTCTTCAATCAGGTTATAGCCAATTCGTGCTGAAGCAACACACACTATAACAGAATCGACAGTGCAGTTGAATGTGTGGCAAAAGAGCTGATGTAGGAGAAAAGGCTTCAGATGTTTGGATCATTAGGATCTCGTCCAGGGCAGGTGGGACCTGTACAAGGACAGATTGCAGCTAAACTGGAGGGGCACCGATATCCTTGGAAAGAGGTTTGCTAGAGCCACTTTGGAGAGTTTGAACTAGTGCGGCTGAGGGAGGGGAACCAGAGCAGGAGGTTAGTATGTTAAGTGTGCAGGTTGATGAACACAGTGGGATCTGTGGCAAGGAATGTAATAGGTCAGGCAAATAAGTTCAGAGTTTGGATTAGAACATGGATCTAATGTGCTGTAGCCATTACAGAAATTTGGTTGAGAGAAGGACAGGACTGGCGGCTCCATGTTCCAGAGTTAGATGTTTCCAGAGGGATAGAGAGGAATGTAAAGCGGGTGCAGGATTAAGGAGAATGTCACAGCTACACTAAGAGGACATCTTTGAGGCTAATGTTTGTAGAACTCAGGTAGAATAAGAAAGGTGTAATCATTATGATGGGGTTATAGGCCTCCCAATAGGCAGCAGGAGATGGAGGAACAGGTATGGAAGCAGATCATGGAAAGATGTAAACTCAACAGGATTGTTGTAGAAGGTGATTTTACTTCCCCAACGTTTACTGGGACTCTCTTAGACTTGTCTAGAGTGGAGTGTATTAGCTATAAAGAGAGGCTGAACAAACTTGGATTGTTTTTGCTCAAATGTCAGATGCTGAGGTGCAACCTGACAGAAGTATATGAATTTATGAGAGGAATGGAGAGGATGGATAGTCCGAGTCTCTCTTGCACGATGGGGAATGTCAAATTCTAGGGGGCATAGGTTTAGGTGAGAGAGAGGGAATATTTAAAGGAGATCTGTGAGGAAAGTATTTTTATATAGAGGGTGGTAGGTGTTTGAAATGCATTGCAAGGGGAGGTGGTAGAAGCATAAACACTAGCAACGTTTAAGAGGTATTGAGACAGACAGATGAACAGGCAGGGAATAGAGGACTACAGATGAGACTAGTTTAGAATAGCATCAGGGTCAGCACAGAAATGGTGGGCCAAAGGGCCTGCTCTTGTGTCTTCCCTAGAACTATTTTATGTTCTAGTTTCTGATTAACAACATGCTGCGGGTTATCATTAATGAGGGATTTCAAAGATGATGATGCCAATGAATGTCAAGGGGTTATCCTATAAGTGGTAATGTGAGTGGACAAGTAACCTGTAGTCCCCAGTTTCGGGGGCTTTGGTTCAAATCCCAGTGCGGTAGCTGGAGCTAACTAAAAAAATCTACTGAGAGACTAGAATGAAAACAGAAGCAAGTCTCTGTGATGCAGCCAGGAAAAGCTGGTTCACTAAGGTCCTTTAGGGAAGGAAATTCTCCACTCTGTTCAGCAGTAATTACTGATGGGCAACAAACCCATGTTGCAGAAAAGAATAAAGTGTGATTTTTCTGGAGTGTTTTTATAGCAAGACTGAGCTTTGTTTCCATGATTTCTCATTGCAGACCGAGAAGCACGGCAGATGTAGCACAATGACCTTTTTCTAGATTGTAACAGTTCTGTGAACAGCACTCTGTATGGGCAGGCATAAAGCCTCTGACAGCTAATTGTGCGAATTCCAAAGGCTGCTATCCACTTCAGAGGCGATTCAGCATCCTCGGGACTGCGAGATCTGGTCCTTGATCCCATTTGTGACTTACTGACATTCCAGAGCACACCTGTTGTAAGAAATAATGTTCGATATTGTTGTAACATTGGGAACAGCAACAGCTAACATGCTGAACTCTTTCAAGTTGAGTATAAATGCAGCAGCCTCTTGCTCAGCGTAGGAGTGAAGAGCAGTCTCCTTTCACATGGTCCCCTCCATTACCAGCTCACTATGTCTCTAGAGAATGGACCAGAATAAATCACAGCAGTATTAGCCAAGCCTTTGACTTAGTTCCTGAGAAGAACACTTATTATACAGCATTGGCAGGCTTGCAAAGGGATGGGGTGTGGTCCCAGAGTTAACATTTGCTGGAAGTGCCTTGTTGGTAGCATTTTGATTCCTTGGCAGTAACACTGTTGTTTCTTCCATCACAGGGAAAGTTCCGGAGAGTGTTAATGCAAAGAACGCCAGCCCTGTCCCCACCATGACATCCGGGAATGGTAACACAACTTCATCTGTAACTGTGAGTGTGCCTCAGAGCACCGAGAACAAACCCCCTCAGGCAATTGTCAAACCACAGATCCTGACCCATGTCATTGAAGGGTTTGTCATACAGGAGGGGGCTGAACCTTTTCCAGTGAGTAGCTTCAAATTTAATCTTCACTGTGGGCTTCAGCTTAAATTCATGAATGTAGACAGTGCTGTGTGTAGCTTCCACTTGTTTCAGTCTGCTGCACTCTGTGCGTATGTTCCCAGCCTACAGTTTAAATAGCAGCTTCAGAGTTGTTTAACCAACTATCGACATTAATTCTGTTCTCTGCAGCAATGTGAATGATTGAAAGTCTTCCGGCCTGTCGTCTTATGTGTTGTCTTATAAAATTTATGTCTGACACATTTGTTATTTGGTATATAACAAAGCTTCCTGGTTTTCCTGCTACTAATTGCATTGTGGCTGACAGTGTGTTGGTAACAGAACTTTAATTACATTGGGAGCTGACTATTCAGTCCAAGTCATCAGGAAAGCTGTTGCAGTACAGATCCATCAGAAGAAGTTATACACAGCTGGACTTGAGTGATGAGTGACAGTTGGACAATTCCCAAAAACCTCAAACTGGAAATCTCAAAACCAAGCAGGAAATGGATCCGACTCTGAACTGCTCATTAGATGGGAACTGAAATAAGAGTTTGGACCCTGGGAGTGCTGATTGTTTACTGTTTAATGCTAATTTTAGATTGCACAGGTTCTTGTGACAGTGGTAGTGTCTCTACCACTGAGCCAGGAGGCCCAGGTTCAACTTCCTCCTGCTCCAGAGGTGTGTCATAACATCAGCCGACAGGTTGTCAGGAAATATCACGATTGTGCAGGCAGACTAGGGAGTGACATAAACTGCAGTTGGACCATTGCAAAGAGGCAGAGAGAGTTCACTAATTAAAACTCTCATTTCCTTGTTGCCTCACCTTCTCAGGGATTGGATAACGCTGCTTGGCTCTTCGAACAGAGCTTCTCCTGGCGAAGGTTGGGATAACTCTCCAGTCCTGCCCCTAGCCCTTCCAGGTGAAGGAGGAATTGCTAACAGTTAAACCTCTTCTGGGATTCTGTCAGAAACACAGCTGGAAGACCCTGAGCAGATCAAGTCAGCTGGGGAAGTGAGCTGGTGTGGACCTGACCAGTGCTGCCAGTGGGCAGGAAGGAGGGTGCTGTCACTGTCAGTGGCACCATCTCTATTCCTGTTGCCTGAGCTGGGTCTCAAACCCATTGGAAATGACCCTGTCACAAGGTTGGTTTGATTACTGTTTCCAGTGGCACACCCTCAGCATTCGACTCCAGTAGATTTGCCAGAGAGCCTTTGGTTTGGGTTGATGTGGGAGGAGGGCGTGGGGTGGGCAGATATGCTGGTCATCCCTGCCTCAGAACTTTTTAATTCATTCATGGGGTGTGGGCTAAGACAGCACTGGCTCCTCAGCCCTAATTGTTCAGAGGGACGTTAAGAATCAACCAGATTGCTGTGGGTCTGGAGTCGGGTGTAGACCAGACCAGGTAAGGATGGCAGATTTCCTCCCTTGACGATGATGAACCAGATGAGTTTTTCCTGACAATCGGCAAAAGTTTCATGGTAATCATTAGACTTGAAATGCCAAATTTTTATTGAACTCTGGTCCTACCATTTGCCATGGTGGGATTTGAACCGGGGTCCCAAGAACACTAGCTGGGTCTCTAATGGAGACCAACTCCTTTAATGCTAACTGGCTGCATTAAAATGAACTCCATGTTTCTGGCTGTAAAAGCATTGTGTCTCTGTGTCTGTCATTTGTTTTTTGGTTTGGGGGTGGGGGAGTGTCTCTGACTTGCAGTTTAAAATTGAAACGAGTAAAAGCTTTCCGGAGATGTTGCACTGTTTACAATGACATTTTCATGTCTGTACTTTTCTTCTCATCATGTTTCAACCACTTTTTGAATGATTTCCACAACCTTCTCTATCGACGCTCTCTTCATGGGCAATTTTTGTGAGTGTTCAATTTTCTATTTTACAATACTGTGTAATGTTTATTTTCTTTTTAAACGATGTTACCCTGGCAGTGTCCTGTCTTTTGGCTTTTTGCTCTGCTGCTATTCTCCCACCCTGACCTCTCCTCACTCTTCATCTCTTCCCCTCCGCACCCCCCCACCCCCCCCCCCCCCCCACCCCCCCAGCCCGCGTGTGTGTGTGTGTCACTGTGTAACCTGCTCTGAGATTAACTTGCATGCTTAACGCCAGTTTTGCTTGCAGACCTGCCTGGGTGTAAGTAATGAATATTTTGATTTGACTTGATTTCTAATTGTTCAGGGTCTATGAGAAGTTGCCACATATAAACTGCCACATATAAATGAAGGAATGGGAAGAGTCTATTTAGCCCTGGAGTCCGTCCTGACATTCTCTCCAATCCTGTGCCTGACCTGCCATTTAACTACATATACCTGACCTTCCTTAAATCCATGAATCTGGAACTGAAAATGGTTCAGCAGCTGCTGCCATTTTTGGGAGAGATCTCCAGACTTTTCCCAACCCTTCTGTGTTGAACTATCTCCAAATTGAATTCCTCTAATTTTTAGTCTCCGCCCTTTCCAGACTCAGCAGGCAGGTGAGGTGGTTTCTCTTGTGACCCTTTATACTTACCCGAAGATCTCTTGAACCCCTTGACCAATAGCTGCTTGAATTTGAGGAAATACAACCCTTGGGGGGGGGGGGGGCAACTGGTGTCACATGAGGGTGGCAAGTGTGTATGTTAGTGAGCTAACAACACATTTGCATGAGGACAATGTGCAGGAAAGGCGAGGGATTCCCTGGTGTGTAGCATTTCCCCACAGTTGCACTGCCTTGTGTTACATGAAACCATGTGCTCTGCAGGAGCTAGAGGCACAGAAAAAGGCAAACGGGGGCTCTTGGAAGATAGAAGGAAATGGGAAGAGAGCTGCAAAGCTGTTTCCATTTCCGTAAAGCAGAAATCTAATTGGTGTGAAACCCCAAAAACAGGGAAGAACCAGGGCTTGAATAGGTTTAGAGTTTTCAGGGTAATGGTACTGCGGGGTTATGGGGCTAATGCTGAGAAATGTTGGGTTCTAAATGATCCATGTTCTAATGGTGGTGCAGGCTCGATGGGCCAAAGGCCTCCTTTTTAGCGCTGTTTCTTTCTGAGATTCTATGATGCATTGTTGAGTTTGAACCCAGTGTGAGTCTCACAACGTCATTCTCAAAATGGTGGCTGGGCAAAGGCTGGGAGAAATGAGTAAGAAGCACAGCTCCTGTTGGTTTTGGTTTAACTATCCTTCTCGGAGAATGTGCCTGTGTGGACTGGGTGCAGAATAGCCGTGACATTCCCTAAAATCCACACGACACCATGTCAGTGCAG
The DNA here is from genome assembly GCF_037043375.1 of Chiloscyllium plagiosum. Taxonomy (NCBI): domain Eukaryota; kingdom Metazoa; phylum Chordata; class Chondrichthyes; order Orectolobiformes; family Hemiscylliidae; genus Chiloscyllium; species Chiloscyllium plagiosum. The sequence goes on from NW_028270175.1 coordinate 2,759,396, forward strand.
GCATGAGGAATAAACCACTTCGAGGTGAGTTACTATGGGGAGGTTGGCAAGTGTGGAGCCCAATTCAATGAAGAATCTGAATGTTCAGGCAAGGGGGAGGGATGGGAATAAGAACATAATTAGCAGCAGGAGATGACAGTCTCTCAAACCCACTTTGCCATTTAATAATATTGTGGTGAAACCCTAACATTAGCTCCACTTTCCACTGTATTCCACATCCCTCAATTCCTTCAAATCCCAACTCCCCAAAATAATCTCTTAATTTCAATGACTAAAGATCCAGTGATCTTTGTGGCAGATAATTCCAAAGAATTAAGAGGAAATCTATGGAGACAGTCAAAATAAATGAGTTAAACAGAAAAAAAACAAAGATTGGTGACCGTGTGAATGGACATGTATGAGACAGATCGGTCACAATTCATAAAATCAATAGCAAATAAAATAGAGAGCCCTCTCTAAAGTACATGGTCAGACATTCTAAATGTTTAAATTGCTGGGACCTGTATCTAGTTTGGGTTCATCTAAACCATCTTTCTAACCTCCATTTGTTATTTCTAATGTTTAAAAGCCCATTTTCTTTTTGCCTGTATCCATTCTGGTACAACTACAGATTTCCCCAGTGACCAAGGTAAGGTATTGACTAACTGGTCCCTTTGCAGTGGAAAATTCTTTGTTATCATTTAATAATGAGTAACATTGGTAACTACCTCACTGTCCAGCCTGGCTCAGTTGTTCATTTGATTCCTTTATTCTTCTAAAATGTCATGATATTAATTGTTTTCCTTTTGTATCATCATGTTACTTATGCGTTTTTTTCTCTCATTCTGAGATGTGGGTATCACTGATAAGGCCAGCAATTCTTGTTAGTCCTTGATTAGCTGAGGTGTGGTATAACTGTGTGACTTATTGGCTGTTTCAGAGGGTGGTGAAAGCACAAGAAGATTGGTTTGGGGCTGGAGTCACATAAAGACCAAAACCATTTCCTTTCCTTTGAGTGTAATGCATGACCCTCCATCATTTTCCCATTCAAATGAGCCCGCAGCCCTTCATATCGTAAAATAGAAGTTGGGTCGGAATATTTCTATTGTTTTGTTAGTTGTGGTTATTTAAAAATAAGCAGATACTGAGCCTACATTTCCTCAGTGTCAGTTCTAACTGCAAATTGAGCAACAAACAATACTGCTGCAGATTTGGCTTAAACAATTGGGAAGAAAAGAAAATAAAGAACTTATTTTTCACGTTCAGATTTCCCGCTTGGTCTCTACTAGAGGTTAAAAAAGCAATGACCTGTTTCCCTCCTTGCCCCTCCTTTTCAAATAGTAATGTGTATTCTTTTATAAACCACCTGAAGAAACAGAGAGGCCTCGGTTTATTCCATCAGTGTAGCACTTCCTCAATTCCATCTGGAGTTGACACCTTGCAACTTTCTACAGAATTGCATCTTCTGATGTTGAGATGTTACCTACAAGAACAAGAGTTTAATTTCAGTTGAGAAAGCTGACCTATGAAGTTAATCTAATTTAAGACCCTCCAATCATTCTCACCATTCAAATGAGCTAGCAATCCTTCATGTGAGAAGAGGGAGGTTGGATGTGAAGTTTTGTGCTTTTCCACCCCCCCCCGCCCCCCCCTGCAATTCTACTGGTCATTCTGAATGACCATTTAGTAAGGGTTTGATTCACTGACGCCTACAATGTAAAAAGGCTCCACATTTAGAACACTCGTCAGTAACAAGTAAAAAGTACTTAGATGAGCACTTGAAATGTCATAACATTCAAGGTTATGGGCCAAGTGCTGGAAAGGAGAGTAGGATAGATTTAGAGTTGTTTATTGTCAATGCAGACACAATGGGCCCCTTCTGCAATGTATGATTGAGTCAGCTAATCTCAGTTAGCCTCAGCACCCCTGGGCTTGAGATGGAAGAATATTAACATTGGTAACTACCTCACTGTCTCAGTGTCTGTGTGGGTTTCCTCTGGGTGCTCTGGTTTCCTCCCATGGTCCAAAGATGTGCTAGTCAGGTGAATTAGCCATTCTAAATTATACAGGCGGCACAGTGACTCAGTGGTTAGCACTGCTGCCTCACAGCGCCAGGGACCCGAGTTTGATTCCAGCCTTGGGTGACTGTCTGTGTGGAGTTTGCACATTCTCCCCGTGTCTGCGAGGGTTTCCTCTGGGTGCTCCGGTTTCCTCCCACAATCCAAAGATGTGCAGGTCAGGTGAATTGGTCATTGCTAAATTGCCCATAGTGTTAGGTGCATTAGTCAGGGGTAAATATAGGGAATGGGTCTGGGTGGGTTACCCTTCGGAAGGTTGATGTGGACTTGTTGGGTCGAAAGACCTATTTCTATACTGTAGGGAACCTAATCTAATCAATTTTGATCTAAATTGCCATAGTGTTAGGTGCATTAGTCAGGGGTAAATGTAGAGGCCTGGATTACTCTTCGGAGGGTCATTGTGTACTTGTTGGGCCAAAGGGCCATACTGTAGGGAATCTAATCTAAATAATAGCCCATACGCACACACATACCTGTGGAAGTGTGGGGATATTGGCCTCAATTGTGTTTCCTGATGAAAGGCTAATACCTGAAATGTTGATTCTCCTGCTCCTTGGATGCTGCCTGACCTGCTGTGCTTTTCCAACCCCACGCCCTCCACTCAATTATGATACATCCTATTGTGTAATCTGCTAATATTTATTAATGACTGAGGGATCTCGGAAAGAGCAATCCTTTTAAGAAAAGCATCAAACTACTGTCACTCCTTGAATTGTATCCAAGTATGAATCACTCTGACTGGGGAGGGAATATAAACGGATTCCATGACACAGTCACTCATTGTAAGGTTATTCATTAACTAATGATCACCCAATACCACTTTAGAATATTACTTTGGAAACTTTATAATCTGTTTTTCATCAGATGCCTGTGGTAGTGTGGCTCCAGTTGAAGAAACTAGTTATTGGAGTGTTATAGATAGTGTTCCAGCAGACACCTAGTCTTCTAATCTATTGTTTAGATCAACTCCAATGGAATTGTTGTTGGGTGTTGCTTCCATTTAATTATAATATTGATCACAATTGCCATTTAAGAAATGGCCTCAAATGAGGTTTTGACATACTACTTGGCTGTGGGTTTTCGGCGGTGACCTGTAACCTCCTGACATGTGGAGTTCTTAATCTCAGTTGTATGTCAGGAAAGAGAGTTGTGAGGGAAGTATAGTTTTAACCATCCTTTAAACAAGCCTCCTGGTACTTGCTTTGAGATGCAATAGCAGCAACTGAGAGAAACGTCCGCGTGACTCCTTTTCTTTTTGGGAAGAGAATGATGTTTGGCACTGGGAGCACCAACCCACAGAACATGCATAGGATTGTTCTGGTTTTCCTGTTTTTCAGGTTGGCCGTTCTTCATTACTGATTGAAAACCTGGCAAAACAAAAGCAACAGCAGCAACAAGCATCCGTGCAGCCGCCAGAGAAACTAACCCAGCTGAATAACACCGATTCTGAGATGGATGACCTCAGCCAGCAAGGTTTGTCTTTCTGTGAGCTATCTCCTTCGTATTTCCTGATGTGTAGCAGGACTGCTCAATGAACTAGACCCTAGAACTGAACTTGATTTGTTTGGTCACCGTTAGGTAGAGTGTTCTTGCATGCATTTTATTTGTCATTTCTCTTTGATTCCTCTAATGTCTAAGACTTGGAGACTGCCTGCTTTTATTTTGCAGCTCTGCAACATGTGTACCCTCCAGAAAAACCTTGTCACAATCTCTCACTAACTAGTACAATGAACATTAATACTACTCAGTTACAATTTTGTTGCACTGTAGCAGTTGCTATGTCAATCAAGATAATTCTTGCTGGGTTTTAAAAATGTAATTATTGCTACTAAGATCATTGTTATACTGAAACTTTTTGAGATTTTTTCAGAACAATAAGAACTGGCACATTGAGATATGCCAGGGATGGGAACCCCTTTCATCAGTTCCCTTCTGATTAGTGCCCTGATTACACTGGTACTCAGCACATTTCTCACCGGGAACATGCATTCTGCTTGCACAGCCATCTTGGCTTTGTCAGGAAGTCAGCACATTCATTGTTGCAATTGAAATTCTTCACACACGGATTGGAGTTACAGGTCCTCCTCGAGATGAAAAGTGTGGTGCTGGAAAAACACAGCTGGTCAGGCAGCATCCAAGGAGCAGGAGAGTCAACGTTTTGAGCATAAGCCCTTCATCAGGAGTAGATTCACCTGTTCCTTGGATGCTTCCTGAATCACTGTGCTTTTCCAGCACCATACTTTTCGACACTGACTCTTCAGCATCTGCAATGCTCACTTTCTTTCTGCTCCTTCTGAGTGTTTGGGACTTGGAGGAAGAGGATAAAACCGAAGGCGAGACAGATTCCCTCATGCCAGAGATACCTGTCCTTACACCCATGTGTTTCACGTGTGTGTATATATCCAGGTTTCCCTGCCCAGGAGTAGTTTTCCAGGTGGAAACATTAGTACCATCCGAGGGACTTCCTGTGTGGGCAGACTTGTTGGTGACTGCAAAGACAATTATAGCAATGAATCCTTTCACAAAATTACAGCATTGTTACAGTATAGGAGAAGGCCATTTGGCCCAACATGTCTGTGCTGGCTCTCCAAATGAACAGTTCACTGAGCCGCACTCCTTTTTCCCCAAAACCCTGCCCGTTCTCTCTTTACAGATAATTCCCTCTTGAAAGCCTTAATTTGAACATTCCTCCAGCACCCTCTGTCAGGCTGCACATTCCTGACCACTCGCTGTTGGAAAGAGTTTCTCCCATTGTTGCCATCGCTGTTTTTGTCAACCACCTTAAATCTTTGACTCTTTCTAAACCACTTCAAGCAACATCATTAGTGGAGAACACAGATTGTCTACCTTTAAATTAGGCTTTTCTCAAACTAAACTTCACTTCCCGTCATCCACGCCATGTCAAAATTGAGCTGAACTCCACAGTCTGTAGTTCCAACTCCTACATCATTACTGTAGATGTACGAGTTGGAACGACAGACCATGGAGTTCAGGAGGGAGGCTTGGGTATTTTGACTCAGTGACCCTAACAGAATGGCTTTATGTTTCCAAGTCAGGATAGTGAGTGGCTTGGAGAGGAACTTGCAGGTTAATGGATTTACCCAACTGCAGAATGAAGGTTACCCTTAATCCACATTCCTCACATACTAGAGCTTTTAGTTTCAAAAAAACCCATTAGATTGTAGTTTGGCAACAGAATGCAGAATATTCCCTGAATAGAGTATTGCCCTGCACTGGATTATTTGACGATCCAGTTGGGAGGGAGAACGGATTCATTTCCCTTTTTCCACTCTCCCTTAGTCACAACAAAGTTTACATTAAAAATATGGCAGATATTGCTAATTATGTCAGACTGTATATAGTTCATTATATTAAAAAAATTCAGCCAGATTCCTTAAGTAACAAATAAAGAATTAAAGATTTAAATTGTAAAAATATTTCAACTATCCTTTTTGGAAAGTAACACACACCCTCCAAGTCTGGAGAGAAAATGTAAAAGATCTGTTATGTCTTAAACATAAATTAAAACAGAATTATTCACAGATTGGCTATAGATCAACATTGAGAACAAAGTCACTTTGCACACAAGCTGTTGGCACTGGGGTGTTATCCTGGTTAGGTTATGGCTGGCTGAAGTTACTTTTTCTGGAGACAGGATGCAGATTTCAAATTCTCCTTGGAGACTTGTGGTGATGTGATCTTCTGTTGGATTTTCTACTCTATTTTCTACTTTGAGAGGGATTTCAGGGAGAGGGGGAAAAGTTTCCTCCTGTCTCTTTGACATCTGACCTTTTGAGTTCAAACTCAGGAGCTTTATTATGCCTACAAACTGTGTCATGTACCTTCTTTTGGAAAGTGCTGTGGACTCAGTGACTCCAGATGAATAGTTTTGTGTTCTTTGCTGTATTGTTTCCAAAAGGTCTGAGAAGTACACATACATGTATAGTCCATGATATTCTAAGTTAATATTTAGATAACTTGGTGTTGTGAAGGGGTGTTTTATTTTGCATCTTTTTCAATAACCATTCTCTACCTTCTGTTCAGACTCAAAAGAAAAGGAAGAGGATGCTCTCAAACTGAAATGTGAATTTTGTGGAAGGCTTGATTATGCTCATAAGTTTAAGGGATCGAAAAGATTTTGCTCCATGGCCTGTGCAAAGAGGTAACCTGTCAGCAAAAGCACAAAATAATCAAAACTGTGTGTTGGCGATTGAGATTTGCCTTTTGAGGATTGCAGCAGCATCTGTACTAAACCTTAATTTTAAATTTGAGACTCCATAATCTCTCATTAAACTTCCCCAGGAATTTCTTCCTTTGGTTTGTTTGGTAAATTTCTGGCCAATCTGAGTCAGTCATTCAACTTTGTATACTTGCCATCTAAAACTAAGATGAGGAGGACTTTCTTCTCTTGTGGGGTGGTGAATCTGGGGAAATGTTTATTCCAGAGAGCTATTGAGGCTGGGTCATAATGTATATTCTTACATCAGGCCCAAGTTGTAAGCTTAGCCACAGGGGATTCATTCCAGTAAAGGATCAGGGAGAAATTTTGGACAAATCCTGATGTTTTAGGTGACAACATTGAATGTTATCCATTTGGTTCATAGGTACAATGTTGGCTGCAGTAAGCGAGTGGGTCTCTTCAAACCAGATAAAAGCAAATACTTGCAGAAGAAGGAAGCCAGCAAATTAGGGCGAAGGGGGCCAAGGAAGAACAGCTTGCACAATGCCAACAAAGAGCAACACAAGAAACAGCCGAAGGTAAAGTCACATCGTTCAAAGTGCATTCGGGGGTTTTGCATTATTAGTTAGACTTGGCTTTTCTTTGAAGGTAATCTGACCTTGGCCGGATGTGTTGCCATGTGTGAAGCAACAATATTGACCAGGTTCAGTCTTCAGCCTGTGATTGAATGGTGAAACAGATACAATGGGCTGAATGGCCAACTTATGCTCTTGCACCATAATCTTTAGTAACTAATCTCAGTTTGGGAGAGATGCTGCAAATCATCTCAACACCCCATGGCCATGGAGGGTAAACAAAATCTCTGCATTATTTATGTAATGCTTTTTAATGCAAAGGAATGTCCCAAAGTATGGCGTTAAATGTTTAAAGAGAAAAATTGAATACAGACCTTCAAAGAAAAGTGGATATTAGCAGAGGTGTTCAAAGCTTGGATTCTACGAAAGTTCTTAAAAGAGGAGAGGGAAGTGGAGAGGTGGAGGTTCTTGGGTAGGAAGATCTATGATGTCAAGGATGCTGAAAGCACAGCCACTGGTGGTGAACTAAGGGGAGGGAATGTTGGATGGAACATTCAGAGTCAGAGGCTGGTTTAATTGTGGAAGGGAATTGTAATGTTGTAAGGAGGGAGAGGTCTAAGAAGTGCAACAATGAGAATTTTAAATGGAGCATTTGGGAAACTGAGAACAGTTGAAAGTCAGTAAAGACAAGAATGGCCAGCAAGGAACATGAACAAGCAGAATTTTAGCTAAGTTTGTAATTTAAGACTGTCTGACTATAAGAAATAGATCCATGAGCAGGCTGTTTAGAAACCTTGAGCCTACACTGCCATTCAATAGGATCATGGCGACATGAAGGTTATTAATAAAGTTTATATCTCAAAAAATATAGCAACCATTTTTTATCTATGATTATGCATTTTTCCCCAAATTCAGACTTTTGCATTGTGTTTCAGACAGTTAGAGATGCTCCAAGGATAAAAGTCTATTTGATTGCTCAATGCAGAAATCTAGTTGAGAAGCCGTGGACCCAGATTGTGAACTCTGCTTTGGTCACGACAGTGTTAAAATCATTTTAGCAAAAATTTCAATTAGTCATCAACTGGACAGAGCCCAGGAATAATTAAAGTGAAGCTGTACCCAATTGGCATTTGAATAGCTCTCTCCACGGTGGCTGATTGTGTTCAGATGCTGAGTTTTCCAGCTGGCCAGTTCACTCTGAATAGCAACATGAATGAGAAAAGCCCTAGAGATGGACACAATACATGCAGCTGATCAACATTTCTAGTCCAAGGATAGAGAGGAAAGAAGAATAACTCTGTTTAAACAAACGAAGAATACAACTGGTGAAGAATCAAAGACCCATCAGCAGGAATATCATTCCAGTAAAAGGCGTAAGTGCCGATTAAATTAATCTCCCCTAAGGCCAGTATTCTTTCAATGAGTTTGTGCACAATTGTGCTCCCAAGCTGCCTCTGAAGCTGCTCAACTCCCCAGTGAAAACCCCCTCTCTGCTCAACTTGAGCAATTATTTTTACAATCTGTGGTTTGCAACCAAAGAAAATGCATACCGAAAACACCTTTACTGCAGTAAGATGACTCACGGTGCATTGCATGAGGGCTATCAAACAGATGCCAACTTGGCATTGGTAGGAAATGAGAGTTTTGGGTGTTTTATATGCTGAGCAGCACATTGGACTAATATGATGACTGTACTGTGCTTTAAGCTTGTTGTGAAACCTGGAGGATCACTGTTTACTTGCATGGTTTGCAATGCAAGTGGTCTCTGTATTCCCTGAGCCACAAGGGGATTTCCATTTTGAATGTTATCCGAGTGACTCTGCACAGAAAGTATGTATGTCTGTATTGGGTAGTCTTGATAATGAAATGTGCATGCACACACAGATGTGGCACGCACACAAAAACAGATAAAAAGCCAGGTAAATGAGGATCTTGTAGAACTGTATTCTGCCATAAGTACTTGCTTTCAAGGTGAGGGTTAAAGGAAGCAAAGTGATATATTTCCTCTTCAAGGCACTCGAGTCAGTCTGATGTGCAGGATCCACAGAAACGTCCCTTCTATTTCTGAGTTTAACACCGTATCACTACAGATGGGGTTTGAATTTAGCATTATCTCCCACATACTGCCTGAACCTGTGCGGCTTGACTGAGTTCACGCAAGTATTTCCTGTTTTTATTCTTCCATCCTTATTCAAAGAATTGTGTACTTTGATTCCTGAGGATGAATGGTTGTTATTTTTCATGAACAGGCATTTGCAACAAACATAGAGGATCTTTATTGACAGACCATGCTTTTGAAACAGCTAACTCCACCTTTAAAAGAACCCACTGTTTTTAATTTATTATGGATGTTGTCATCACTGGGCCAGCATTTATCTTTTGTTCCTAAGCTGCCTTGAATCGCTGCAGTCTTTGTTGTGCAGATCCACCCACAAAGTTGCTAGGTAGGAAGTTTGAGTTTTGATCCCATGACTTACAATTTTGAACTTTGGGCTGTTCTTCTGCCACTGCCATGATGTTTACTTCATTTCCCAGCAGCCACCAGCCAACGTAGGGTTAAATCAGGAGGACTCCAGCAGAGGATCAGATAACTCCAGCTATGAGGAACCACTGTCACCCATCTCTGCCAGCTCCTCAACATCTCGGAGGCGCCAGAATGATCGAGAGTTGGATATTCACGATATGAGAGTGCGAGAACCAATGGGAATCGGTCATCACTTTTTGCCCAATGACCCCACCAAGTGGAATGTGGAGGACGTGTGTGAGTTCATCCGTTCACTGCCAGGTATTTTAGTTTCATCAAATGTATTTAGATTTTACTTGGTGGGGGTCAGTTTAAGATGTTGATTTTATGTAAACCTGCTCCTGAAACTTGTACTTGTAATATATTCTTTGTTGTTTATGTGCAAATTTGGTTTTCTCTATCTGCCCTTTTTGTTAGGGTCTCTCGATGTTTAGTATGAAAGCCTTTTGTTCCCATAGCTGTAACTCCAACAGTGTGCACATGGCTTCTATACACTGTATCAATGCAACAAACTGAAAGTGTGGAGGTTATGACATGGTCTCATTTGTGTTTCTATACTGAATGGTGTGGAATTTTGAAATGATCAGTATGCAGTGCCCTTAATGTCAGTTTTAAATCCCCCTCTATTAAGAGTACTGACTTCCAAAGATGTACAAATTTCAGGAGTACCAGCCCCTCTCTCTCGCAATTGATTGATTGATTGGCTTTTCTTCAGATTGTGCCTGGATAATAGCTGCTGATGAGCACTGAAGACCAACTAATCAGAGTTCACATCCAAGCACTTTAGCTGTGAGGAGAGAGATAAATACAGAGGAACCTCAACATTTGAATAATGAATGTTCAGATAACAGTTTAGCCAAGCATCAGGACCTTGCGTGCTTGTCCGGATAATCCGAAATTCGGATAATCGAATGCCGGATAATCAAGGTTCCACTGTATTCCTCTCTCTCTAGCTGTCAGACTAATTACAGCACCTCACATTCTGTCTGTCCTATTCATCATATGTCCTTTCATATTTATTGGATATTCTAAAACATTCCCAAATATAGCAACAGAAGGAAGCCATTCTGCGTTATAAGTTTAGGCTGCCATTCAGTTCAATTATGGTTGATCTTAAGAAAAATCTTGTAGTTTTGAACTTTTCAGTTGACCTAACCCCAACAGTTTTATAGGGGAGGAAATGCTTTTTGGACATCATCCCTAAATGACCTACTTTAAGGTTCTGTCTTAAAACATTACAATTGGATCATTCCTGTAGTCCTCAGTAACAGGAATGTAATTGCAGTCTGTGGAACCTTTCCTCAAAATCTTCCCTTTTATTTAGGAGAATCTGTTCTGCATCCCCTCCTGAGGTCAGTATCTCCTTCTTGAGGACAGACTTTGGTATAATGGCAATGTCACTAGTAATCCAGAGACCCCCCCAGCTAATGCTTTGTGGACATGGGTTCAAATCCTACCAGAGCAACTAATGGAATTAGAATTCCATTAATAAATCTGAAATGTAAAGCTAGTCTCAGTAACGGTAACCATGAAACAGTTATCAGTTGTTAAAGCCTATTCTGTCAATGAGTGATGCACTTTAGTGGTAATGCCACCAGACTAGTAATCCAGAGATCCAAATGGGTTCACATCCCATCTTGGTAGTTAGTGAATTGAAATTTAGTTAATAATTCTGGAATATAAGTTTTTAATATTGGTGATCACATCTTAAAAAAAAAAACCCATCAAGTTCACTAATATCCAAAGTTTGTGAGAAGATTTGTAGCTCAGGTGCTCATTGTTGTGGTTCTGTTCGCCGAGCTGGGAATTTGTGTTGCAGACGTTTCGTCCCCTGTCTAGGTGACATCCTCAGTGCTTGGGAGCCTCCTGTGAAGCGCTTCTGTGATCTTTCCTCCAGCATTTGTAGTGGTTTGAATCTGCCGCTTCCGGTTGTCAGTTCCAGCTGTCCGCTGCAGTGGTCGGTATATTGGGTCCAGGTCGATGTGCTTATTGACTGAATCTGTGGATGAGTGCCATGCCTCTAGGAATTCCCTGGCTGTTCTCTGTTTGGCTTGTCCTATAATAGTAGTGTTGTCCCAGTCGAATTCATGTTGCTGGTTATCTGCGTGTGTGGCTACTAAGGATAGCTGGTCGTGTCGTTTCGTGGCTAGTTAGTGTTCATGGATGCGGATCGTTAGCTGTCTTCCTGTTTGTCCTATGTAGTGTTTTGTGCAGTCCTTGCATGGGATTTTGTACACTACATTGGCTTTGCAGTCCCATGCAAGGGACAGGGGACGAAACATCTGCAACACAAATTCCCAGCTCGGCGAACAGAATCACTAATATCCTTTAGTGGAGGAAATGTGTTCCCCAGTCTGGCCAACAGATGACTCGAGACTTACAGTGATGTGATTGGCTCTTAACTGTCCTCTGAACTAGCCTTAGCAAGACACTCTGTTCAAGAACATCAGATGCTAGCCTTGCCAGTGATGCCTACATTCCCATGCAAGAATAAAGTGTGGTGCCCAGAACTAAAGCCAGTTACTCCAGATGGAGTTAGATCAGAGCTTTATAAAACTCTGGCATAATGTTTGTTTCCTTGTGTTACATTCCAAGAACCTTTTTTTAAAAATATTTTGTACTTCTGCAGTACTTTTCACATTTCATAGCATGGCAGCTTTCTATCCTATCCTTCAATTTCACTTCTCTTAACAGTGGTTTGGACAGAGTTTAAAAATCTCACAACACCAGGTCCAACAGATTTATTTGTAAGTACCAGCTTTGAGTGCTGCTCCTTCATCAGGCACGGTGGCTCAGTAGTTAGCACTGCTGTCTCACAGTGCCAGGGATCCAGGTACAATTCGTGGGTGACTGTCTGTGTGGAGTTTGCACATTCTCCCCATGTCTGCGTGGGTTTCCTCCAGGTGCTCTGGTTTCCTCCCACAGTCCAAAGATGTGCAGGTTAGGTGAATTGGCCATGCTAAATTGCCCGTAGTGTTCAGGGCTGTGTAGGTTAGGTGTAAATGTAGTCGGGGTAAATGTAGGATAGAGGAATGGGTCTGGATGGGTTATTCGTTGGCAGGTCGGTGTGACGTTTTGGGCCAGATGGCCTGTTTCCACACTGTAGGGATTCTATGATTCACCAAGTGGAAGATGAGACCCTTTATGGTTTTATTATACATGGATCATAACCAGCAGGAAACTGTTCCAAAACTTTGCACATCACACTGCACATCTAAGAATATTGAATTGGAAAGGAAGAGTTGCTCAGAGCACTCAGAAACATGACATGCATTGGATTTTATCCTGATAGATACTAAAACAAAAACTGCGGATGCTGGAGATGTGAAACAAAAGCATTAAGTGTTGGAGAAACTCAGTGATTCTGGCAACATCTATCAGAGAAAGTCATTGCACTTGAAATATTTGTTTTTCTGTCCAAAGATGCTGTCAGACTGGTTGAGCTTCTCCAGCAATTTCTGATTTTAATTTATCCTGACACTTACAGAAGGGATAACAGCATTTCATTGAGCGTGTAAATTCCAGGACTGTCAAGTTCTTGTTGTCTGTTTCTCCTCAGGTTGCCAGGAGATTGCTGATGAATTCCGGGCACAGGAAATTGATGGCCAGGCCCTTTTGCTGCTCAAAGAAGATCATCTGATGACTGCCATGAACATCAAGTTAGGGCCAGCTTTGAAAATTTATGCCCGAATCAACATGCTGAAAGATTCTTAACCAAAAGCTATGGGAAATAGAGGAATGTTGGACAACTAGAGGAATGGCTATTCTATAAGCCGAGGTTTCTGGTCACTGTGATGATAGTTCTGTTTGGAAAGAAAACGGAAGTGTTGTACAATAAACTCCAACTGCAATGAGTGCAACACAAAACAATTATTGGCTTCATGAGAAGCTTGCATTCCGGGTACCATTTTTCCTGAATATGGAAAAGGAAGTGCTATTCCATAAGCAAAAATAAATGCAGCAGTATTGGCGCAAGGAGTCTTCTCCCCAATGTGATTCAATGCATTGAGTGTTTAGATAATGATTCTTTTACAGAATGTTGTGAACCTGCCAGTGGTTGGCAATTGGACACCTCACTGACATCCTGAAAATCATTGTTTTTTTGGAACTAGATCTGTCCTGAGGTTGGTCTCTATTTGAATCTGCATGTTTAGAGATTAGACTTGCTGTAGAATGATTTGATAATCAAGATCTATTTTGTGATCTTTTAATGTGCCTGGAATAACAATGGTGCTGTAAAATGACTCTAATTGTAATTGTATAAGACTGGATGATGAAGTATTTGTGTGGATGTTCCTGTTTCTAGAATTTTTAGATCACGTAAAAGAAACAAGTGATTTAATGTTCTGTCTGTGTGGCAGTATTTCCTTTACAAACTACAGCTGAAAACCCTCACCTGTAAATATTCTTTCCCCAACATGCCATAGATTTCATTTTCCAAGGTCCTTTTTCCCTCTTTCACTTTTTTTCCTGAACTTTTATAATAGTGATTCAGAAATCTGAACAGGCCAGAATTTAGTATTACAACTGAAAATATTGTATTTTAGTGCATGGATTAAACTGAAGGGTTAAGATGACATGCAGCTGGCTCTTGTGTGATTTAGTACAAGAGTCTGAGCTGCATTCCCAGGAGGAGTTGGGAATTTACAAAATGGGAAAAGGACAGAGGCAATTGTGTTCTCACCCAATCCATTTGCTATTTGTCTACCTGCCAATTAATTCAGGCCACAGCTCTTGAAGATTGATTCTGCGCAGTGAATGGGAGGGACCAGTCACAATCCTGTGCTTGACTTATGGTCACATACACACTTCCATTATATCGGGAGTAGCTTGTCCCCTCTCTCTCTCTCTCTTCCCCGCCCCCTTCCCAACGCCTCCAGTAATCAAATCCCAGAAATACTGAAGCTAATAGCTAGTTTTCCCCCCACCTCCCACCCTGGCACCCAACGTCTATAAGCTCTAAAACCCCAGAAGCATTCAAGCTAATTGAGACACTGACTATCTTTGATTTGGAACCTGCAGCTTTGCACCTATTGTTCACTCTCTGCATTCTCCCAGATGAAATCTCCCCACTGTTCTCAATAAACTAGTTTTGGTAGAAGTGGTATGGTCATTAGTGCAGCTCAACCATTATCATTGCTGGCCAAAGCTCAGGGTTGTAATAAAAGCAATCTTTTGGCCACTTGCAGAGTTTGGAGTCTTGTATGACAGCACACTGTCTATGATGCAATACTATCTCCATTCTTATTGATGAATACTATATTTGCTGACCTTAAAGACCAATTAAATTAAAAATAAAGTATGATCTTACAAAGCAAGACATAGAAATGTAGCTTTAACCATTGATCTTTAATGTTGTTAAAGGGACAATATATTTTGGGTGTGCAGCTGGTCACTGGCTTACTTAGTGTTGTGCAGGCAGTTCTTAAACTGAAAATCTGATTTGCTTCAATATTTACATACACAGAAGACTCCCAGAATTCCTTTCTCTTGCTTCACAGTTGCTATAAGTGATTCATTTCAAGTGGCTAACCTTAAAAGAAAAAAATTCTACGATCACACGGAGCAACTAAAACATATAGATTTAATTTCTGGTAACTACTTCACACCAGTCACAGAAGGTCAAGTATTAGCTGTCTAACAAAAATTTCTCCGTTTTTTTTCTGTTTTATAAGAATTTCATTTTATTTTTGCCAGAAGCTAAAAGAAAATAAAGTTTCACGAGGAGTCCGAGTGAAGAAAGTTTTTAGCTCCCCTGATAACTTTGCTCAAAACTGGCACATTTGCTTTTGGAAAGTCTGCACTGTTATTTACTTAAAATGTAATAGGTATTGCAAACAATGGATTATGATGTGTTTTGAATTCCTTTTGACCTGGTAACTTGTCTGGCAAAGTAGGCAATGTCCTTCTAAATATTGTGAGTATTCTGAGCTTATGAAATTATGTAGCATTTTAGAGTCTACAAGTCAATCATGCCTTTTCGAATTACAGTGACTGTATTCCACTTGAGGAAACCATCTTTTGTACACTACAAATAGAAAGGCTTCAGATGACCAAAGACATGTTCAAAATGTGGCTTACCAGATTTGGTCATTTCCCTGTCCTGTTTGTTTTCTCCTTTAGAGAAAGTACTGTGTTGATTACATTTCAATGTTCATTTGTTCAGGACTTGAATTTGAATGATAAGTCATTTGTAGTTTTTTTTTAAAAAGCTTTGAATTACTTTTGTGTGTTTTGTGTTTGTATTTTTGTGAAAAAGTATTAGTACTGAAATGTTTATTTGACAAAATGGTATTTGAAAAACTCCTAGCTCAATCCACTGAAACTATATTCAAATAAATAAAATTCCACTGTCCTTTGAGATGGTTACACCTTACAGACCTCTGGCTTAGCTGTGCACTGCCCACTATGGAACTTGCCTGTATTAAACCAGAGTGCAGTTCAGTGATTTCTGTTAGAGAGCAATAGTCAAATGCTACAACTGGTTTCAACAGCCACTGTACAAGACAGGAGAACAACGGAGGAGAGTTGACTAGAATCCCCGATTCTGACCCGTGATCCATATTCCCTAGGTTGTGTTGGCTGACTGAAGTTTGATCAGCAAGTTACCCATTGAAGTGATAGAACATTACAGCGCAGTCTCAATTAAGTCACCTCTCAACCACCTTCTCTCTAACAAAAACAGCTTCCAGCCCCTCCAACTTTCCTCATAAGACCTTCCCTCCATACCAGACAACTTCCTAGTAAATGTCCTCTGCACCCTTTCCAAAGCTTCCACATCCTTCCTGTAATGCGGTGACCAGTACTGTATGCAATACTCCAGCTCTTCCAATATACAATTTCAGTTACATCTCTCTATTCATCTACACTACAAAGTATCTTACCATTAGCCCAGTACTCTTTATTCCTGTTGCTCTTTGCAAAGTGAATCACCTCACCCTTTTTCACATTTAAACTCCATTTGCCACCTCTCGGCCCAGCCCTGCAGCTTATCTACGTCCCTCTGTAACCTGCAACCTGTTCAGCACAATTCACAACTCCACCAACCCTTAGTGTCATCTGCAAATTTATTAACCCATCCTTCTATGCCCTCATCTAGGTCACTTGTTAAAAATGACAAACCAGAGTGGCCCCAAAACAGATCATTGCAGTACACCACTAGTAACTGAACTCCAGGATGACCAAGTTAAATATCTCTCAACACCAGGTTTATTTGGAAGCACTAGCTTTCGGAGCGCTGCTTCTTCTTCAGGTGGTGTAGATATTAAGATTGTAAGACAGAATTTATAGCAAAAGTTTACAGTGTGATGTAACTGAAGTTATATATTGAAAAAGACCTGGATTGTTTAAGTCTGTCATCTTTTAGAATGACCATGTTGGTTTCAGTTCTTTCATACGTAAATCGCAAAACAATCCAGGTCTTTGTGAAGTAACTGAAATTATATATCAATGTAAACTTTTGCTATAAATTCTATGTCCTACGATCTTATACTCCACAATCACCTGATGGAAAAGCAGCGTTTCGAAAGCTAGTGCTTCCAAATAAACCTGTTGGACTATAACCTGGTGTTGTGTGATTTTTAACTTTGTACACCCCAATCCAACACTGGCATCTCCAAATCCAGGATGACCATTTCCCATGAACCGCCACCCTATGTCTTCTTTCAACTAGCCAACTTCTGATCCAAACCACTAAATAACCCTGAATCCCAGGACTCCGTATTTTGTGCACTAGCCTACCGTGGGGCACCTTATCAAATGTCTTACTGAAATCCATATACACCACATTAATCACTTTACCTTCATCCACCTATTTGGTCACCTTATCAAAGAACTCAATAAGGTTTGGAAGGAACGACCTAGCCGTCACAAAACTATGATGGGTACTAAGGTGAGACGCCAAGAGGGCTTCCCACTGTTAATGAAACCAAATCACAGCAAACCAGTTCCTTCAGGAAATAAGGGTGTAAATTTGACAGTGCGGCAGTCTTAAACCTCCAAACAACCCCAACCCCCACCCTGATAGGCTGCTTTCTCTCCAGACACTGCCAGACCTGTTGAGCTTTTCCAGCAATTTCTGTTTTTGTCAAATACTTTGTTCATATTTCATGCTGACAGATCAGAATTCTCAGACTAGTGCTATTCAAAAGTTTACTAATTTGAAATGAGTCAATATTTATACTCAAATCTGTCAAATTTATATTTTACAATCTTTATATTTTACAACCAACAGATTTTACATGATTATGGTAGTACAATTTGCCTGCTAAGAACCACAATATCACTCGTTTCCTCAAACATCTCTAATTTTGAGAATATTAGCACGAAAGGAAGCCTTTTGAGTATTTTCAACTGTATATTTCTTTAAAGTGCCATCCTTGACATATGACTTCATAAATTGATGTACCTAAGTAGCAAAACACAAAGTAATGAACAATTTAGGACTAGGAGCTGCTGTTTTGTCAGATAGCATTAAGACTTTTTCAGCCAAATTACAAAACTCAGATGGAGTTACTTGAAGAAATTGAGCTGGAACTTAGTTATTTTGCCCTAATTTTGTTTTTTTTTTAACTAAAAATGTAGTAATATGCATTGGTTATAAAATATGCCAAGTTTTGTCATTGTTTTTACGTTTTAAAGCCATTCTTGAGACCTCTTGTATTGTTTTTGAGTGCCTGCCTCAGGTTTTGAATTATATTTCAATGTGCATGCACATGTTTTAAAAACATAGACAGTTTCGTAAATGAATATCTATTTGCAGTACCTGTCCTTATTTCACCAAACCTTTGACTGAGTTTGAGTAGTTGCGGGTCCTCTTTCTGGTGACTGATGTCAATGTGAATTGAAATTGCAATGTTTACATTCCTGCAAGATATCAGTTTCCTGGTAACCACCTGTATTGCTAGGTTCAGCACCTGGTATGGCCTGGTTTTGTTGTCTTTAATAACATTCTCACTGTTACATTACATAAACAGTAAATTCCACACCAAAACTGACAACACAAGCTCCTATGGATGCACTGAGAATAATTACTGAGCTGTTCAATTTGTGCAGAAACATGACCTGATTGAGTGATCGGTTACTTTTGACTACAGGTTTTTTTGTGTTGATACATAATAAATTGATTTTAACAATATTGTCTCTATCCTTTTTTTTGTTTTTATGCTAAATTTTATTGTCTGATTTTAATCAATATGTAGAATCTAAGAGATCATCCAGGTCAATTAAGTTATTTACAGGTTTGAAAGGGTTAATACTGAGGAAGATCATAATCTCCACCCACTATGATACTACCAGATGGACATAGGGGCAAGAATGGACTCTGACCTCTGAGCATGTCGAAACATATAATCCTCCTCTATGATCAATGTAACCTGTAACTAGTTTCTAATATGCAATAAACTGAACCTTTCTAGTTCAACCAGGCAGTGGTTCTCCTCACCCACACCAGACTGAGTAGGTCCTGCAGTTACCTAAACCTCAGAGGATCATGGCAGTAATCCTCACAGTGAGCAGCAGTTCATACAGTATGCTCAGCTGCACCATCATACAACACCATTCGACGGACATAAAGATGACAACTCTGTGAAGAGTACAGTGAAAAGTCAATGGAAGCCACCTCACGTAGGAGTAGTGTTCAATCCATGTGTTTCATTTAAATTGATAAACTGCAGATTGGGGTGCCTCAACTAAATGATTGTAATCTGTACACAGTTCTTCCCCTATGCTACACTGAGCAAGCCAATATCTTCTATTGCAGGAAGGGGAGTTGAGTATTCTGCACCTTTGTTTTTATCCAATTTATTTACCCAACACCAATTTGCATGTGGCTCAGGTAGTAATCTGGACATCATTATCTTGGTGGTTTTGCTTTTTAGTTTAGTCCTGGGTTGCTTCCAATCCCTCAACAAAACCTTTTGCCAATTGTACAAATGTTGGTGCACACTATCTTCCCCCCCACTCCCATCACACCAAGTTCCCCTCCAGCCCAAAAGAGATGCCCTGTACCTTGACTCCATATAAGGAACACAGCCTTCAGGGCTCTTGTCTTTGCTGCACAAACAGTATCTACTCCCCTAACCATGCTATCCTCTATTACTATTCCTGAATGGACCGCACACTATGGTCAGTTCACTCATCCTGCCTGAAGTATGCGCCCTTGAAAACATCTGGGACAAGAACCTCATGGTGGGCAATGGCTGAGGCTCCTCCAAGCTAAATTCTAGATCCTCATACCTCCTCCCATGCAGTCACACACTCCTGGCCTTTGCCACATATTTAATTTGATAGTCAATCCCCTTGAAATTATTTCTCTCTCTCAAAAACATGTACTCTGTCACTTCCTTGACTTGTCAGTATCCACAACTCTGATTCCAATTTATCCACTGAGTTCAAGTTCCTCAACATCTGACACTTGTTTCAGCATCCACCACTCCCACATACTACAGCTGCAACACATCACCTGCCACCCACCTCTTCTATTTAATTAATTTGAATGGCAAATATTTTAAAAGTCAATTTCTTATCCATTCAATTGCAATAGTCTGTCTGATTGGCCAAATAGTTTAAAATCAGTCACCTACCTTTTCTCTAGTGACATCACAGTCTGGCTCTGACAGGCAGAAACCGGTTGAAGGGAGCTCGCTGCTGCCCTACTCACTGATGTTAGCTCTCTTCATTCTGATCAGCTTCCATAAGTTCATGGTGAAAGTTGGAATGTGGAGTTGTGGCTGCTATCACATCAATCATGATATTACCAAATGCAGAGCAGGCTCAAGGGGGTGAGTAGCCTATTAGGTTAGATTCTCTACAGTGTGGAAACAGGCCCTTCAGCCCAACAAGTCCACACTAACCCTCCGAGGAGTAACCCACCCAGAACCATTTCCCTCTGACTAATGCACATAACACTATGAGCAATTTCCCATGGCCAATCCACCCTAAACTGCACATGTTTGGACTGTGGGAGGAAACTGGAGCACCTGGAGGAAATCCACGCAGACACAGGGAGAATGTACAAACTCCACCTAGTCTCCCAAGGCTGGAATTGAACCTGGATCCCTGGCACTGTGAGGCTGCAGTGGTAACCACCAAGCCACTGTGCCACCCCTATTCCTGGGGTTAGTTTGTCCATTCATAAGACAAACCCAAATGACTAAGAGACTGAGCAGATTATCTATCAATGACAGGGCAGCATGGTGACTCAGTGATTAGCACAGCTGCCTCACAGCACCAGAGACCAGGGTTCGATTCCATCTCCCCGACAACTGTCTATGTGGAGTTTGCACTTTCTTCTCCTGTCTGCGTGGGTTTCCTCTCACAGTCGAAAGAATGGCAGGTTAGGTGGATTGGCTATGCTAAATTGTGCCCAGTTTCTAGGAATGTACAGGCTACATGAATTAACCATGGAAAGGGTAAGGGGTGGGTCTGGGTGGGATGCTCTTTTGGGGGGTCAGTGTGTTCTCAGGCTAAAATGGCCTACACCCACACGGATGATTTGATGACAACATTTAGATACAGTACAAAAGAAATGCCACACTGTTGGAGGTGACATTTTTTCAGTTGAAGTATTGCAAGATTCTATCTCTATCCTTAGGACTTCCAACAATCCCAAAATAGTATTTTAAAAGAATGTCAACTAATGCTAATGTCCAGGTCAATCTTTATCCCTGCACCAAGATTACTAAAATAGATTATCTGGCATTTACTTCAGGGATATTTTCTGGGGCCTTGCTAAAAATTTGAGTTCATTCCACAGTTGGTTCTTCTAGGAAGTAACCCAAGGTTGCAATTATCACCTTGGACTGAGTTTGTACAAATGAATGTTCTCCCTAAACAGCATTTTAAAATATTCTATAATTATATATTCAATAAATGTAATTTTACTGATTATATATATTACTAAGCAGTTTTATTTTTAAATGCACCAGAAATAGGTTTGTATAAATGCACTGCTCAGAGTCAAACTGAACTCAAAAAAAAATTTTAAAAAGTGACTGCACTCATCAATTATAAGTGAAACAGAGGTTTTACTTTGGAGTTTGATAACACTTTGTCACATTTTTGAACATTGTATAATATGTGTACATTCTCACTTGTGCAACTGAGTGCAATAAGATAACTGAGCTAATAATGTTTTCACAGATTTTAACGAATTTTGGCTAGACCATTTTTTATATTCTCTTCTTAGAAAGTTTCAAATGAATTTTCATTACCATCTGAATAAGCAAATCTGAATAATCTCAATTATTATCTCAGTCAAAAGACAGCACCAGCATCAGTTCCTAGGTTACTGCACCAACTACTTACATGCAAAAGGGGTGAGGCTTAAACCTGCAATTTTCCATCTCAGAGGCAATAATACAAACATGGTGCTGAGCTGAAAGAATGAAATATGTAGCAACTGTAACAGTGAGCTATAAGACCAGTTCGCCTGTTTGATTGGAAGTAGTTGAGAGTTAATTGGCTAGGATTGTGAGAGAACTTCCCGTCTAATCCAAACAATCTTCTATCCTGAGGAAGGTACAGATTGTCTGGAGGACAGAGCATGCAGTAGATTTTCTAGCAGACAATTTTACAGCAGCATTGTAAATTGCGCCCAGTTTCCAGGGATTTACCATGGCAATATCTTAGAGGCAGTAGTCATTATAATCTTTACAATTGTTTATGACCAACTGCCACTTCCCATGCAGCTCATTGCTAGTCAAGCCTCTCAATTGTCAGCCAGCTAGATGGATTGAGGAGTTAGGCATGAGTACTATCATGCCTTATATGCTAGGCATGAGTACTATCATGCCTTATATGCTACCGATTTTGGAGTCTAGTTTCAAACTGTGAGCCAGTAACATTTTCAGTCCCTAGGAAATATCTGTCTTATTGTAATGAGGCCATCTTCAGGAATTGTTGCTTGTTTTCAGAATTCTGCCTGCAGAACGATCCCAGCTGGTGGTGCCATTCCACCCATCGTCTCTGTGCTGGTTATCCGAATAAACAGGTGGTTAGTACTGCTGCCTCACAGCGCCAGTGACCCGGGTTCAATCCCGCCTCAGGTGACTGTGTGTGTGTGGAGTTTGCATGTTCTCCCCGTGTCTGTGTGGATTTCCATCGGGGTGCAGGTCATGTGAATTGGCCATGCTAAATTGCCCATAGTGTGAGGTGCATTAGTCAGGGGAAATGTAGGGGAATGGTAATAGGGAAGGCAGATGTATCATTTCTTCTTTATTTGAAAGGCAAGTAGGGAGGTTTTGCTAAATTTATACAAGGCAGTAGTCAGAGCACAGCCATAAGGAGTGTGGGTGAGTTACTCTTCGGAGGGTCGGTGTTGAGCCAAATGGCCTGTTTCCACGCTGTAGGGAATCTAATCTAATCTAACAATTCGCCCAGTGGCACTCAACTGCCCTTTTCCCATAGTCCTGCAAGCGTATCCTTGTCAGATAAATGATCCAAATGCCCTTTGAAAGGCACAGCTGAATCTGCCTCCACTTCCCCCGATCAGTGAATTCCACACCCTGACTAATTTCTACATTTAAAAGAAGTTTTTCCTGATGTCGTCATTACTGCTTTTGCCAATTATTTCTAAATCATAATAGTGAATGCTCAAGAAAGTCAGCAGATCTGGCAGCATCTGTGGAGACAAACAGAGTTACGATTTTGAGTCTGAATAGTACTAAAGAATTTATACCAGGCTTGAAATATTAACTCTTTCTCTCTCAACAGATGCTGCCAGACCCACTGGGTTTCTCCTGCACTCCCAGTGTTTGTTTCACAATTCCAGCAGACACAGGATTTTGCTTTCACTTTTAAATCAGTTTCAATTACAGTCAATCCTCCAAATTTCAAGCTTTCTGTCAATGGGAACAGTTCCTCCCTATCTGCTTTGTCTAGCTTCTGAACATTTTTGGCAAATCTTGTTTCAACATTTTCTTCTCCAAGTTTTTTTCCCTCCCTGTAATCACTGCCGTGAATCTTTTCTCTCTAATGTTGTCACAACCTTCTTAAAATGTGAAATCCATAACTGGACACAATACTTTTGATACAGGTATAAAATACCTTCCTGAAGAAGGGCTCATGCCCGAAACGTCAATTCTCCTGCTCCTTGGATGCTGCCTGACCTGCTGTGCTTTTCCAGCAACACATTTTTAGCTCTGATCTCCGCATCTGCAGTCCTCACTTTCTCCTTTCTATTATAGACTCCTATTTGGAAAACCCAGGATTGCACATGCCCCACGCTTTCAACCCATCTCCAATGAATTGTGCTCATTTGGCCCCACACCTGGGTTCACCAAGACGTGGACAGTGAGCAGCAGTGATTATTTGAACATTACATTAACTACTTGCGAGCATAACAAAATTGCAGAAAACTTCAATAATACGACAGTTCACAGAATCCAGACCCTCATTCTTTAGTGTAACAGACATTTCACTGAAACTGGGCTGTAGTTATCACCTCTCTGCTGACATCTAGTGAGAAAAGAAAATCTCACTCAGAGTATATCACTATTGTAATAGTAATAGGTGCCTGAAGTTAGACAGATCGTATTTGGATCAGCTTAAAGCCAGCTACACTGGAACAGGATTTTGCCCTTTGGAGGTTAGCTTGAGGCCTGCTTCATCTATCTGCCCTTTATAAGTCATGGCATTTGTCTGTGGTTTAGTAAATGATGGCTATGGTTAGCAGGTAATAGGGGAAGGCAGACATATCCTTTGTCTTTTATTTGAAAGGCAATATGGGATAAAAGTAGGGAGATTTTGCTAAGACTAGTCAGACCACAGCCATAATACTGTAAACATTTTTGGGCCCCTTATCAAAGGAAAGACAGACTGCCACTGGAGACAGGCTAGAGAAGGTTCACTCGGCTGAGACTAGATATTGAAGGCATTGTCTTAAAAGGTCAGGTCGAGTAGGGTGGGCCTGTGCTCATTGGAATTTAGAAGAATGAGAGGAGACTTTACTAAAACATAAAAGACTCTCAAGGGCTTGACAGGATAGATGCTGAGACATTACTTCCCTTTGTGGGAGAGTAGAGGACCAAAGGGCATAATCTTAGGGTAAGGAGTCACACATTTACAACAGGGAAGAGGGCTTGTCTCTCTCAGAGGCTAGTCGATCTTTTGAAGTCTACCACAAAGGGTTGAAGATGTTGGGTTGGTAAGTATATACAAGGCTGAGGTAGACAGATTTTTAACCAATAAGGGAATGAAGGGTTATGTGGAAAAGACAGGAAAGTGGAGTTGAGGGTTTTTAGATCAGCAACAAAATTAAAGAATCAATTATTGTTAATTGTTAAATCTTCAATCAGTCAATCGTTGCACAAAAACAAAAGAAGCCCTGTTTGTGCATGAACTATGAATACTTCCGAAATTCCAATGAAACCCCATTTAAGATCAGATGGGCCAATGGGCTGAGGAATGGCAAGGTGGAATTTAATTTATATAAATGTGAGGTGCTGCATTTTAGAAAGGCAAATCAGTACAGGACTTATACACTGAATGGTAAGATCTTGGGAAATGTTGCTGAACAAAAAGTCCTTGAAGTACAGGTTCATGGCTCTTTGAAAGTAGAGTCGCAGGTAGATAGGATAATGAAGAATGCTTTCCTTTATTGGTTAGAACATTGAGTATAGGCGTTGGGAGATTATTTGGGGCTGTTCAGGACATTTGTTAGGCCACTTTTGGAATACTGTGTGCAATTCTGGTCTCCCTCCTATCAGAAGGATGTTGTGAAACTTGAAATGGTTCAGAAAAGATTTACACGGATGTTGCCAGGGTTGGAGGATTTGAGCTATAGGGTGAGGTTGAATAGGCTGGGGCTGTTTTCTCTGGAGCGTCAGAGGCTGAGGGGTGACTTTATAGAGGTTTATAAAATCATGAGGGGCATGGATAGGGTAAATAGACACAATCATTTCCCTAGGGTGGGGGAGTCCAGAACTAGAAGGGGTAGGTTTAGGGTGAGAGGGGAAAAATATAAAAGGGACCTGAGGGGCAACTTTTTCCACACAGAGGGTGGCGTGTGTATGGAATGAGGAATTGGTGGAGACTGGTATAATTGCAACATTTAAAAGGCATCTGAATGGGTATATGAATAGGAAGGGTTTAGAGAGATATGGGTGAATGCTGGTAAATGGGACTAGATTAATGTAGAATATCTGATCAGCATGGACGACTTAGACTGAAGTGTCTGTGTCTGTGTTGTACATCTCCATGACTCTGTATACCCAGCCTGTATCGGGGTGTAAACAGACTGTGCCCAACCATATCCAGATGTATCCATTGGCTGTGCCCTGATATACCTAGAGATATCTAATTGTGCCAGATATACCTGTACCGGTCTGTTAACTCACTCCATTCCAGGTATATTCCAGTTTATTGAAGCTGTGTACCCTGTCATACCTGGGCCATACATGTATTCTTCAAAAATGCCAACATTTTTATGCACAGGTTCGAACAAGATTTCTTCTCTCTGCAGAATCTCCAACCAACATTGTACACTAGGTACACTAACGACATTTTCTTCCTCTGGACCCATGGCGAGGAGTCACTAATAAAACTACACAGTGACATCAACAAGTTTCATCCCACCATCAAACTCACCATGGACTACCCTCGAATATCTGTCTCATTCTTGCACACAAGCGTCTCCATCAAGGATGGACACCTCAGCACCACACTCTACCGCAAACCCGCAAACAACCTCACAATGCGACACTTCTCCAGCTTCCACCCAAAACATATTAAAACAGCCATTCCCTATGGACAAGCCCTACACATACACCGGATCTGCTCAGATGAGGAGGAACGTGAAGGACACCTGGAAGTACTCAAGGATGCCCTCATAAGAACGGGGTACGATGCTCAACTCATCGACTGCCAGTTCTGACGTGCCACAGCAAGGAACCGTTATGACCTCCTCAGGAGACAGACACATGCTGCAACCCACAGGGTACCCTTCGTTGTAGTTCAGTACTTCCCAGGAGCTGAAAAATTCTTCGTGACCATGTTCTTCGTGACCTGCAACGCATTATCAATGAGGATGAGCACCTCACCAAGACCTTCCCCACACCTCCACTACTTGCCTTTAAACAACCGTCAAACCTCAAACAGATTGTTGTTCGTAGCAAGTTGCCCGGCTCTCAAGACAACTCCATACAACCCTGTCACGGTGGACACTGCAAGACGTGTCAGATTGTGGACATAGATACCACTATTACGCGTGGGAACACCTCCCACCTTTGTACATGGCAGGTACTCACGTGACTCAGTCAACGTTGTCTATCTTATACGTTGCAGGCAAGGATGCCCGGAGGCATGGTACATTGGGGAAACTGAGCAAAGGCTACGACAACAGATGAATGGGCACAGCACAACAATCAACAGACAGGAGGGTTCCCTCCCAGTTGGGGAACACTTCAGTGGTCCAGGACATTCAGCCTCGGACCTTCGGGTGACCGTCCTCAAAGGTGGACTTCGGGACAGGCAGCAAAGAAAAGTGGCCGAGCAGAGGCTGATAGCTAAGTTCGGTACCCATAGGGAGGGCCTCAACCGGGACCTTAGGTTCATGTCACATTACAGGTGACCACCATTGCACGATACACACATGCACACACACAGGCACTCCTATACACACAGACACGCACACAGACACCCACACACACCCTTGCAGACACACACACTCTCACACTCACACATGCACCCCCTCACAGGCTTAAGACACTCTGCACTCACTACACACACACACATTCACTTTCTCACACACACAACCCCCAACCCAGACAGACACACACACACACAGACAAAGACCCACATGCACGCATATATTTTGTGGGGTGAATTTGTACTTGCAGGGTTACATTGTACTTTGCTCAAAAACTGCATGAATTTATGTAAAACTCCGTTATCTCACTTTTTAGATTAGAATCAATCTAAACATCATGGCATAGACAGAGAACACAGGGGGCCAACACCTTCAACATATTGCCTAGCTATAACCATTGTTAACAGCTAACCCAAGAATGCAACTTTTTTAAAAAAAGGTTTTGTGATTTACACATGAAAGAAGTGAAACTATCATTGTATTCTAACAGATGAAAGGCTTAACAGACAATCAATTTTTCAATGTATAATTTCAGTTACATCACACTGTAAATTTTTGCTATAAATTCTGTGTTAGGATTGAGCCCTCTACTACCACCTGATGAAGGAGTATCGCTCCGAAAGCTAATGTACTTCCAATTAAACCTGTTGGACTATAACCTGGTGTTGTGTGATTTTTAACTCAAAAAACCTAGATAATAACTCAGGCTGTGAGAGTATATCCTAGTCACCCAGAGCATTCCTCAATGTACTCAGGCATACCTTGGTGAACCTAGTACACCTGGGAGTACCCACACTGTGCAAGTGTACCCAGGGTCTGTGGCTATTCAATACCTGGTCTATCCAAGCGTGATGTGGTGTACATGGCACACCCAAGTGAACACAACTTTAATCCAGTTACTCACTACATCTCACTTTACCCTGGAGTATCCCAGTTTATTCTGCAAAACTCAGTTTATCTGGGTGTACCCTGGTTTACCCGGGTGTGAAGGCTATGTGAGCATACCCCATTTTAACCGTGTGAACCCTGTTATTCCCCAGTTTACCCCATTTACCAGTATACCCCATTATTCCCAGTTTACACCAGTACCGCCAGTTTACCCCATTATTCCCCAGTTTACCCCAGTATCTGCCAGTTTACCCCATTATTCCCCATTATACTCCAGTATCCGCCAGTTTACCCCATTATTCCCCAGTTTGCCCCATTATCCCCCAGTTTACCCTATTATCCCTCGGTCTACCCCATAACCCCCCAGTTTTCCCCATTATCTCCCAGTTTACCCCATTATTGCCTAGTTTACCCCATTAATCCCCATTATCCCCCGGTTCACCCCATTAATGCCCAGTTTACCCCATTATCCCCCGGTTTACCCCATTATTCCCCAGTTTACCCCATCATTCCCCAGTTTACCCCATTTATCAACCAGTTTACCCCATTATTCCCCCAGTTTACCCCATTATTCCCCAGTTTACCCCATCATTCCTCAGTTTACCCCACTATCCCCCAGTTTACCCCATCATTCCCCAGTTTACCCCATCATTCCCCAGTTTACCCCATCATTCCCCAGTTTTCCCCATTATCCCCCAGTTTACCCCATCATTCCCCAGTTTTCCCCATTATCCCCCAGTTTACCCCATCATTCCCCAGTTTACCCCATCATTCCCCAGTTTTCCCCATTATCCCCCAGTTTACCCCATCATTCCCCAGTTTACCCCACTATCCCCCAGTTTACCCCATCATTCCCCAGTTTACCCCATCATTCCCCAGTTTTCCCCATTATCCCCCAGTTTACCCCATCATCCCCCAGTTTACCCCATTATCCCCCAGCTTTCCCCATTATCCCCCAGTTTATCCCATCATTCCCCAGTTTACCCCATTATCCCCCAGTTTACCCCATTATCCCTCAGTTTACCCCATTATCCCTCAGTTTACCTCATTATTCCTCAGTTTACCCCATCATTCCCCAGTTTACCCCATTATTCCCCAGTTTACCCCATTATCCCCCAGTTTACCCCTTTATTCCTCAGTTTACCCCATAATTCCCCAGTTTACCCCATTATCCCTCAGCTTACCCCATTATCCCCCAGTTTACCCCATTATTCCCAAATTTACCCCATCATTCCCCAGTTTAACCCATTATTCCCTCAGTTTACACCATTATTCCCTCGGGTTTACCCCATTATTCCTCAGTTTACCCCATCATTCCCCAGTTTACCCCATTATTCCCCAGTTTACCCCATTATTCCCCAGTTTACCCCATCATTCCGCAGTTTACCCCATTATTCCCTCAGTTTACCCCATTATTCCCCAGTTTACCCCATCATTCCCCAGTTTACCCCATCATTCCCTCAGTTTACCCCATTATCCCTCAGTTGTCCCCATTATTCCTCCATTTACCCCATTATTCCCTCAGTTTACCCCATTATTCCCTCAGTTTACCCCATTATTCCTCAGTTTACCCCATCATTCCCCAGTTTACACCATCATTCCCTCAGTTTACCCCATTATCCCTCAGTTTTCCCCATTATTCCTCCATTTACCCCATTATTCCCTCAGTTTACCCCATTATTCCCACAGTTTACCCCATTATTCCTCAGTTTACCCCATCATTCCCCAGTTTACCCCATCATTCCCTCAGTTTACCCCATTATCCCTCAGTTTTCCCCATTATTCCTCAGTTTACCCCATTATTCCCTCAGTTTACCCCATTATTCCCTCAGTTTACCCCATTATCCCCCAGTTTTCCCCATTATCCCCCAGTTTTCCCCATTATCCCCCAGTTTACCCCATTATGCCCCAGTTTTCCCCATTATCCCCCAGTTTACCCCATTATCCCCCAGCTTTCCCCATTATCCCCCAGTTTACCCCATCATTCCCCAGTTTACCCCATTATCCCCCAGTTTACCCCATCATTCCCCAGTTTACCCCATTAACCCTCAGTTTACCCCATTATCCCCCAGTTTACCCCATCATTCCCCAGTTTACCCCATTATCCCCCAGTTTACCCCATCATTCCCCAGTTTTCCCCATTATCCCCCAGTTTACCCCATCATTCCCCAGTTTACCCCACTATCCCCCAGTTTAACCCATCATTCCCCAGTTTACCCCATCATTCCCCAGTTTACCCCATCATTCCCCAGTTTTCCCCATTATCCCCCAGTTTACCCCATCATCCCCCAGTTTACCCCATCATTCCCCAGTTTTCCCCATTATCCCCCAGTTTACCCCATCATTCCCCAGTTTACCCCATCATTCCCCAGTTTACCCCATTATCCCCCAGTTTACCCCATCATTCCCCAGTTTTCCCCATTATCCCCCAGTTTACCCCATCATTCCCCAGTTTACCCCACTATCCCCCAGTTTACCCCATCATTCCCCAGTTTACCCCATCATTCCCCAGTTTACCCCATCATTCCCCAGTTTTCCCCATTATCCCCCATCATTCCCCAGTTTACCCCACTATCCCCCAGTTTACCCCATCATTCCCCAGTTTACCCCATCATTCCCCAGTTTACCCCATCATTCCCCAGTTTTCCCCATTATCCCCCAGTTTACCCCATCATTCCCCAGTTTACCCCATCATTCCCCAGTTTTCCCCATTATCCCCCAGTTTACCCCATCATTCCCCAGTTTACCCCACTATCCCCCAGTTTACCCCATCATTCCCCAGTTTACCCCATCATTCCCCAGTTTACCCCATCATTCCCCAGTTTTCCCCATCATCCCCCAGTTTACCCCATCATTCCCCAGTTTACCCCATCATTCCCCAGTTTTCCCCATTATCCCCCAGTTTACCCCATCATTCCCCAGTTTACCCCACTATCCCCCAGTTTACCCCATCATTCCCCAGTTTACCCCATCATTCCCCAGTTTACCCCATCATTCCCCAGTTTTCCCCATTATCCCCCAGTTTACCCCATCATTCCCCAGTTTACCCCACTATCCCCCAGTTTACCCCATCATTCCCCAGTTTACCCCATCATTCCCCAGTTTACCCCATCATTCCCCAGTTTTCCCCATTATCCCCCAGTTTACCCCATCATCCCCCAGTTTACCCCATCATTCCCCAGTTTTCCCCATTATCCCCCAGTTTACCCCATCATTCCCCAGTTTACCCCATCATTCCCCAGTTTACCCCATTATTCCCCAGTTTTCCCCATTATCCCCCAGTTTACCCCATCATTCCCCAGTTTACCCCATCATTCCCCAGTTTTCCCCATTATCCCCCAGTTTACCCCATCATTCCCCAGTTTACCCCATCATTCCCCAGTTTACCCCATTATCCCCCAGTTTACCCCATCATTCCCCAGTTTTCCCCATTATCCCCCAGTTTACCCCATCATTCCCCAGTTTACCCCACTATCCCCCAGTTTACCCCATCATTCCCCAGTTTACCCCATCATTCCCCAGTTTACCCCATCATTCCCCAGTTTTCCCCATTATCCCCCAGTTTACCCCATCATTCCCCAGTTTACCCCATCATTCCCCAGTTTTCCCCATTATCCCCCAGTTTACCCCATCATTCCCCAGTTTACCCCACTATCCCCCAGTTTACCCCATCATTCCCCAGTTTACCCCATCATTCCCCAGTTTACCCCATCATTCCCCAGTTTTCCCCATTATCCCCCAGTTTACCCCATCATCCCCCAGTTTACCCCATCATTCCCCAGTTTTCCCCATTATCCCCCAGTTTACCCCATCATTCCCCAGTTTACCCCATCATTCCCCAGTTTACCCCATTATCCCCCAGTTTACCCCATCATTCCCCAGTTTTCCCCATTATCCGCCAGTTTACCCCATCATTCCCCAGTTTACCCCACTATCCCCCAGTTTACCCCATCATTCCTCAGTTTACCCCATCATTCCCCAGTTTTCCCCATTATCCCCCAGTTTACCCCATCATTCCCCAGTTTACCCCACTATCCCCCAGTTTACCCCATCATTCCCCAGTTTACCCCATCATTCCCCAGTTTTCCCCATTATCCCCCAGTTTACCCCATCATTCCCCAGTTTACCCCATCATTCCCCAGTTTTCCCCATTATCCCCCAGTTTACCCCATCATTCCCCAGTTTACCCCACTATCCCCCAGTTTACCCCATCATTCCCCAGTTTACCCCATCATTCCCCAGTTTACCCCATCATTCCCCAGTTTTCCCCATTATCCCCCAGTTTACCCCATCATCCCCCAGTTTACCCCATCATTCCCCAGTTTTCCCCATTATCCCCCAGTTTACCCCATCATTCCCCAGTTTACCCCATTATCCCCCAGTTTACCCCATCATTCCCCAGTTTTCCCCATTATCCCCCAGTTTACCCCATCATTCCCCAGTTTACCCCACTATCCCCCAGTTTACCCCATCATTCCCCAGTTTACCCCATCATTCCCCAGTTTACCCCATCATTCCCCAGTTTTCCCCATTAACCCCAGTTTACCCCATCATTCCCCAGTTTACCCCACTATCCCCCAGTTTACCCCACTATCCCCCAGTTTACCCCATCATTCCCCAGTTTACCCCATCATTCCCCAGTTTACCCCATCATTCCCCAGTTTACCCCATTATCCCCCAGTTTTCCCCATTATTCCCCAGTTTACCCCATTATCCCCCAGTTTTCCCCACTATCCCCCAGTTTACCCCATTATCCCCCAGTTTTCCCCACTATCCCCCAGTTTACCCCATTATCCCCCAGTTTACCCCATTATCCCCCATCATCCCCCAGTTTACCCCATTATCCCCCAGTTTACCCCATTATCCCCCAGTTTACCCCATTATCCCCCAGTTTACCCCATCATTCCCCAGTTTACCCCACTATCCCCCAGTTTACCCCATCATTCCCCAGTTTACCCCATCATTCCCCAGTTTACCCCATCATTCCCCAGTTTTCCCCATTATCCCCCAGTTTACCCCATCATTCCCCAGTTTACCCCATCATTCCCCAGTTTTCCCCATTATCCCCCAGTTTACCCCATCATTCCCCAGTTTACCCCACTATCCCCCAGTTTAACCCATCATTCCCCAGTTTACCCCATCATTCCCCAGTTTACCCCATCATTCCCCAGTTTTCCCCATTATCCCCCAGTTTACCCCATCATCCCCCAGTTTACCCCATCATTCCCCAGTTTTCCCCATTATTCCCCAGTTTACCCCATCATTCCCCAGTTTACCCCATCATTCCCCAGTTTACCCCATTATCCCCCAGTTTACCCCATCATTCCCCAGTTTTCCCCATTATCCCCCAGTTTACCCCATCATTCCCCAGTTTACCCCACTATCCCCCAGTTTACCCCATCATTCCCCAGTTTACCCCATCATTCCCCAGTTTACCCCATCATTCCCCAGTTTTCCCCATTATCCCCCAGTTTACCCCATCATTCCCCAGTTTACCCCACTATCCCCCAGTTTACCCCACTATCCCCCAGTTTACCTCACTATCCCCCAGTTTACCCCATCATTCCCCAGTTTACCCCATCATTCCCCAGTTTACCCCATTATCCCCCAGTTTTCCCCATTATTCCCCAGTTTACCCCATTATCCCCCAGTTTTCCCCACTATCCCCCAGTTTACCCCATTATCCCCCAGTTTACCCCATTATCCCCCAGTTTACCCCATTATCCCCCATCATCCCCCAGTTTACCCCATTATCCCCCAGTTTACCCCATTATCCCCCATCATCCCCCAGTTTACCCCATTATCCCCCAGTTTACCCCATTATCCCCCATCATCCCCCAGTTTACCCCATTATCCCCCAGTTTACCCCATTATCCCCCATCATCCCCCAGTTTACCCCATTATCCCCCAGTTTACCCCATTATCCCCCATCATCCCCCAGTTTACCCCATTATCCCCCAGTTTACCCCATTATCCCCCAGTTTACCCCATTATCCCCCATCATCCCCCAGTTTACCCCATTATCCCCCAGTTTACCCCATTATCCCCCATCGTCCCCCAGTTTACCCCATTATCCCCCAGTTTATCCCATTATCCCCCATCATCCCCCAGTTTACCCCATTATCCCCCAGTTTACCCCATTATCCCCCATCATCCCCCAGTTTACCCCATTATCCCCCAGTTTACCCCATTATCCCCCATCATCCCCCAGTTTACCCCATTATCCCCCAGTTTACCCCATCATTCCCCAGTTTACCCCATTATCCCCCAGTTTACCCCATTATCCCCCAGTTTACCCCATCATTCCCCAGTTTACCCCATTATCCCCCAGTTTTCCCCACTATCCCCCAGTTTACCCCATTATCCCTCAGTTTACCCCATTACCCCCAGTTTACCCCATCATTCCCCAGTTTACCCCACTATCCCCCAGTTTACCCCATTATCCCCCAGTTTACCCCATCATCCCCCAGTTTACCCCACTATCCCCCAGTTTACCCCACTATCCCCCAGTATCCCCGCCCCCCGGGGCCCGGCAGGGGGCGGCTCTGTGCCGGATCCGGATCCGGATGCGGGCCTGGGCCCTGTCCCTGTCCCCGTCCCCCGGTGGCGGTGGCGGTGATGGTGATGTCGGGCGGCGCGGCCTGGCCTGAGGTCCGCCTCGCGGTGTCGGAGCGGCGCCGGGAGCTGGTGTTGAGGGGCCCGGAGCTGGAGGCCAGGGTGCGGGCTGGAGGCGTGGACCCGGGCCTGTTCGAGTTGCCGCTGCTGCAGCACCTGGAGCTGGGGGCCGCTCTCAGCGAGCTGCCGGAGGCGGTGTGCGGCCTACAGGGCCTCCGGAGCCTGGTACTCCGCGGGAACCGCCTGAAGGAGCTGCCCGAGCAGCTGGGCCTCCTCAGCGAGCTCCGCAGCCTCGATGTGTCCGGGAACCGGCTGCAGTGTGTCCCCGCCAGCCTCGGGCTCCTCGCCCAGCTCCGCGGACTCAACCTGAGCGGGAACCTCCTGCACGAGCTGCCCCGGGGCCTGTCCCGCTGCTCCGGCCTCACCCACCTCGAGCTCTCCCACAACCGCCTCCAGGAACTGCCCGGAGACATCCTGGAGACCCCCCTGCCCCTGCTCACATCACTCACCGCCGCCGGCAACTGCATCCACAGCCTGGGGCCCGGCATCAGCCGCCTGCCCGCGCTCCGGGTCAGTGACGGGGGGTAGGGGTGGGGGAGGGGGGGTAGAGGGAGTTGGGGGGGGGAGGAGGGAGTTGGGGGGGGGAGGAGGGAGTTGGGGGGGGGGGAAGGGAGTTGGGGGGGGGGGGAAGGGAGTGGGGGGGGGAAGGGAGTGGGGGGGGGGGGGAAGGGAGTGGGGGGGGGGAAGGGAGTGGGGGGGGGGGAAGGGAGTGGGGGGGGAAGGGAGTGGGGGGGGGGAAGGGAGTGGGGGGGGGGAAGGGAGTTGGGGGGGGAAGGGAGTGGGGGGAGGGAAGGGAGTGGGGGGGGGAAGGGAGTTGGGGGGAGGGGGGAAGGGAGTGGGGGGGGGGGGAAGGGAGTGGGGGGGGGGAGGGAGTGGGGGGGGGAAGGGAGTTGGGGGGGGGGAAGGGAGTTGGGGGGGGGAAGGGAGTGGGGGGAGGGAAGGGAGTGGGGGAGGGAAGGGAGTGGGGGGGGGAAGGGAGTTGGGGGGGGGAAGGGAGTGGGGGAGGGAAGGGAGTGGGGGGGGAAGGGAGTTGGGGGGAGGGGGGGAAGGGAGTTGGGGGGAGGGGGGGAAGGGAGTTGGGGGGGGGAGGAGGGAGTTGGGGGGAGGGGGGGAAGGGAGTTGGGGGGGGGAGGAGGGAGTTGGGGGGGGGGAGGAGGGAGTTGGGGGGGGGAGGAGGGAGTTGGGGGGGGGAGAGGAGGGAGTTGGGGGGGGGGGGAAGGAGGGAGTTGGGGGGGAGGAAGGGAGTTGGGGGGGGAGGAAGGGAGTTGGGGGGGAGGAAGGGAGTTGGGGGGGGGAGGAGGGAGTTGGGGGGGGGGAGGAGGGAGTTGGGGGGGGAGGAAGGGAGTTGGGGGGGGAGAAGGGAGTGGGGGGGGGAAGGGAGTTGGGGGGAGGGGGGAAGGGAGTTGGCGGGGGGAGGAGGGAGTTGGGGGGGGGGAAGGGAGTGGGGGGGGGAAGGGAGTGGGGGGGGAAGGGAGTTGGGGGGAGGGGGGGAAGGGAGTTGGGGGGAGGGGGGGAAGGGAGTTGGGGGGAGGGGGGGGGAAGGGAGTTGGGGGGAGGGGGGGAGGGAGTTGGGGGGAGGGGGAAGGGAGTTGGGGGGCGGAAGGGAGTTGGGGGGGGTAGGGAGTTGGGGGGGGGGAAGGGAGTTGGGGGGGAGTTGGGGGTGGGGGGGGATGGGGGTGGGGGGGGTAGGGGTGGGGGGAGTGGGTGGGGGGGGAGTGGGGGATGGGGTGGGGGGGGTGGGTGGGGGGGGAGTTGGGGATGGGGGTGGGGGGGGGGTGGGTGGGGGGGGAGTTGGGGATGGGGGTGGGGGGGGTGGGTGGGGGGGGAGTTGGGGATGGGGGTGGGCGGGGGTGGGTGGGGGGGAGTTGGGGATGGGGGTGGGGGGGGAGTTGGGGATGGGGTGGGTGGGGGTGGGGGGGGAGTTGGGGATGGGGTGGGGGGTGTGGGTGGGGGTGGGGGGGGAGTTGGGGTAGGGGTGGGGGGGAGTTGGGGGTAGGGGTGGGGGGGGAGTTGGGGTAGGGGTGGGGGGGGAGTTGGGGGTAGGGTGGGGGGGGAGTTGGGGGTAGGGGTGGGGGGGGGTATGGGTGGGGGGGGAGTTGGGGGTAGGGGTGGGGGGGGTAGGGGTGGGGGGGAGTTGGGGTAGGGGTGGGGGGGGAGTTGGGGGTAGGGGTGGGGGGGGAGTTGGGGGTAGGGGTGGGGGGGGAGTATGGGTGGGGGGGAGTTGGGGGTAGGGGTGGGGGGGAGTTGGGGGTAGGGGTGGGGGGGGAGTTGGGGGTAGGGGTGGGGGGGGTAGGGGTGGGGGGGGAGTTGGGGGTAGGGGTGGGGGGGGTAGGGTGGGGGGGGTAGGGGTGGGGGGGGAGTTGGGGGTAGGGGTGGGGGGGGTAGGGGTGGGGGGGGAGTTGGGGGTAGGGGTGGGGGGGGTAGGGGTGGGGGGGGAGTTGGGGGTAGGGGTGGGGGGGGGTAGGGGTGGGGGGGAGTTGGGGGTAGGGGTGGGGGGGGAGTTGGGGTGGGGGTTGGGGTAGGGGTGGGGGGGGGTGGGGGTTGGGGTAGGGGTGGGGGGGGTGGGGGTTGGGTTGGGGTGGGGGGTTGGGGTGGGGGGGTTGGGGGTTGGGGGGGGTGGGGGGGGTGGGGTGGGGGTGGGGGGGGGTGGGGGGGGGGGGGGGGTGGGGGGGGGGGGTGGGGGGGGGGTGGGGGAGGTGGGGGGGGGGGTGGGGTGGGGGGGGTGGGGGTAGGGGTGGGGGGGTGGGGGTAGGGGTGGGGGGGGGTGGGGTGGGGTGGGTAGGGTGGGGGGGGTGGGGGTGGGGGGGGGGGGGTGGGGTGGGGGGGGGGGTGGGGGTAGGGGTGGGGGGGGAGT
Source organism: Chiloscyllium plagiosum (assembly GCF_037043375.1). Lineage (NCBI taxonomy): Eukaryota > Metazoa > Chordata > Chondrichthyes > Orectolobiformes > Hemiscylliidae > Chiloscyllium > Chiloscyllium plagiosum. The sequence continues at coordinate 2,796,736 of NW_028270175.1, forward strand.
TGGGGGGGTGGGGGGTGGGGGTTGGAGTGGGGGGGGTGGGGGGGTAGGGGTGGGGGGGGAGTTGGGGTGGGGGGGTGGGGGTAGGGGTGGGGGTGGGGTGGGGGGGGGTTGGGGTGGGGGGGGTGGGGGTAGGGGTGGGGGGGGAGTTGGGGTGGGGGGGGTGGGGGTAGGGGTGGGGGGGGGTTGGGGTGGGGGGGTGGGGGTAGGGGTGGGGGGGAGTTGGGGTGGGGGGGAGTTGGGGTGGGGGGGGTGGGGGTAGGGGTGGGGGGGAGTTGGGGTGGGGGGGTGGGGGTAGGGGTGGGGGGGGAGTTGGGGTGGGGGGGGTGGGGGTAGGGGTGGGGGGGAGTTGGGGTGGGGGGGGTGGGGGTAGGGGTGGGGGGGGGAGTTGGGGTGGGGGGGGTGGGGGTAGGGGTGGGGGGGGGAGTTGGGGTGGGGGGGGTGGGGGTAGGGGTGGGGGTAGGGGTGGGGGGGGTGGTGGGGGGGGGGGGGTGGGGGTTGGGGTGGGGGGGGAGTTGGGGTGTGGGGGGGGGTGGGGTGGGGTGGGTGGGTAGGGGTGGGGGGGGAGTTGGGGTGTGGGGGGGAGTTGGGGTGGGGGGGGTAGGGGTAGGGGTGGGGGGAGTCGGGGGTAGGGGTGGGGGAGGGAGTTGGGGTGGGGGGGTTGGGGGTAGGGGTGGGGGGGAGTCGGGGGTAGGGGTGGGGGGGAGTCGGGGGTAGGGTGGGGGAGGGGGTAGGGGTGGGGGAGGGAGTTGGGGTGGGGGGGTTGGGGGTAGGGGTGGGGGGGTTGGGGGTAGGGGTGGGGGGGAGTCGGGGGTAGGGGTGGGGGCGGGAGTTGGGGAGGGGGGGTTGGGGTGGGGAAGGGAGTTGGGGTGGGGGGGTTGGGGGTAGGGGTGGGGGGGAGTCGGGGGCAGGGGTGGGGGAGGGAGTTGGGGAGGGGTGGGGTTGGGGTGGGGGAGGGAGTTGGGGAGGGGGGCGTTGGGGTGGGGGAGTGAGTTGGGGTGGGGGGTGTAGGGGTGGGGGAGGGAGTTGGGGAGGGGGGGTTGGGGAGGGGGGGTTGGGGTGGGGAGGGGGGGTTGGGGTGGGGGGGTTGGGGTGGGGAGGGGGGGTTGGGGTGGAGGATGTGGGAGGGGGGGGTTGTGGTGGGGGGGGTGGGGGGAGTTGGGGTGGTGGGGGGGTGGGGGGAGTTGGGGTGGTGGGGGGAGTTGGGTTGGGGTGGGTTGGGGTGGGGGGGGTTGGGGTGGGGGGGGGAGTTGAGGTGGGGGGGGTTGGGTGGGGGAGGGAGTTGAGGTGGGGGGGGTTGGGGTGGGGGAGGGAGTTGGGGTGGGGGAGGGAGTTGAGGTGGGGGGGTTGGGGTGGGGGAGGGGGTTGGGGTGGGGGAGGGAGTTGGGGTGGGGGAGGGAGTTGAGGTGGGGGGGGTTGGGGTGGGGGAGGGAGTTGAGGTGGGGGGGTTGGGGTGGGGGAGGGAGTTGGGGTGGGGGGGAGTTGGGGTGGGGGAGGGAGTTGAGGTGGGGGGTAGGGGTGGGGGAGCATGATGGTGGGAAGGGGTGGGGGAGCGTGTTGGGGTGGGGGATAGGGGTGGGGGAGCGTGTTGGGGGTAGGGGTGGGGGAGCGTGTTGGGGGTAGGGGTGGGGAGCGTGTTGGGGGTAGGAGTGGGGGAGCGTGTTGGGGGTAGGGGTGGGGGAGCGTGTTGGGGGTAGGGGTGGGGGAGCGTGTTGGGGGTAGGGGTGGGGGAGCGTGTTGGGGTAGGGGTGGGGGAGCGTGTTGTGGGTGTAGGGTGGCGGAGCGAGTTGGGGGGTAGGGTGGGGTAGCGAGTTGGGGGGTAGGGTGGGGGAGCAAGGTGGGGGGTCGGGGTGGGGGAGCGTGTTGGGGGTAGGGGTGGGGGAGCGAGTTGGGGGGTAGGGGTCGTGGAGGGAGTTGGGGGTTAGGGGTCGGGGAGCGGGTTGAGGGTTAGGGGTGGGGGAGCATGATGGTGGGGAGGGTTGGGGAGCGTGTTGGGGGGTAGGGGTGGGGGAGCATGATGGTGGGGAGGGGTGGGGGAGCGTGTTTTGGGGTAGGGGTGGGGGAGCGAGTTGTGGGGTAGGGGTGGGGGAGCGTGTTTGGGGGGTAGGGGTGGGGGAGCGTGTTGGGGGTAGGGGTGGGGCAGCGTGTTGGGGGTAGGGGTGGGGGAGCGAGTTGGGAGTAGGAGTGGGGGAGCGAGTGGGGGGTAGGGGTGGTGGAGCATGATGGTGGGGAGGGGTGGGGTAGCGTGTTGGGGGGTAGGGGTGGTGGAGCATGATGGTGGGGAGGGGTGGGGGAGCGTGTTGGGGGGTTGGGGTGGGGGAGCGAGTTGGGGGGTAGGGGTGGGGGGAGCGAGTTGGGGGGTAGGGGTGGGGGGAGCGGGTTGGGGGGTAGGGGTGGGGGGAGCGGGTTGGGGGGTAGGGGTGGGGGGAGCGGGTTGGGGGGTAGGGGTGGGGGGAGCGGGTTGGGGGGTAGGGGTGGGGCAGCGTGTTGGGGGGCAGGGGTGGGGGAGCGAGTTGGTGGGGAGGGGTGGGGGAGCGTGTTGGTGGGGAGGGGTGGGGGAGCGTGTTGGGGGTAGTGGTGGTGGAGCATGATGGTGGGGAGGTGTGGGGGAGCATGTTGTGGGTAGGGGTGGGGGAGCATGTTGGGGGTAGGGGTAGGGGAGCGAGGTGGGGGGTAGAGGTGGGGGAGCGAGTTGTGGGGTAGGGGTGGGGGAGCGAGTTGGGGTGTAGGGGTGGGGGAGCGAGTTGGGGTGTAGGAGTGGGGGAGCGAGTTGGGTGGTAGGGATGGGGGAGCGAGTTGGGGGTAGGGGTGGGGGAGCGAGTTGGGGGTAGGGGTGGAGGAGCGTGATGGTGGGGTGGGGTGCGGGATCATGTTTGCGGTAGTGGTGGGGGAGCGTGTTGGGGGTAGGGGTGGGGGAGCGTGTTGGGGGGTAAGGGTGGGGGAGCGAGTTGGGGGGTAATGGTGGGGGAGCGAGTTGGGGGGAAGGGGTGGGGGAGTGAGTGGGGGGTGCAGGAGCGAGTTGGAGGGTAGGGATGGGGGAGCGAGTTGGGGGTAGGGGTGGGGGAGCGGGTTGGGGGGTAGGGGTGTGGAAGCGTGTTGGGGGGTAGGGGTGGGGGAGCAAGTTGGGGGTAGGGGTGGGGGAGCGTGATGGTGGGGAGGGGTGGGGGACCGTGTTGGGGGTAGGGGGGTGGGAGCGTGGGGGTGGGAGCGTGTTGGGGGTAGGGGTGTGGAAGCGTGTTGGGGGGTAGGGGTGGGGGAGCGAGTTGGGGGTAGTGGTGGGGGAGCGGGTTGGGGGTAGTGGTGGGGGAGCGGGTTGGGGGGTAGTGGTGGGGGAGCGGGTTGGGGGGTAGGGGTGGGAGAGCGGGTTGGGGGGTAGTGGTGGGGGAGCGGGTTGGGGGTAGGGTTGGGGGAGCGGGTTGGGGGTAGGGTTGGGGGAGCGGGTTGGGGGGTAGGGGTGGGGGAGCGGGTTGGGGGGTAGGGGTGGGGGAGCGGGTTGGGGGGTAGGGGTGGGGGAGCGGGTTGGGGGTAGGGGTAGGGGAGCGGGTTGGGGGGTAGGGGTGGGGGAGCGGGTTGGGGGGTAGGGGTGGGGGAGCGGGTTGGGGGGTAGGGGTGGGGGAGCGGGTTGGGGGGTAGGGGTGGGGGAGCGGGTTGGGGGGTAGGGGTGGGGGAGCGGGTTGGGGGGTAGGGGTGGGGGAGCGGGTTGGGGGGTAGGGGTGGGGGAGCGGGTTGGGGGGTAGGGGTGGGGGAGCGAGTTGGGGGTAGGAGTGGGGGAGGGAGTTGGGTGGTTCGGGAGCGAGTTGGGGGGTAGGGGTGGGGGAGCGAGTTGGGGGGTGGGGGAGCAGGTTGGAGGGTAGGTGTGGGGGAGCGGGTTGGGGGGTAGTGTTGGGGGAGCGGGTTGGGGGGTAGGTGAGCTTGGGGGGTAGGGGTTGTGGATCGTGTTGGGGGCTAGGGGTGGGGTAGCGGTTGGGGGGCTAGGCGTGGTGGTGCGGTTGGGGGTAGGGGTGGGGGAGTGGTTGGGGGTAGGGGTGGGGGAGCGTGTTAGGGGTGGGCGAGCGTGTTGGGGGTTAGGGGTGGGCGAGCGTGTTGGGGGTTAGGGGTGGGCGAGCGTGTTGTGGGTTAGGGGTGGGCGAGCGTGTTAGCGGATTAGGTGTGGGGGAGCGTGTTGTGTTGGTAGGGGTGGGTGAGCGTGTTGGGGGCAAGGGGTGGGGGAGCGTTTTGGGGGGCTAGGGGTGGGGGAGCGGTTCTGGGGCTAGGGGTGGGAGCGCGTGTTGGGGTTTCGGGGTGGGGGGTTCGGGTGGGGAGCGTATTGGGAGGGTTGGGGAGCGTGTTGGGGGGTAGGGGAGCGGGTTGGGGTGGTAGGGGTGGGGGAGCGGTTGGGAGGGTAGTGGTGGGGGAGCGTGTTGGGGTAGTGGTGGGGGAGCGTGTTGGGGGGGTAGTGGTGGGGGAGCGTGTTGGGGGGTAGGGGTGGGGGAGCGTGTTGGGGGTAGGGGTGGGGGAGCGTGTTGGGGGTAGGGGTGGGGGAGCGGGTTGGGGGGTCGGGGTAGGGGCGCGGGTTGGGGGGTCGGTGTAGGGGCGCGGGTTGGGGGGTCGGGGTAGGGGAGCGGATTGGGGGTAGGGGTGGGGGAGCGGGTTGGGTGGGTAGGGGTGGTGGAGCGTGTTGGGGGGTAGGGGTGGGGGAGCGGTTGGGGGGTAGGGGTGGGGGAGCGTGTTGGGGGGTAGGGGTGGGGGAGCGGTTGGGGGGTAGGGGTGGGGGAGCGGTTGGGGGGTAGGGGTGGGGGAGCGGTTGGGGGGTAGGGGTGGGGGAGCAGTTGGGGGTAGGGGTGGGGGAGCAGTTGGGGGGTAGGTGTGGGCTAGCGTGTTGGGGGTTAGGGGAGCGTGTTGGGGAATGGGGCGGGGGAGCGTGTTGTGTGGGTAGGGGTGTGGGAGCGTGTTGGGGGCTAGGGGCGGGGATGCGTGTTGGGGGGGCTAGGGGTGGGGTGGCGGTTGGGGGGCTAGGGGTGGGGTAGCGGTTGGGGGGCTAGGGGTGTGGGAGCAGTTGGGGGGCTAGGGGTGGGGGAGCGGTTGGAGGGGTAGGGGTGGGGGAGCGTGTTGGGTAGGGGTGGGGGAGTGTGTTGTGTGGGTAGGGGTGGGAGAGCGTGTTGGGTAGGGGTGGGAGAGCGTGTTGGGGGTTGGGATGGGGGAGCGTGTTGGGGGCTAGGGGTGGGGTAGCGGTTGGGGGGCTAGGGGTGGGAGAGCGTTTGGGGGTGGGAGTGCGGTTTGGGGGTAGGGATGGGGGAGCGTGATGGGGGCTAGGGGTGGGGTAGCGGTTGGGGGGCTAGGGGTGGGGGAGCTGTGGGGGGCTGGGATGGGGTTGCGGTTGGGGGGCTAGGGATGTGGGATAGGTTGGGGGGCTAGGGGTGGGGGAGCGTGTTGGGGGTAGGGGTGCAGGAGCGTATTGGGGGACGAGGGGTGGGGGAGCGGTTATGGGGCTAGGGGTGGGAGAGCGTTTGGGGGGCTGGGGTGGGGGAGCGTGTTGGTGGTAGGGGTGGGGGAGCGTTGGGGGTGTTGGGGTGGGGGAGGGAGTTGAGGTGGGGGGGTAGGGGTGGGGGAGCATGATGGTGGGAAGGGGTGGGGGAGCGTGTTGGGGGTGGGGGATAGGGGTGGGGGAGCGTGTTGGGGGTAGGAGTGGGGGAGCGTGTTGGGGGTAGGGGTGGGGGAGCGTGTTGGGGGTAGGGGTGGGGGAGCGTGTTGGGGTAGGGGTGGGGGAGCGTGTTGTGGGTGTAGGGTGGCGGAGCGAGTTGGGGGGTAGGGTGGGGTAGCGAGTTGGGGGGTAGTGTGGGGTAGCGAGTTGGGGGGTAGGGTGGGGGAGCAAGGTGGGGGGTCGGGGTGGGGGAGCGTGTTGGGGGTAGGGGTGGGGGAGCGAGTTGGGGGGTAGGGGTCGTGGAGGGAGTTGGGGGTTAGGGGTCGGGGAGCGGGTTGAGGGTTAGGGGTGGGGGAGCATGATGGTGGGGAGGGTTGGGGAGCGTGTTGGGGGGTAGGAGTGGGGGAGCATGATGGTGGGGAGGGGTGGGGGAGCGTGTTTTGGGGTAGGGGTGGGGGAGCGAGTTGTGGGGTAGGGGTGGGGGAGCGTGTTTGGGGGGTAGGGGTGGGGGAGCGTGTTGGGGGTAGGGGTGGGGCAGCGTGTTGGGGGTAGGGGTGGGGTAGCGAGTTGGGAGTAGGAGTGGGGGAGCGAGTGGGGGGTAGGGGTGGTGGAGCATGATGGTGGGGAGGGTTGGGGTAGCGTGTTGGGGGGTAGGGGTGGTGGAGCATGATGGTGGGGAGGGGTGGGGGAGCGTGTTGGGGGGTTGGGGTGGGGGAGCGAGTTGGGGGGTAGGGGTGGGGGGAGCGAGTTGGGGGGTAGGGGTGGGGGGAGCGGGTTGGGGGGTAGGGGTGGGGGGAGCGGGTTGGGGGGTAGGGGTGGGGGGAGCGGGTTGGGGGGTAGGGGTGGGGGGAGCGGGTTGGGGGGTAGGGGTGGGGCAGCGTGTTGGGGGGCAGGGGTGGGGGAGCGAGTTGGTGGGGAGGGGTGGGGGAGCGTGTTGGTGGGGAGGGGTGGGGGAGCGTGTTGGGGGTAGTGGTGGTGGAGCATGATGGTGGGGAGGTGTGGGGGAGCATGTTGTGGGTAGGGGTGGGGGAGCATGTTGGGGGTAGGGGTAGGGGAGCGAGGTGGGGGGTAGAGGTGGGGGAGCGAGTTGTGGGGTAGGGGTGGGGGAGCGAGTTGGGGTGTAGGGGTGGGGGAGCGAGTTGGGGTGTAGGAGTGGGGGAGCGAGTTGGGTGGTAGGGATGGGGGAGCGAGTTGGGGGTAGGGGTGGGGGAGCGAGTTGGGGGTAGGGGTGGAGGAGCGTGATGGTGGGGTGGGGTGCGGGATCATGTTTGCGGTAGTGGTGGGGGAGCGTGTTGGGGGTAGGGGTGGGGGAGCGTGTTGGGGGGTAAGGGTGGGGGAGCGAGTTGGGGGGTAATGGTGGGGGAGCGAGTTGGGGGGAAGGGGTGGGGGAGTGAGTGGGGGGTGCAGGAGCGAGTTGGAGGGTAGGGATGGGGGAGCGAGTTGGGGGTAGGGGTGGGGGAGCGGGTTGGGGGGTAGGGGTGTGGAAGCGTGTTGGGGGGTAGGGGTGGGGGAGCAAGTTGGGGGTAGGGGTGGGGGAGCGTGATGGTGGGGAGGGGTGGGGGACCGTGTTGGGGGTAGGGGGGTGGGAGCGTGGGGGTGGGAGCGTGTTGGGGGTAGGGGTGTGGAAGCGTGTTGGGGGGTAGGGGTGGGGGAGCGAGTTGGGGGTAGGGGTGGAGGAGCGTGATGGTGGGGTGGGGTGCGGGATCATGTTTGCGGTAGTGGTGGGGGAGCGTGTTGGGGGTAGGGGTGGGGGAGCGTGTTGGGGGGTAAGGGTGGGGGAGCGAGTTGGGGGGTAATGGTGGGGGAGCGAGTTGGGGGGAAGGGGTGGGGGAGTGAGTGGGGGGTGCAGGAGCGAGTTGGAGGGTAGGGATGGGGGAGCTAGTTGGGGGTAGGGGTGGGGGAGCGGGTTGGGGGGTAGGGGTGTGGAAGCGTGTTGGGGGGTAGGGGTGGGGGAGCAAGTTGGGGGTAGGGGTGGGGGAGCGTGATGGTGGGGAGGGGTGGGGGACCGTGTTGGGGGTAGGGGGGTGGGAGCGTGGGGGTGGGAGCGTGTTGGGGGTAGGGGTGTGGAAGCGTGTTGGGGGGTAGGGGTGGGGGAGCGAGTTGGGGGTAGTGGTGGGGGAGCGGGTTGGGGGTAGTGGTGGGGGAGCGGGTTGGGGGGTAGTGGTGGGGGAGCGGGTTGGGGGGTAGGGGTGGGAGAGCGGGTTGGGGGGTCGTGGTGGGGGAGCGGGTTGGGGGTAGGGTTGGGGGAGCGGGGTGGGGGAGCGTGATGGGGGCTAGGGGTGGGGTAGCGGTTGGGGGGCTAGGGGTGGGGGAGCTGTGGGGGGCTGGGATGGGGTTGCGGTTGGGGGGCTAGGGATGTGGGATAGGTTGGGGGGCTAGGGGTGGGGGAGCGTGTTGGGGGTAGGGGTGCAGGAGCGTATTGGGGGACGAGGGGTGGGGGAGCGGTTATGGGGCTAGGGGTGGGAGAGCGTTTGGGGGGCTGGGGTGGGGGAGCGTGTTGGTGGTAGGGGTGGGGGAGCGTTGGGGGTGTTGGGGTGGGGGAGCGTGTTGGGGGTGTTGGGGTGGGGGAGCGTGTTGGGGTAGGGGAGCGTGTTGTGTGGGTAGGGGTGGGGGAGCGTGTTGGGTAGGAGTGGCAGAGCGTTTGGGGTTTTGGGGTGGGGGAGCGGGTTGGGGTGGGGGGAGCGTGTTGTGTGGGTAGGGGTGGGGGGGGCGAGTGGGGGTAGGCGTGGGGGAGCATGTTGGGGAGGTAGGTGTGGGGGAACATTTTGGGGGGTTGGGGTGGCGGTACGGGTCGGGAGCATGTTGGGGGGTAGGGTTGGGGGAGCGTGTTGGGGTGTGGGGTGGGGGAGCGAGTTGGGCGAGCGTGTTGGGGGGTAGGGTTGGGGGAACGTGTTGGGGGGTTTGGGGTGGGGGGGAGCGTGTTAGCGGGGTAGGGGTGGGGGAGCGTGTTGTGTGGGTAGGGGTGGGGGAGCGGGTTGGGGGTAGGGGTGGGGGGGCGGTTGGGAGTAGGCATGGGGGAGCATGTTGGGGAGGTAGGTGTGGGGGAGCATGTTGGGGATTGGGGTGGCGGTGCGGGTCGGGAGCATGTTGGGGGGTAGGGATGAGGAACGTGTTGGGGTGTGGGGTGGGGGAGCAGGGATGGGGGAGCGGTTGGGGGTAGGGGTGGGGGAGCATGTTGGGGCGGTAGGGGTAGGGGTGGGGGAGCATATTGGGGGGGGGTAGGGGTGGCGGTACGGGTCGGGAGCATGTTGGGGGGTGGGGGAGCAGGTGAGGAGGGTGTAGGGGTGAGGGAGCGTGGTGGGGAGCGGGTTGGGGGGTAGGGTGGGGGTAGGATGGGCAGGACAAGTTTGGGCAGTGGGTGGGTGCGTATGGGTTGGAGGAAGATGGTGGGTAGGTGGGAGTGCAGGGGTTGGAGGAGAGAGAAGGGGAAAGGGGTTTGGAGTTAGAGAGGGTGGGGGCGAGTCGAGGGCTTAGGGAGACAAGGGAGGTTGGGGGTTAGTGGTAGACATAGGAGGGTGGGGAGGGAGGGGAATAAGGGTGGGGCGAAGAGTAGACTGGAGAGAGAGGGTGGGGAAGGGGTAGAGGGTTGAGGAGGGACAGGAAAGGGTGTAAAGGGAGAGCATGGGGAGGGAGAGAGGGATATATAGTGGTAAGAGGAGTGAGTGGAATAGGGCAGTGAAGGGTAGCTGGGGTGGGGACAGTGGGTTTGGCGGTGAGGCGAATAAGGGGGAAAGGAGTGGGGAAGCAGGCAGTCGGGGGGGGGGAGAGCTTGAAGGTGGTGGGGGAAAGAATTTGGGAAAGTAAGGAGCAAGTTTATGGTGTGGGGTGGATGAAGGTTGAGAGTGAAGGGACGGGGTCGGGAATGGGGGAAGCGGGCGATGAGGGGGAGATGGGGGAGGGAAGTGGGGTTGGAATGAGGGGTGAGGGTACAGGGTGGGATGGGACAAAGGTTGAGATGGGAGGAGGTGGGGGAGTGAGGGTGGGTGATGGTTGCAGTTATGGGGGCTGGATGGCGGGATGGGGGTGTGAGAGTTTGGAGGACTAAGAGGGGTGAGAATTGAAAGTGGTGCAGATGGGGGTGGGGACTGAGGGCAGAGAAAGTGGGGAGAGGGGGAGAAGGAAGTAGAATGGGGATAGTGAGTTTGGGCGATGCAGGCCAAGGCGAGAGGGAGAGGGGTTGTGGGGAGGTGGTGTGCACAGAGTTGGGGATGAGAGGAATATAGAATTTGGGAAGTGGATGGTTATGAGACGTTCAGCGAGGGATGCAGTGGGCTGGGGTGCGTGTGGGGAGATGGCGGTGCCAAGTGGGAGAGGGAGAATGAGGTTTGGAGAGGGATGGGGATTGTGGTGATAAGGAAGGGATGCGTGCAGATGTGGGATGTGCAGGGAGGGAGTTAGGGTTCAGGATTGTGAGAGTTGCAGTGAATGGGGAATGGGTGCAGGGGTTTGTGAGACTGGGGGTTTGCAGCTTTGGCAAGAGGGTGTGGACAGTCCATCATTGTATCTGTCAATGAAGCACCCTATTACAGTCAGGTATCAAATTATATAAAACCTCAGATATTTACCAAATAATATATAATATTACCTTTAGAGATTTGTCTAGAAATGTTTATATAGTATAATTTTTTATATGAATATATATCAAATAATATGTAATTAACATTCATGTAGCCTTCAGAATTGAGTAAGTATATTCCTGTTAGGGTGAAAGGAAAGGCTGGTAGGTATAGGGAATGCTGGATGACTAAAGAAATTGAGGGTTTGGTTAAGAAAAAGGAAGCATATGTCAGCTATAGACAGGATAGATAGAATGAATCCTTAGAAGAGTATAAAGGCAGTAGGAGTATACTGGAGGGAAATCAGGGGGGCAAAAAGGGGTCATGAAATAGCTTTGACAAATAGAGTGAAGGAGAATCCAAAGGCTTTTTACAAATACATTAAGGACAAAAGTGTAACTAGGGAGAGAATAGGGCCCCTCAAAGAAGGCCCCCCAGCAAGTCGGCCTTTGTGTGGAGCTGCAGAAGATGGGGCAGATACTAAACGAGTATTTTGCATCAGTGGACATGGAAGATATAGAATATAGCAAAATATTGATGACATCTTGAAGAATGTCCATATTACAGAGGAGGAAGTGCTGGATGTCTTGAAACGGGAAAGATGGATAAATCCCCAGGACCTGGTCAGATGTACCCTAGAATTCTGTGGGAAGCTAGGGAAGTGATTGCTGGGCCTCTTACTGAGATATTTGGATCAGCGATAGTCACAGGTGAGGTGTCGGAAGACTGGAGGTTGGCTAACGTGGTGCCACTGTTTAAGAAAGGTGGTAGGGAGAAGCCAGGGAACTATAGACCAGTGAGCCTGACCTCAGTGGGGGCAAGTTATTGGAGGGGATGCTGAGGGACAGGATGTACATGTATTTAGAAAGGCAAGGACTGATTATAGATAGTCAACATGGCTTTATGTGTGGGAAATCATGTCTCACAGACTTGATTTAATTTTTTGAAGAAGTAACAATGAGGATTGAGGAGAGCAGAACGGGAGATGTGATCTATATGGACTTCAGTAAGGCGTTTGACAGGGTTCCCCATGGGAGACTGGTGAGCAAGGCTAGATCTCATGGAATACAGGGAGAACTAGCCATTTGGATACAGAACTGGCTCAAAGGTAGAAGACCGAGGGTAGTGGTGGAAGGTTGTTTCTCAGACTTGAGGCCTGTGACCAGTGTTCTACCAGCGGAGTGCCACAAGGATTGGTGCTGGGTCCACTACTTTTCATCATTTATATAAAATCATGAGGGGCATGGACAGGATAAATAGACAAAATCTTTTTTCCTGGGGTGGGGGAGTCCAGAACTAGAGAGCATAAGTTTAGGGTGAGAGGGGAATGATATAAAAGAAACCTAAGAGGCAATTTCTTCATGCAGAGGGTGGTACGTGTATGGAATGAGCTGCCAGAGGAAGTGGTGGAGGCTGGTACAATTGCAACATTTAAAAGGCATTTGGATGGGTATATGAATAGGAAGGGTTTGGAGGGATATGGGCTGGGTGCTGACAGGACTAGATTGGTTTGGACATCTGGTTGGCATGGACGGGTTGGTCCAAAGGGTCTATTTCCGTGCTGTACAGCTCTATGAATTAAATTTAGCCTTTTCATGGTTATATTCAAAATAACTTGTATACAGAGGTATATATATGCAGAGACATAATAATATGTAATGCTTAATCACCCTTTTATGGGTATATGTATTAAATATGTTCAATCTAATGTAAAATATTTAATAAACTCTTTATAAAGTAGTGGTCAAAACTGTGCCCAAATTTCTCATTGTGGCTTCGTATAATATGGGAATTGCCACCAGTCCAATGAGTCCATGCTGACCAAGTTTCCCAACAAGTCCCATTTGTCTGCATTTGTCCCATGTCCCTCTAAACTTTTCCTATTCATGTACCTGTCCAAATGTCTTTCAAATGTTATAACTGTACCTGCATCTACCACTTTCTCTGGCAGTTCATTCCATACATGCACAACCCTCTGTGTGGAACAAGTTGACCTTCGGGTTCCTTTTAAATCTTTTCTCCTCTCACCTTAAAAATATGTCCTTGGGTTTTGAAGTCCCCCACTCTAAGGGAAAAGACCTTGACTAGTCATCTTATCTATGCCCCTGATGATTTTATAAACATCTGTGATGTCACCCCTCAACCTCCTCTGCTCCAGCCTCTACTTATAAGTCAAACCTTCCAGTCCTGCGAACACCCTGTAAATCTTCTCTGAACCCTCTCCAATTTAATAATATCCTTCCTATAGCAGGGCAACCAGAACTGTACACAGTACTCTAGAAATGCTCTCATTGGAGTTCTTCATTTAGGCAATGCCTAAATTTATTCTGAAGCAGAGCCATATTCACTGTGAAATATTGACCCTTATTTCTCTGCACAGATGCTGTTGAGTTTAGTTAGCACTCCCTGTTTTTATGTATTGCTGTAATTGCCTTTGAGAAGTTGATGGCAAGTTGCTTTATTGACTTCTGAGTGTCTCATTTGTCCATTTCCAATTGCTGCTGAGTGGAGGAGTCGAGAATTAGTGAGCAAAGGGATGAGGAGAGTTCTTTTTCCTCAGGAGATTGTTTGTCATTTGGAATTCTGTATCCCACTGATCAGTGGAAGCTGGATCAATGAAAATATACAAAGCTGAATTAACGGGAGTTTGATTAACAAGGGAGTTAAGGGTAGGGGGAACAGGCATTAAGTCCAGAATTGATCAGCCTTAACGTTTTTGGACAGTGGACAGGTTCAAAGGGCTAAGTTCTTGCTTTTATTTCTTATGGGTACTGAGGACATTTCTTCCCTAAATAATTTGGGAGCGCTTACACAACATTAATAGTCCTGTGGTCATCATACTATGGCTGGCTTTCACTTTTAGATGTGTTGATTAATTTAATTTAATGTCCACCAGCTGTCAGGGTGGTGGCCAATTTCCACACTTCCAATATCAATCTACTCCTCCATCTTCCCACTTATCAATCGGAGCTGCTTTCCCCAGTCATTCCTCCTCGCCTTCAGTATCTGCTTTATGCTTTTTGTTTTAATTTGTAGGTATCACTGGCTGGGCCAACATTTATTGTTCATCCTAGTTGCCATTGAGATGGTGATGATGAGCAGCTGCTTTGAGCTGCTGTAATCTTTGAGGTGGAGGCACATTCACAGGACTGTTTGGGAGGTAGTACCAGGATTTTAATCCAGTGACAATCAAAGAGTAATGATACAGTTCCAAGTTGGAATGGTGCGTGCTTGCGCTCCCCGAATGCTTCTGTTTTATTTTCAACTTCCTGTTGGGTCCCTAGTGTATTCAATACCCCACAAAGAAATTTCAGATATATTTGCATGTGGTCATTATTACAGAAGTGCAGCTGACTGGCTATGCTGCGTGGCATCCTATAGTGGTGACTAGAAATGTGCACCTTTTCATTGAGCAAAAAATAGCACAGGATCACAGAAGTGAGCACCGTGACTTCGAGCTCTTCTGCCTTTTCCCTCTACCCTTGCACATTGTTTTTGTTTAAATAACCATTCAATGCCCTCTTGAATGTCCCAATTGAACCTGTCTCCACCACATTCCCAGAAAGAGTGCATTCCAGACCCTAACAACTCATTGTGTGGAAAATATTTTTCTTGCATCATATTTGCTGCTTTTGCACATCACTTTTCATCAGTGCCCTTTTGTTTTTCAATCCTTTGTACAAGTGGCAACTATTTCTCCTTATCTCTCTCCAATCCCCTCATAATTTTGAAACTTTCTATCTCATGGTCTTCTCTCCAAGAGAACAGTTCCAACCTTTCCAATCTATCCTCAGTTTCCCATCCCTGGAACCATTTTTGTAAAGCTCTTCTGCACTCTAATACGTTTATGTCACACTGTCATCACCTACCAAGTCACAAGGCAGGAATGCTATGGAATACTCCCCACTTGCCTGGATGAATGTCGCTAGAACAAGAATGAAGAATCTCAACACATTGTGGACAAAGCAGCCAACTTGATTGGCACCACATCCACGCCCTCCACCACTGACACTCAGTAGATGCACTGCAGAAATTCACCAAAGATCCTTAGACAGCACCTTCCAAACTCATGACCACTTCCATCTGGAAAGGCAAGGGCAACGGATATATGGGAACACCACTATCATCCTGATTTGAAAATATATTGCAGTTCCTTTGCTGCCACTGGGTTAAACTCCTTGAACTCCCTCCATATCAGCAATGCAGGTGTCCGGACACCACATGGACTGCAGCAATTCAAAAAGTCAGCTCACCAACACCATCTCAAGGGTAACTAGGAAGGCCAACAAGTGTGGCCCAGCCAGCAATGCTCAGATCCCCCTGTTTGAGTAAAGAAAATAAAATCCTTCCAATAATGTGGCACCCAAAACAATGCGCAATAATCAAGCTGAGGTCTAACAAGTGTCTTTATCAAGCTCAGCCCCATGCCCTTGCTTTTGTATTCTGTGCTTCTATTAACGATAATGTCTCTAATTCTGTTCTAGACCCTGGATCTGTCCGACAACAAGCTCACAGAGATTCCTTGTGAGCTTGCTGATTGTCCCAAGCTGAAAGAAATAAACTTCAAAGGAAATTGTTTAACCGATAAACGACTAGAAAAAATGGTGAATGGATGCCAGACCAAATCCATCTTGGACTATCTGAAATCGGGGGGTCGTGGCAAGGGGAAGGGGAAAGGAGAGAGTGCAGAGAAAACAGAGAACAGAGATAAAAGCAGCAGGAAGAAGAAGAAACCTTTGAAGAAAGATGATGAGGAATCTGATGAAATGGAGGAATTGAACAAATTAGTGGTGCGAGTGCTGCATGTTTCTGAAAATCCATCCACTGTGTTTGTGAAAGTCACTCCCAATGTCAAGGAAGTGAGACCCTATATTGTGTGTTGCATTGTGGAAGGAATGAACCTCCGAGCTGGAAATGCGTTGAAACGATTCCTGGTAGCTCAGGTAGTTCTTTTGTCAATTTCTTTTTTTTTAAAGTAACTGCAATCCCTTGATGTTGCTGTGTCCAATTCAGCTTTATCATTTAGCCATTTAGGTGTTAGGTGAAAAGTTGATAAGTAAATGTAATGGCTATCACATCTTCATGAACACAAACATATCTAAAAAAGAAAACCACTCCTGTCCTTTCTCTGTAATCTTAATAAGCTGAAGTTACTGGCAAGGTTTTGTTGTAAATTATGAGTGGGTTGGTCTCTGTATTTTCTTTTTGTCAACATGGAAAGTTTATAGATAAGATGATACACCAGTAACTGGAGATTGCCAGGTTAAGTAGCTTGTTCATGCTACTGTCTTCAGTTAATTTGCACCCACTGTATTGCTTCAGTATTTAACCATGTTTGATAAATCCATTCTGCCTCTGTCAATATAAATTGGTGAAGTGGAGAATTATATATTGTACTCATTCTGATATAGTTTAAAGGCTAATTCATCAGAACACTTGTGTATCCATAACAGAAAGTGCCAATGTTCATATCAGTATCTCAAGTGAGGGAACGGGTCCAAGTACACAGTTTCCTCAAACTTTGTATTAGAGAGGAAAATATTTCTCTATGATGTTATGGACCAGACCAATCTCCCTCAAAACATATTGAGAAAATAGTCTAGACCTCAACTTTTTCTTATTTTAAAGGTAAGTGTAAGGTGTTACATTCCAGATGCAATTCCATTAGTCAAACTACTTGACTTTAAGAAAAACACACTATTTTTACACCACAGTTAAAATACAGACAAAATAAAAATAAAAGAATTGGTTTAACTGTAACTATTGAAATGCTTAACAAGATAATGTATAAATATTAACCGTTCCAATATAGTAATCTCCCGTAAACACACCCTTGGCAAAGGCAAATGCAGTTAAATAGATTGTCTCACATGCAATTCTAGCAGCAGGAAGAGAACCCTAGCTTCTAGCTATAACAGAGAGGAATAAAAGCTTCCACACCGAGCTTCAAGACTCCAGCAACTGCTGAAAGCCAGAACTAGAAATCCAGATTCTGTGGGAGCTTGACCCCACCCATTCAGGCTGTTTCTATTGTTCCAACTTAAAAAGAAAATTAAGGTGTCATAAGC
The DNA here is from genome assembly GCF_037043375.1 of Chiloscyllium plagiosum. NCBI lineage: Eukaryota > Metazoa > Chordata > Chondrichthyes > Orectolobiformes > Hemiscylliidae > Chiloscyllium > Chiloscyllium plagiosum. The sequence goes on from NW_028270175.1 coordinate 2,812,977, forward strand.
TGCTTACTTTATTGGCTTTGAGCAGATTGTTCTTTACTTCATAAAAAAGAAACCAGGATAAAGTACACCTCTTAAAGCCATAGTATCATCACAGTGATCAGAACATGATGTAATTTCATCTTTGATTTTCTTTTAAATAATCTTAAACTTGTGGGAGAAATGATTGATCTGCTCATCTCTCTTTCCCTTCCAGCCTGCGTGATTGTATCAAACCTTAGCTTTACAACCTGGTTAACAGGAATTATGCTTTATTCTCTTTCTTTAGACAAAGTTACATGATGATGACTGTCAGAAGAGGACATTGGCAACTATTGCAACACATGATTTACATTTGGTGAAGGGACCATTGCTGTATGATGCCAGACCATCCCAAACTTTAAAGGTAAAATGCACAGACATGTAAATATTACAACAGTTAGTTAGTGCTCTCTGGCAGAAATAATTAAAAATAGGCTTTGCATATAGAAATAAGATTAGTCGTATCAAAAATAAACATTGCTGAAAAGAGAATTAAATTCTTTTTGTCTTGCACTTGTCAGATTAGGTGTGTGAAACCAAACATAGAGAGGAACAGCAACTTACTGTGTACAAGAAGAGGGTGCTATGATCGCTAGGATTGTGGTTGGCTTGGAGATGCAAAACGAACTGTTAATGGTCAAGTATAGTTAGCTGATCAAACGCAGACCAGGCAGGTAGACTCTGATTGGTCAGTGTCTTGCCATGGGGAATAAAGCAGGGATTGATAGTCTCCAATACCTTTTCCTCAAGGAAAAAAGTTCAATTCCTTTTACCAATAAATAATGTGATCTTGTATGTTAATATATGTAGCTGGTAGCACATGCAAGTGAATCACACTTAGAGCCCAACTGATCTTAAATTGGGTCAGACTGCATCCAGATGAACAGTCATCTAGACTCGAAGTGTTAGCTTGCTGTCTCTCCATGGATGCTGTCTGACCTACTGTGATTCCCAGCATTTTTTTGTTTTCAGTACAAATTCCAGCATTTGCAATAATTTGCTCCGAATCTTAAATTGGTTTTTGGTGTATTTCCTGGCACATTCAGGATTATTTAGTAAATTTTATCCAGTAACAGAATCACGTCTAATGCTGGAGACCGTGTCCTGAGGTTTGTAAGCATGGACTAGTGGAGCATGGTTGACATGCTGCCCATTGTAGACAGTCAAAGGGATGTGCTGTTTGATATGGTCTACCGATTTATGGGACGTACAGTCTACTACCTGGCAACACAGTGACACTGAAACTCCGAGACCACATTTACAGGTGGTAACCACAATATCTTTCGTGCTTACACACCTTTAAGAAAATCTTGTAAAATATCCATTAAAATGATGTTCTATATGGTTTCACATTGTTAGTGAGGGACTGTATATTATAGTATTCCAATGGAAATTTCTGAATACCTGAATATGATTGAGGTAACCTAATTAAACAGTGTATGAAGCAATTTACCCTCATCCAATTCAATAAATCATATTGTAGCCATTCTGGCTGCACACAGATTCAAAGCAGGAATCTGTTTGGGCCAAGACAACATTTCTCTCAATGGTTAACTATTTAGTTCTGCTTGAGTCCTGTTTATTTAAACATGTATTTATTTTATATTTAATTTATAAATATTGTATAATTTTTAAAAAGTATTGCAATTTATTTGAAGTAGATGAGTTATATTTGCAAATTACAAATTAGACAAAACAGCTGAAACTCAGCAAACTAGCACAGAGGAAAAGAGCTGGAAGAACTGAAACAGAATGCTGTTTATTTAGGGAGAAATACAGTTATTCTGAGAACTCACTTCCAGTAGGATTGCACCATTCACATCCAACTCAAAAGGACAGCAATGCTAACAGGGAGGTAACTGATTATGGATGCTATCATCAGATTTCTGTCTATCATGAGTTTTATTTATACATAAATATCAGGATTTGGAAAAATCAGTTTAAAACCTCCACATCAGCTTTGTAATCACAGCCTGTGAAGAATACAAGGATATAGAAGTTATTGTTGCAATTATACAAAACCTTAGTTAGATTCTACTCGGAGCACTGTGGGCAGATCTGCATACCTCACCGTAGGAAGGATATACTGGCCCTGGTGGGATTACAATGAAGATTTACAAAAATAATACCTAGACTCCGGGGTTAAGTAACAAGGAGAGACTATACAAATTAGGCCTGTTTTCTCTAGAATTTCGAAGATTATGGGTGACCTTGTCAAAGTTTTCAACATATTAACAGGAAAACACAGGATAGACAAAGATAAACAATTTCCACTGGTTGGGGATTCTAGAACTAGTGGGCAGAGTCTGAGAATTGCGGCCAGACCGTTCAGGAGAGATGTTAGGAAGCACTTTCCCACAAAAAGAGTGGGAGATGTTCGGAACTCTCTTCCCCAAACAGCAGTGCATGCTGAATCAGTTATTAATTTTATATCTGAGATTGATAGATTTTTGTTTTCCAAAGTTATTAAAAGATATGGGCCAAAAACAGGTATATGGAATTAGGCCACGGACTAGCCATGATTTTATTGAATGATGGAGTAAGCCTGTGGAATTGAATGGCCCTCTCCTCTTCTTATGTTCCTATGAATCCTCGTTTGCCAGACTCTCAGATTTCCCATTTTCCTCGTCAAATTTCCTTCTGTTTTGCCACACAGCAGTTTGAACCAACCAGTGAAGAGAAGAAATCCAGATGTATAATTGGCATGCGTTCATTTGTCTATAATGTACATTTAGTGAGACAGCTTAGAAGGACTGAGAGCAGCTCCTGATACCAATGAAATGCAGAAAATTAGAGGCTTTGTGAATTCAATATCAAGTAAGTATCTCTCAGTCCTTGCTGCAATCACCTATTAAAACCTGAATTTGGAACACTAAATTATTCCTTCATTTGCCAAGTCAACTCCCATGTTTTGCTGGGCTTTCACTTGAATTATTTATTCTGGAATGTTCAATGCTTTATCTGTAAGGCAGATTTAATAATATTTTAATCATTTTAGGGCATCATGGTGGCTTAGTGGTTAGCACAGTTGCCTCAAAGTGCCAGGAACCCAGGTTCGATTCCAGCCTCGGGTGACTGTCTGTGTGGAGTTTACAGATTCTCCCCATATCTGCATGGGTTTCCTCCCACAATACAAAGATATGCAGGTTAGGTGAATAGGCCGTGTTAAATTGCCTGTGATATTCAGGGATGTGTGTTAGATCTGTTGGTCAGGGGATAATGTAGAATAATAGGATACGTGAATGGGTCTGGGTGGGTTACTCTTTGGAGGCTCGGTATGGACCTGTTGGGCCAAAGAGCCTGTTTCCACACTGTAGTGCTTCTAAATTCTTCTATATAAAGTTACCAGAACAGAAGTTCTACATCATCTCTGAAATTGTGCCATGGATGATTAGCTGGTACATGATATCTTGTGAGTTGTCAAAATTGACAGACATGATTTAACACATTCATCCAGCATTCCTTTGTCTGCTGTTTTAAGAACATTAGAAGTAGGAACAGGAATATGCCAGTCAACCCCTCAAGTCTGCTGTGCTATTCTATCAGATCACTAGTTAATCTGCCCAGGCTTCAGCTCCTCTTTTGGACTCACGTTTTATAATCCTCAACTCCTTGATTTTCCAAAAATCTACCAGTTCCTTAAATGCTTTCAGTGATCTATCCTCGGATCTTTCTGGGGCAGAGAATTCCAGACATTCAGTGCCCTCTGGGAGAAGAGAATACTTTGCATCTCAGTTTTAAATGAGTGTCCCTTTATTCTATGACAGTGTCCTTTAGTTCACATTCCCCCACCAATGGGAACATAATCTCAACATCTACCCTGTGAAACCCAATTCCCTCTCCTCAGAATCTGGTATGTTTCAACCAGCTCACCCCTCGGTCTACAAAATTCTAATGAGTAAAGATCTACTTGTTTAGCTGTTCTTGGATAAATCAACCCCTTCACACCAGGAGATTGGCCGAGTGAATCTCTTTTAAAATACCTACAATGACAATATATCCTTTCTTAGCAAAGGATTCTACAAAATAAACTAACATAACATTTAATTATCAATCACTTTCAGTTTTTTATTTAGAGCCTCGCCACAGTATGGGATAAGAAAGAATAAACTTAAATAATTGGAAGAGCATTGACAATTGGCTGTGAAGTAATTAATTATTGAAGGTTCTTACTGAAACAGATGTCCCCAAGCATGTTGGAAATAAAATGTTTCCTTTCTGTCCAGACTCAGTCACCTAGAGCTAACAAGAAAGGCATTTTGTAAATTATAAATGAGTTTGGTCCCACTACTTTAGTTCTGTCGACATGGAAAGTTTTAGCATGAGATTGCCAGATTAAGTAGCTTGATCATGTTCACTTATTTTGCTACTTGTGTGCTGCTTCAGTATTTAACCTTATTTATTAGATTCATTTACACTGCAATAGCATTGACATGGTTGTAAATTTGTGAAGTCACTTTTCATATGGCGAGATTGCAGGTATAGCAGGCAATGGAATTTTGTTGTTTATTGTTAAACAGATGGAATATAAGGAAATCTTGTTGCAGTTGTACAAGGTGAGACTGCATCTGCAATGCTATGCTGAAAAAGTGTTGCTGGAAAAGCAGAGGAGGTCAGGCAGCATCCAAGGAGCAGGAGAATCGACATTTCGGGCATGAGCCCTTCTTCAGGAATCCTCTGCAATACTATGTACAATTTTGGTCCATTATTTGAGAGAGGAAGTAATTGCATTGGGAGGCAGTTCAGCAAAGGTTCACTAGATTCATTCCAGAGATGAAAGGTTTGTTTTATGAGGAAAGAATGAGCTGTTTAGGCCTATACTCACCAGACTTCAGAAGAGTGAGAGAAGTTTTAATTGAGGTATATACGATGCTAAAAGGGGTTGACAAAGTGGCCATAAAATGATATTTCTCCTTGTGAGGTAATCTAGAATGAAAGGTCATAAGAACAGGAGTTCATTCGACCCCTCAAGGCCACTCCACCATTCAGCCCACGTCCCACAAGTTAATTAAAAAAGACACAGTTGCCTGATCCCTGCGGAACCCCATTGGTTACAAGTTACCAACCTGAAAAAGAACCCCTCATCACCACTTGTTGATTCCTACCCTCTAGCCAAGCCTCCTGCAATAACTGCTGAGGTAGAATGAATTTCTGATTCCCTGGGGATGTGCAGATCATTGGGGATGTGCAGGAATGTTCACATCAGATCAGCCATGATTTGGTTTAATGGTGGATCAAGCCAGAAAGGCCCAAGGGCCTAGCTTGTTACTTGGTCAGCTGTTCATAATTCTGTGCGCGTATATACACAAGGGATTAATATTTCAGTAAATAGAACAAGTTATTGATCAGAAATATATTGCCGGTAATGAGGCTCTTTAGTATTGATGAAGGAGGTTTGGTTCATTGAGAGGTTCAGTAAGGGCTCAAACTACATGAGACATAGGTATAGGGTGATTTTGCCCACAGTGAATGGGTGCTTGTTGCACAGGTTAGGAAGGAGATTGGTTGCTGTGGGGTTGAGCGAGGAGAACTCCCTATCTTGACTGAGGGTCATACTGCCACTGCTGTGCTGATTGATATCAACTCGTTTACCAGAAACTAACAATTGTACTTCGAAATATTCTTGAATCATATAGGGTCAGTTCCACAAATACTTTTATCTCCTAGGTAATTCAGAGAACCTAGACTTGTATTTAAAACAATATCGATTGTGTAATGTTATCAAGTCAAGACTGAGTGATAAATAAAATTGATCTTTCGAACACAAATGGATTCCAGCACTTGTTGCATGATAGACTGTCTTCATGAGTTTGATTTATGTTTTTATTGACATCACTAAGCTTTAAGCAGCTGCTGCCAGGTAACTTAAGTTTCTATTATGCATAACAATATTTCTGCCAGATTAGTTCTTGGAATATTTTAATTGCTTAAAGTGTCTCACCTGAGTGAAGGTTAATACAATAATCCATGAAGTATGGACAGGTTTCTGTTGTGTTCCAGAGTTGGAGGAATTTGGACATCATGGGATATTTACAGTTTGTGGTTAGGTACTTCAAGTAAATGCGCAAAGAAAATTCCAGATAAAGATTGAAAAGGACATTAAGACAAAGATCAGAGCAATAAATTGCAAGGATACATGTTTTAACAGGACAGATTGGAATTAGTGAAATCACATTAAAAGAAGGTTAACAAGAGAAAGCAGTGGCCTATTACATTTCCATGCAAATAAATTAGAAGTGAGTTTTTCACAAAAGCACTGGCAAGCCGGTGAGTGGTTCAGTCATCGCACTATCACATCCTGGGGGTTACCATTGACCAGAAACTCAACTGGATCTGTCACATAAATCAGTGGCTATGACAGCAGGTCAGAGGCACAGAATACTGCAGTGAGAAACTCAGCTCCTGAATTCCCATCAACAAGGCACAAGTCAATGTGTGATGGTACACTCCCCACTTGCATGGATGAAGGCAGCTCCAATAACACTCAAGAAATTTGATACCACCCAGGACAAAAGCAACCCACTTAATTGGCATCACATTGACAAGCATCCACTCCCTCCATCAACAACACTGAATAGCAGTGCGTACCATCTACAAGATACTATGCAAAAGTTTACCAAAGTTCCTCAGACCACACCTTCCCAACCCACGATCACTTCCATCTAGAAGGACAAGGGCAGAAGTTACATGGGAACACACCTCCTGCAAGTTCCCCTCCAAGCCACTCCCCATCCTGACTTTGAAAAAATCGCTGTTCCTTTAAAGTCGCTAGGTCAAAATCCTGGAATTCCCACTCCCTAAGGGCATTGTGGATCAACCTATCTTATTCTGAATTTTTATTTTTAATTTTTTATAATTTATTCCAATGATTTTGTACTTTTCTACCTGAGATGGTGCGAGGTTCATTAATGCTGGACTTTTTATTTAATCATAGTTATAGAGATGCACAGCACGGAAACAGACCCTTCGGTCCAACCCGTCCATGCCGACCAGATATCCCAACCCAATCTAGTCCCACCTGCCAGCACCCGGCCCATATCCCTCCAAACCCTTCCTATTCATATACCCATCCAAATGCCTCTTAAATGTTGCAATTGTACCAGCCTCCACCACATCCTCTGGCAGCTCATTCCATACACGTACCACCCTCTGTGCGAAAAAGTTGCACCTTAGGTCTCTTTTATATCTTTCCCCTCTCACCCTAAACCTATGCCCTCTAGTTCTGGACTCCCCGACCCCAGGGAAAAGACTTTGTCTATTTATCCTATCCATGCCCCTCATAATTTTGTAAACCTCTATAAGGTCACCCCTCAGCCTCCGACACTCCAGGGAAAACAGCCCCAGCCTGTTCAGCCTCTCCCTGTAGCTCAAATCCTCCAACCTTGGCAACATCCTTGTAAATCTTTTCTGAACCCTTTCAAGTTTCACAACATCTTTCCGATAGGAAGGAGACCAGAATTGCACGCAATATTCCAACACTGGCCTAACCAATGTCTTGTACAGCCGCAACATGACCTCCCAACTCCTGTACTCAATACTCTGAACAATAAAGGAAAGCATACCAAACGCCTTCTTCACTATCCTATCTATCTGCGACACCACTTTCAAGGAGCTATGAACCTGCTCTCCAAGGTCTCTTTGTTCAGGAACACTCCCTAGGATCTTACCATTAAGTGTATAAGTCCGGCGAAGATTTGCTTTCCCAAAGACACCTCACATTTATCTGAATTATCCATCTGCCACTTCTCAGCCCGTTGGCCCATCTGGTCCAGATCCTGTTGTAATCTGAGGTAACCCTCTTCCCTGTCCACTACACCTCCAATTTTGGTGTCATCTACAAACTTACTAACTGTACTTCTTATGCTCGCATCCAAATCATTTATGTAAATGACAAAAAGTAGAGGGCCCGCACTGATCCTTGTGGCACTCCACTGGTCACAGCCCTCCAGTCTGAAAAACAACCCTCCACCACCACCCTCTGTCTTCTACCTTTGAGCCAGTTCTGTATCCAAATGGCTAGTTCTCCCTGTATTCCATGAGATCTAACCTTGCTAGTCAGTCTCCCATGGGAAACCTTGTCGAACGCCTTACTGAAGTCCACATAGATCACATCTACTGCTCTGCCCTCATCAATCTTCTTTGTTACTTCAACAAAAAACTCAATCAAGTTTGTGAGACATGATTTCCCATGCACAAAGTCATGTTGACTATCCCTAATCAGTCCTTGCCTTTCCAAATACATGTACGTCCTGTCCCTCAGGATTCCCTCCAACAACTTGCCCACCACCGAGGTCAGGCTCACCGGTCTATAGTTCCCTAGCTTGTCTTTACCGCCCTTCTTAAACAGTGGCACCACGTTTGCCAACCTCCAGTCTTCCGGCACCTCACCTGTGACTATCGATGATACAAATATCTCAACAAGAGGCCCAGCTATCACTTCTCTAGCTTCCCACAGAGTTCTCGGGTACACCTGATCAGGTCCTGGGGATTTATCCACCTTTAACCGTTTCAAGACATCCAGCACTTCCTCCTCTGTAATATGGACATTTTGCAAGATGTCACCATCTAGTTCCCGACAGTCTATATCTTCCATATCCTTTTCCACAATAAATACTGATGCAAAATATTCATTTAGTATCTCCCCCATTTTTTGTGGCTCCACACAAAGGCCGCCTTGCTGATCTTTGAGGGGCCCTATTCTCTCCCTAGTTACCCTTTTGTCCTTAATACATTTGTAAAAACCCTTTGGATTCTCCTTAATTCTATTTGCCAAAGCTATCTCATGTCCCCGTTTTGCCCTCCTGATTTCCCTCTTAAGTATACTCCTACTTTCTTTATACTCTTCTAAGGATTCACTCGATCTATCCTGTCTATACCTGACATATGCTTCCTTTTTCTTAACCAAACCCTCAATTTCTTTAGTAATCCAGCATTCCCTATACCTACCAGCCTTCCCTTTCACCCTGACAGGAATATACTTTCTCTGGATTCTTGTTATCTCATTTCTGAAGGCTTCCCATTTTCCAGCCTTCCCTTTACCTGTGAACATCTGCCTCCAACCAGCTTTCGAAAGTTCTTGCCTAATACCGTCTAAATTGGCCTTTCTCCAATTTAGAACTTCAACTTTTAGATGTGGTCTATCCTTTTCCATCACTATTTTAAAATGAATAGAATTATGGTCGCTGGCCCCAAAGTGCTCCCCCACTGACATCTCAGTCACCTGCCCTGCCTTATTTCCCAAGAGTAGGTCAAGTTTTGCACCTTCTCTAGTAGGTACATCCACATACTGAATCAGAAAATTGTCTTGTACACACTTAACAAATTCCTCTCCATCTAAACCTTTAATACTATGGCAGTCCCAGTCAATGTTTGGAAAGTTAAAATCCCCTACCATAACTACCCTATTATTCTGATAGCTGAGATCTCCTTACAAGTTTGTTTCTCAATTTCCCTCTGACTTTGGGGGTCTACAATACAATCCCAATAATGTGATCATCCCTTTCTTATTTCTCAGTTCCACCCAAATAACTTCCCTGGATGTATTTCCGGGGATATCGTCCCTCAGCACAGCTGTAATCCTATCCCTTATCAAAACTGCCACTCCCCCTCTTGCCTCCCTTTCTATCCTTCCTGTAGCATTTGTATCCTGGAACATTAAGCTGCCAGTCCTGTCCATCCCTGAGCCATGTTTCCGTAATTGCTATGATATCCCATTCCCATGTTTCTAACCATGCCCTGAGTTCATCTGCCTTCCCTGTTAGGCTCCTTGCATTGAAATAAATGCAGTTTAATTTATTAGTCCTACCTTGTCCCTGCCTCCCTGACAGTTTGACTCACTTCTGTTCACAGCTGTACCCATCTCAGACCGATCCCTTTCCTCACTATCTCCCTGGGTACCACCCCCCCACCTTACTAGTTTAAATCTTCCCAAACAGTTCTGTCAAATTTCCCTGCCAGTATATTAGTCCCTTCCAATTTAGGTGCAATCCGTCCTTCTTGTACAGGTGACTTCTACCACAAAAGAGATTCCAATGATCCAAAAATGTGAATGCTTCTCCCATACACCAGCTCCTCAGCCATACAATCATCCGATCTATCCTCCTATTCCTGCCCTCACTCGCTCGTAACACTGGGAGTAATCCAGATATTACTACCCTTGAGGACCTCCTTTTTAAATTTCTGCCTAACTCTGTAATCTCCTTTCAGAATCACAACCTTTTCCCTTCCAATGTCGTTGGTTCCAATGTGGACAATGACCTCCTGCTGGCCCCTCTCCCCCGTGAGAACATTCTGCACCCTCTCTGAGACATCCTTGATCCTGGCACCAGGGAAATAACACACCATTCTGCTTTTTCTCTGCTGGCCATAGAAACGTCTGTCTGTACCTCAGACTACAGAATCCCTAACACAATTGATCTCTTGGAAGCCGACGTACCCCTCGTTGCATTAGAGCCAGTCTCAATACCAAACTTGGCTGTTCGTGCTACGTTCCCCTGAGAATCCATCACCCCCTACATTTTCCAAAACAGCATACCTGTTTGAAATGGTATATCCACAAAAGAGTCCTGCACTAGCTGCCTACCTCTCTTACCCTTCCTGGAGTTAACCCATCTATGTGACTGTATCTGAGACTTTCCCCCCTTCCTATAACTGCCATCCATCACATATTGTTGCTGTTGCAAATTCCTCATCGCTTCTATCTGTCTCTCCAACCGATCCACTCGATCTGATAAGATTTGCATCCAACAGCATTTATGGCAGATATAATCCGCAGTAACCCTTAAACTCTCTTTAAACTCCCACATCTGACAAGAAGTACATATCACTGCAAAGGCCATTTTTGCTCCTTCACAATCTACAGACCCAGAAAATAACACCGTCTTATTCCTCTACAAACACTGCCCCAGGTTAAATTAATAGCTATGGCTTATATTTTAAGTTTAATCAAGAGACTTATCTCCAAAAACATATGATCAAGAAAGAATCCACTATACTCACTACTGCAGCCTTTCTCTTGGACAGACTTAAAACAACAATTAACTTATCTGATTCTGTGCTGTGAAATTCGACCAACAGTTCCTCCAAGATTAGTTGTGAATTTCACTGTTTGTTAATTTCTGTATTTTTCTAATATTTTCCTTAGGATTTGTATTTAAGAATCTGTACCCAGGCACCTTTCTACGTAAGATGGCACCATAAGTGATGATTTGTAAACATTTCACTATACTCATATGAGTGCATGTGACAATAATTTTAATTCTACAGCAGGTGTACTGCAGCAGTTCCAAAAGGCAGTGCACCATCAGGTTCTCGAGGGCAATTAGGGACAGCAATAAAATGCTGGTCCAGCCAGCAATGCCCGCATCACATGAGTGAAGAAAATAAAAGCTCTGATCTCTGAGCCAGAAAGCTCCAGATTCATGTCCCACTCTAAAACCATGTAGAAATTGGGGCAGGACGGTGGCTCAGTGGTTAGCACTGCTTCCTCACAGCATTAGGGACCTAGGTTCAATCCTAGCCTCCAGCATCTGTCTGTGTGGAGTTTGCACATTCCCCCTGTGTCTGTGTGGATTTCCTCCCATGGCCCAAAGATGTGTGGGTTCGGTGGATAGGCTATGCTGTAGTCCCCAGTGTCCAGGGATGTGTGGGTTAGGTGGATTAGCCAAAAGAAATGCAGGGTTGCAGGGATAGGGTAACTGGTGGGTCTGGGTGGGATGCTCTTTGCAGGGTCGGCATGGATTTGATGGGCCGAATGGCCTGCTTCCAGACTGTAGGGATTCTATGACTGTCAAAACATTCACCTGACTCAAAGGAGGTTATTAATCAGCTATAAAATCATTGGAACACCCACACACACCATTGTCCACTCAAGACTAGAGTGTAAAGATACACCAAACAAATACTCAAGGAGCTGTTTCTAAAAAAGCAAAGAGGATAACAGCAATGCACTGTAATCCAATTCTTGTAACCCTGGTTGGAAAGATAATGGAATTCTTACACAGAACTTAATGAAAACACATCCAAAAACTGAAAAAGTAACATAGTGGTGGTGAGCATGGGTTTGAAAGGGAAGATCACACTTGAGCAGCTTTATTGACTTGTTTGAAGAAGTGAAGGTGGAGAGGCAGAGAGATTTAAGGGGAAATTCCAGAGCTTGGAGCCTTGGCAACTGAAGGCACAGCCAGGAATAGTGCAACAATAGAAAGTGAAAAACAACAATCATCTCTGAGTGGAGAGTGTAGGAGCCTGTCCCGAGGATTTCGATTTATGTGTTTTTTTAAGGCTGTGTATTTTAGAGAGTTGAGCATGAATGCTGAGGAATGCAATCATTGCTATTCAGTGCTGCAACTTGTTAGGTAAAACAAGTTTTTGAGCTGGTTTCTTTAGAATGGGCTTGCCCTCTGTTCAAGCTAACCACCTTTCACTCCATTTGCTGAAAATCTGATCCATTCCAAAAATGAAGTTCTTAAAAAGCAAATTGAAAATCTGTTTTTCTGTTCTGTTCAAAACTCTTAAAAGACTTGACAAGTTACATGCAGAAAGGTTGTTTCCTCTTGTGGGAAAGACTAGAACCAGAGGGCACCATCTCAGAGTAAGGATTCGTACATGTAAGAGCTGAGGTGGAACTCTTTCACTCAGAGGGCAGTGAATCAGTAGAATTCTTTACCACAGAGTGCTATCAAGGCAGGGTCATTAAGTATACTCAAGGCTCAGGTAAGATTTCTAATCAGGAAGGGAATCAAAGGTTATGGGAAAACGCAAGAAAGTGGAGTTGAGGATAATCAAATCTGTCATGATCTCATTGAATGGTGGAGCAGATTTAATGGACCGAATGGCCTACTCTGCTGCTATACCTTATTGTCCTGTTACGTTCAGTTAATGTCACCAAAAATGAAATGAAAGATTTCATCACGCCTGTGACCTTCCTTTATGCTGAAGTGCCCAAGGCAGTACTCCATTCAGTTTAACCGCTAATCACGGTCCAGCTTTATGAAGACACTCAATAACTGAGTAATTCTGTTTGTACTTTTAGATTACACCACTTGGAAGGAAAGAGATAAAGGCAGCAGACCTGGTACGGCGATTACAGATGGAAGCTGATGAGCAACGCAAACAGAAAAAGCGTCAGAACGTTTCTGGCCTTCATAAGTTAGTTGTACATTTCGTTAATTGTGATACAGGCTCTTTGTTCTTTTTACAGTTTACTGAAATACACCAATATTACTGCACAGCTGCTAACTTTTCACTTGAGCTAATAGCAGCAACCTCCTTGAAATGGATCTGAAGCACAGCAGGACTTTGGAAAGTAACACCGATCAACTCTGCCGAATGAACTTTCCGTTTTTGCTCTTCTGAGGGCAATAATTCCAGTTCAGCTCCCATCCCATAGGGTGCAATACACCATCAGGTCCTTCAGAGAAATAGGAACCTATTGGAAACCATGTCTAATCCTAGAAGATATTCAAGTGTATAATCTTTCAGTGGTGGCTTGTAAGGACTATTTAGGGACAGAAATTCCCTCTTCCTGAAGGCTGAGGTCAGTTGTAGCACTCCAGTATGAAAGTTTATTCAGGACAAAATTGCTATTGAACCTAGAAATTCCTTATTGTATATGACAGAATTAATGACTGGATAAATAAATAATAATAAATAAATTGAAATATTTGCCTTTATTTGGTGATGCATGGAATACAAGAGCTGGAAGATTATGGTGGAGCTATATAGGACATTGGTTAGACCACAGTTGGAGTACTGTGTGCAGTTCCCGTCGCCATACTACAGGAAGGATGTGAAACAAAAACAGAAATTGCTGGAAAAGCTAAGCAGGTCAGGCAGCATCCGTGGAAAGAAACGAGAGTTAACGTTTCGGGTTGAAATTGCTTTTCCGGTAATTTCTGTTTTTGTTTCTGATTTACAGCATGCACAGGTTTTTTTGGTTTTTACATGGGGATGATGTAATTGTACTAGAGAGGGTGCAGAGGAGACTCACTGGGATGTTGCCTGGTATGGAGCAGTTCAGTGACATAGAGAGAGCAGATAGGCCAGGGTTATTTTCATTGGAGCAGAGAACGCTGAGGGGAGGAACTGATTGAGTGGCTTAGATAGAATAAATGGGAATAAACTGTTCCCCTTAGTGGAGAGGTCATTTACCAGGGGGCATAGATTTAAAATTTAAAAGGGCAGAAGGTTTTGAGGAGAATTTCTTTCACCCAGAGTATGGTGGGCATCTGGAAAGGATGGTAGAGGCAGAAACTATTACAGCATTTTTTAAAAACGTAATTTTTTTTATATGAAGTGCCATATTATGCAAAGATATGGACCAGGTGTGGAAAATGGGATTAGAGTAGATAGATGTTTTATGGCTGACATGGACATGATGGGCTCTTTCTGTGCTGGAATACTCTATGACTTTAAATACTTGAGGCTGCAAACTGTTTTCTAAATTAATTGAAATCGAGAATGCTAGTAGATTCACTTAGACAAATTAATTGCCATTTTCTGATGGTATTACCCAGGGTTAGGGCTTAGACACCAATATCCTGAACAATTTGACTGTCCCTTCAACATAATGAAAACACACACATCTTCAATTTATAAGTGTAACAATATCATAATTAATGACATAAACATTCATGTACAGGGTATCATTTCAAAGTCTTCAAGCGTACAAAATGTGGATACAATGTGAATCATAAGGAAGTTAGTATAGAGCTTCAAAAGGACAGACGGGATGTTGGAGTAGATGGACAAATAGCAGATGAAATTTAAAGTTGTGCCATGTGAAATGACTTATTTTGGCAGAAAGAGCATGGAAAACCAATTTAAAATAAAGGGTACAATTCTAAAATGTGTAAGATCAAAGAGATCTGGGTGCATATATGTGAATAGATAATCAACAGATTAATAAAGCATATGACATCCTGGGTTTTATCAATGGGGTGTAGAGTACAAAAGCACCCGGGTTGTGTTAAACTTAATGCAAAACATTGGTTTGGTCTGAACTGGAGTACTGTGTGCCATTTTGGTTAGGTAGTGTTTCGGACAGCTGTGAAAGCATTAGGGAGGGTGCAGAAAAGAGTTACGGAGATGGTTCCAGGGTTGAGGGCTTTCATTGCAAAGAAGGATTGGAGAAATTGCGAATATTCACCTTGAGACAAGGTCAAAAAGAAATTTGAAAGAGATATTCAGAATCATGATGGGTCTGGACTGGGTAAATGAGAAGACACTCTTCACATTGGTGAAAGGACCAAAAATCAAGGAACAGGTTTATGGTATTATGATGAAAAGCAACTGTAACATGAAGATAAGCGGTTAGGATCTAAAATGTGTTCCCTGAGAGTGAGAGTAGTGAAGACAAATTGAATCGTGGCTTTTGTAAAGGAATTGGATCAAATGTATAAAAGTGGATAAATCCCCAGGACCTGATCAGGTGTACCCGAGAACTCTGTGGGAAGCATGGGAAGTGATTCTTGGGCCCCTTAACTGAGATATTTGTATCACCAATAGTCACAGGTGAGGTGCCGGAAGACCTGAGGTTTGCTAACGTGGTGCCACTGTTTAAGAAAGGTGGTAAGGACAAGTCAGGGAACTATAGACCAGTGAGCCTGATGTCGGTGGTGGGCAAGTTGTTGGAGGGAATCCTGAGGAACAGGATTTACATGTATTTGGAAAGGCAAGGACAGTTTAGGGATAGTCAATATGGCTTTGTGTGTGGGAAATCATGTCTCACAAAATTGATTAATTTGTTTGAAGAAGTAACAATGAGGATTGATGGGGGCAGAGCAGTAGATGTGATCTATATGGACTTCAGTAAGGCATTTGACAAGGTTCCCCATGGGAGACTGATTAGCAAGATTAGATCTCATGGAATACAGGGAGAACCAGCCATTTGGATACGGAACTGGCTCAAAAGTAGAAGACAGGGTGATGGTGGAGGGTTGTTTTTCAAACTGGAGGCCTGTGACCAGTGGAGTGCCACAAGGATCGGTGCTGGGTCCAATACTTTTCATCATTATATAAATGATTTGGATGTGAGCATGAAGTATAGTTAGTAAGTTTGCAGAGGACACCAAAATTAGAGGAATAGTGGACAGCAAAGAAGGTTACCTCAGATTACAACAGGATCTTGATCAGATGGGCCAATGGGCTGAGGAGCGGCAGATGGAGTTTAATTCAGATAAATGTGAGGTGCTGGGAAAGCAAATCTTCGCCGGACTTATACACTTAATGGTAAGGTCCTAGGGAGTGTTGCTGAACAAAGAGACCTTGGAGAGCAGGTTCATAGCTCCTTGAAAGTGGAGTCGCAGGTAGACAGGATAGTGAAGAAGGCGTTTGATATGCTTTCCTTTATTGTTCAGAGTATTGAGTACAGGAGTTGGGAGGTCATGTTGCGGCTGTACAGGGCAACGGTTAGGTCACTGTTGGAATATTGCGTGCAATTCTGGTCTCCTTCCTATCAGAAAGATGTTGTGAAACCTAAAAGGGTTCAGAAAAGATTTCACAAGGATGTTGCCAGGGTTGGAGGATTTGAGCTATAAAGAGAGACTGAACAGGCTGGGTCTGTTTTCCCTGGAGCATCAGAGGCTGAGGGGTAACCTCAGAGAGGTTTATAAAATCATGAGAGGCATGGATAGGGTAAATAGACAAAGTCTTTTCCCTAGAGTGGGGGAGTCCAGAACTAGAAGGTTTAAGGTGAGAGGGGAAAGGTGTAAGGGACCTCAGGGGCAACTTTTTCACTCAAAGGGTGGTACGTGTATGGAATGAGTTGCCAGAGGAAGTGGTGGAGGCTGGTACAATTGCAACATTTAAAAGGCATTTGGATTGGTATATGAATAGGAAGGGTTTGGAGGGATATGAGCTGGGTGCTGGCAGGTAGGACTAGATTGAGTTGGGATATCTGGTCGGCATGGACGGGTTGGACCGAAGGGTCTGTTTCCATACGTACATCTGTATGACTCTATGAGTTGATTCTTGCCGTAAAATTATGTTAGCAGGAAAGTTAATTGGATCACATTTAACAGTAAATGTTAAATCATGAAATCCATTGTTCAGTATTGGCAAGCAATTGGATGATGAAGAACATTACAATTTGAATTCATCCTGTCGTCAGTGAATTTTTGTGCTTAGAATTCCTGATAGAATTTAAGTGTTTAAAGAATGTTAAAATGGTAGTAGCCATTAACAAGTCATGGACTTTGACATACATTGTACTGCATAAAATATGTAATGATAAATTGCCAGCATTTTAGAAGATAATTTTAAAGTATTATTAAGAAGTAGAGACTTTAAAGTAGAATTGCACCATTATAGTGTGCATGCATTCAGTATGATGTACAATAAATAATATCCTGATCACAGATTAGTTAACAAGCCTATGTATTCCAGTATCTCTCTCTCTCTTCCAGGTATCTCCAGTTACTTAACGGAAAGGAAAATTTTCCTTGTTTAGTCGATGCAGAGGATCATGTAATATCATTCCCACCAATCACAAACAGTGACAAAACAAAGGTAAGTTAATAATTAGCCATAGTTCCTTGCAAGAGGTCAAAGATGAGTCATAGTTGCGTTTCCATTCCAGAAACCTCAGAAAAATTTTGACAAGTCATACATGGTAAGCAAAGTGAGATTGATTTTTCTCATTTATTACACTTCATTGTTCTTGTGCGTAGACTTGTCATGAAGTTGAGAATATGTTTAGCCATCAATGAGCTATGGATTAGATATTAGTTTAGATGGGTCCAGAGTCCAAATCTAATCTGATAAATCTCTATGTGTTAGCTTTTTAGGGAGCTTTAATGAAATGAATTTGTACAGTTTTAATCAGTTTAGATGGCACTGGAGTAATGGCACAATTGTACTACTCAATGCTCGATATTTTTTATTGTCCTAATGGTCATTGGAAGTAACTATGATTGCTGTGTGTAACCAAACTAAGGAAAAGAGCAATTATGTCAACAATACCACAACCCATATCACCATAGAGCAGTCCCGATGTCACTTTCAAAGTAGAATTTAAAAATTTGGAAAATGGCAACTTGAAGATCTTCATGTCCTTTCCCCAGTTCTGACACTACTAATGGATGTATAATGTAGTGATGTGTTCTCCAAAAACATCATCTTTATCTGGCATTAGTAGTGAATGAAGAGGAAGTTGCTGAGGCAAAGCTCAGAGTTCTGGCAGCTCTCCGATACCAGTTAGAGACTATCCTTTTCTACAGAAAGCTCTATGTCTGGAAGATTGTCTGCTTTCACTGGTGCAGAAATATTCCAGGCCAAATGAGTGGCAATGTCTCCAAAACAACAACTCATTTCCTACACGTGTTTCAGGTCTGGTGCTGACCAAAGTGTTGATATTGGAGAGGGACAAGCAGGGAGAGATAATCAACAAACTGGTCACCATTCTGGTCACGGTTGATGTAATAAAACTGACCTGGCTGTTCCCACTCGGTTAGTCACTTATTCAGAGGCTTCCACCTCCCTGTTCATGGGGATCCACTGTTAAACTGCGACCATCATAATAAAAACACAGGAAGATTACTCCGTCAATATTGTGCTTGTACTCAGAGAGATGACCAATGTAGGAAATGAAGAGGTTTCACACTGACACGGTTGGAATTTTCTCAGCGATCATGGCTGAGTGTGCTGTGCCTTACTGGTGGTCCTCAATTTTGGCACATGAGAAGTGTTCTGTTCCCAAATGCTTAATGCCGCTTAATGTGGTTGGCACAAGCAAAGTACTGAAACACAAAGGTTGTTTTATGTTCAGTTGTGAAGATGTTAACCCATTGCTGACTATAGAAGGTACTGAATGAATGGAATGAAGACATTCCTGAAGACAGTGTATCCACACTGTACAACAGGTTGACTGATTTCAGTCACCGTATGGTACCTGAACAGAGTGATCCCTCATACCTGCTCCTTAAAGAGTATTATTAAACTAAAAGAGTCTGGTGATGCATTGTATCTGAGCTCATTTGTTGTCTTCATCAAAAAGCTACACACATTCACCTCCAAGGGGAACTGCAAAATGATAATCATGAGTAGGAAACCTGACTAAAAGATGATCAATTCTATCACTATTTAGGCATTGAAATCTATTTTTGTTCTATCACCACCCTCTGGAGATGGATTAATTTATTGTCACAGTAATTAAACTAGGCTCCTTCCCCACCTTTCTGGTTCATTCTGTGTTCATGATAAATTATTGGGACAGCCAAGAAAAATATCCTGTTGTAACATACTTGAATTTATGGAATATTTGTCTAAATATTTAGTCTCAGCCATAATTCACTTGGTAGCATGTTCACCTTTGAGTCAGAAATAGTGGGTTCAATTCTCGGTCCAGGAATTCAACAGCAAATTCAAAGCTGATGCCTTAGTCAGTACTGAGAGAGTGCTGCACTGTTAGAGGTGCTGCCTTTTGGATGCGATATTAAACCGAGGCACTGTCAGTTAGGTTGAAATATCAAAGGCACTACTTTGAAGAAGGGCAGTGAAGCTAGCCCAGTGTCCTGAACTGTATTTATCCCCCAGTCGATATCACTAAAGCAGATTATTTGATGCTTATCACATTGCTGTTTGTGGGTGCTTACAGATTGGGGCTGGTGTGTTACTGCATTACAACAGTGAGTAAATTCAAAAATATTTCATTGATTGTAAAGCACTTTGGGATGTCCTGATATTGTAAAAAGGCCTTTACTAATGCAAGTCTTGTTTCTGAAAGAGCATGTGTAAACACATTACTGCACTATTCAATGCTTTTAGAGTAAAGAAGCAGCCGTTTTGAGGTTTCTATTTTCTGCAGGTATGTGATTGATACTGACTTTATTTTTCCAAACAAAAAAATATAAATGTTGGAAACTCACAGCAACACAATCAGCATCTGTTTAAAAAAAAAGACAACAAACATGGATTAACGTTTGGGTCTGAGAATTTCCCTCAAGACGTTTATTTCCCTGTTGTACTGTTTTATTTTTAACGTTGCTCTATATTACTTTCTTTTATCTTTAGATTAGAAAAACCACCAGTCAGCTGTTCTTGGAAGTAACCAGTTCCACAAACCTACAGACCTGTAAAAATGTGATGGACCGTTTGATTGTGGTGAGTAACTCGAAACCTCTTGGATTTGTATGTAGCCATTGATACTTTTGTTTTGGGTTTTTTTGTGCTGTAGCTACTGGTTACATGTTTAGTGTAATTACCCTTACTCCATGTGGTCAAGGGACTTTTTCAACTGCACATTGAATCTGTACTATCCTTTGTCATAACGTATTTCAGGAGGTTTTGCTCTGTGCTGTTTCAATATTTGCCTTAAAATTTAGTCCCTATGCATAGTCAGTTTTGTCGTTGAATAATCCACTTGTTTGTTTTGTCTAGCCTTGTTTGCGGTTTTTTTTTAAATCCTGGTTTACAGACAGCCTGGATTTCCCCAGCCTCTTGTCAGAGTGAGTGATTTTGTAGAAAGGTTGCAAGTTTTCAGAAGCAGTGAATGGGTGGGCTTTCCCCAGTCTCTCTCCCTTTGCGAGTCCATTGTTTTGCAGCACACTCAGAGGCTGAAGTGTTCACAATAATCCTCAGCCAGAAGCGCTGAGTGGATGGTCCATCTTGGCCTCCTCCAATGATCCCCAGCATCACAAATACCAGTCTCCAGCTAATTTGATTCACTCCATGTGACATCAAGATACAGCTGGAGACACTGGACACTGCAAAAGCAATGGGCCTGATAAGATTCCAGCAATTGTACTGAAGGCTTGTGCTCCAGAACTTGCCGTTCCCTTGGCCAAGCTCTTCCAGTACAGTTATAACACTGGCATTTACCCAACAATGTGGAAAGTTGCCCAGGTTTGTCCTGCACACACAAAGCAGATCAAATCCAAGGCAGCCACTAATTGCCCCATCAGTAAAATAATGGAGATGTCATAAACAGTGCTATCAAGCAGCATCTGCTCAGTGACGCCCAGTTTGGGTTCTGCCAGGGCTACTCAGCTCCTGACCTCATTACAGCCTTGGTTCAAACATGGACAAAAGAGCTGGATTCCAGAGGGGGGGGGGGAAAGGGACAGCCTTTGCTATCAAGGCTGCATTTGACTGTGTGTGACATCAAGGAGCCCTCGCAAAACTGGAATCAGTGGGCATCAGGTCAAACTCTCCACTGCTTGGAGTCATACCTGACACACGAGGAGATAGTTGTGGTTGGTGGAGGTCAGTCATCTCAGCTCCAGAATATCTCTGCAGGAGTTCCTCAGGGTAATGTCCTAGGCCCAACCACCTTCAGCTGCTTCGTCATTGACCTTCCCTCCAGCATAAGGTCAGAAGTAGGGATGTTTGTCAAAAATTGTGCAATGATCGATACCATTCACAACTCCTCAGATACTGAAGCAGTCCATGTCCAAATACAGCAAACCTGGACATTATCCAGGCTTAATCTGAAAAATGGCAAGTAACATTTATGCCACACAAATGCGAGGCAATGATCATCTGAAATAAGAAAGAATCTAATCGTTGCCCCTTGGTGTTCAATGGTGCTACCATTATTGAATCTCCCGTTATTAACATCCTGGGGGTTTACCATTCACCAGAAACTGAACTAAACCAGCTATATAAATTCAGTGGCTATAAGAGCAGATCATTGACTAGGAATACTGCAATGAGTCACTCACCTCCTGACTCTCCAAAGCCTGTCAATCATCTACAAACCATAAGTCAGGAGTGTGATGGAATACTGGACGGGTGCAGCTCCAACAACACTCAAGAAGCTTGAATGATCCCCAGGACAAACCAGTCCACTTGATTGGCACCACATCCACAAGCATCCAGTCTCTTCACCACCAACGCTTAGTAGTGGTAGTGTATACTATATTCAAAGTGCATTACAGGAATTCGCCAAAGATCCTTCGAAGGCACCTTCCAACTTGCAACCACTTCCATCTAGAAGAACAAGGGCAGCAAATACATGGGAATGCCACCGCCTTCATGTTCCCCTCCAAGCCACTTACCATCCCAACTTGGAAATAAATCTACTTTCCTTCACTATTGCTGAGTCAAAATCCTGGAACTTGTGGATCTACCTCCAGCACATGGACTGCAGTGGTTTAGCAGGCAGCTCACCCCCACCTTCTCAAGGGGCAACTAGGGATGGGCAATAAATGCTGGCCCAAGCAGTGACATCCACGTTCCACAAGTGAATAAAAGAGATGAATTTCTAGTTTTCATTGTGAGTTTGAAATGTAGACTACAAGTGTAGACTTGTATCTTCCTTGTAAAATTATTACCATTTATTAACTATCTCATAATGAACAACCAAAAATGCTTAGTTCTTAAATTTCAATAGCTCCTGTAATAAGCAGTCCTCCATCACATCATGCTGGACAGCTTTATTACAGCACGGAATTCAACCCCTGTATTGTAGTTTTAATCTGTTGATAATCAGTATTGTATCCAAGTTTTGAATTATAAAAAGCCTTTGTTCAATCACATTATCTAAGGGTAGCTTGTACCATTATGTAAGTATTATACCACCATGCTCTGTTAACCAGGAATAGCATGTAGTAATGAAGAGTGAGTCTCTAAAGATTATATATTGCATTGTTGTTCTAGATTAGGAACATTAAAGGGAAAGGCCAATGTGTTTCACAGCTTTTTTAGGGACAGTTTATGCATGGTAGGAGTGATTAATATCTGGTATTATAATGCTTTACCTGTTTGATATTGATACAAAGCCTGAACTACTTTGCAGTGATATACTTGATAGCCTTTAAACCTGAGTATGAACTAAACTGGAATGCTGCTACTTCCTCCAGGAAATTTAACTCTCTTTAATCCAAAGTCAGATTTAGATTCAAGCCACATGGATACCAGAACTGCAGCATCACTCCTTCTTGTGGTTGAGATGTACCCAAGGAGATCAGCGTGAAATCACCAGCTACATTTGAACATCCACTGATTATAGTTTTTAGTAAAATCTCACCATGATTTTGCAATTTGGTAGTTGTTAATTGTCTTTGCTGATGTGACATCCCAGCTGAGAGGAAGGATTTCGGTGATAAAAGATTTCAGTTGATTCAGACAGCAGTTCTTCAGAAGGCTTCAGAAAGAAACTTGTTAAATTTGAAGGTGGCAGTGGTTTTGGATGATTCACTGACTGTCTTTTTAACTCAAGGAGCTGACTTTGAGCCTAGTGATGACTGGGTGTAACGCTCTCCTCCCTGCCGTCTTTCATTGTGTGACTTTGGCAGTATCAGTCCAGTGCCTGATGACCACTTGCTCCCAACATATGACTGTCTGTAACTTGGCAATTTAGCAGCTCCTCTCAGACAGCTCATGAACAATTGTGGTGCAGGAGTTGGAATCATTTGAATTAGTATAACATAGCAAATTGGACTTGATGTATATTTTCCTCTCTCTGGACTTGTTCTACCTGATCTAGATACGCTTGACAAAGGCAATGGTGATGACTATGATTGAGTGATGGAGCAGACTCATGGGCCAAATGGCCAAATTCTGGTCCTAGAACCTCATGTTCTTATGGACTCCAAATGGTAAAATGTTCCATTCCACCTAATCACTTCAGAACTCTTCTCCAAAATAAAACTTGATCATTTATTGTTTAGTTTTGTTTATAAATTAGAGTCATAGAGATGTACAGCACGAAAACACACCCTTCAGTTGAACTCATCCATGCTGACCAGATATCCTAAATTAATCTAATCCCATTTGCCAGCATTTGGCCCATATCCCTGTAAACCCTTCCTAATCATGTCCCCATCCAGATGCCTTTTAAATGTTGTAATTGTACAGCTTTCTCCACTTCCTCTGGCAGCTCATTCCCATTAATGCACCATCCTCTGCATGAGAAAGTTATCCCTTAGGTCCCTTTTAAATCTTTCCCCATTCATACTAAATCTACTCCCTCTCTCTTCCTTACCTTTTTACGTTAATGAAATTCTGTTAGCAAGAACTTAGATGAAATATTTTGTGTGGTCTCCTTTTGTAGGAAGATCATTCATGAATATAAACAACTGGACAGCAAACTCCATTAATTATAATACTGGACAAAAGAGACTGAAAACTAAAATTGAAGAATCAATAATGTATCAATCCTTCTTTAGATATTTTATTGTAATAATTTCCTTTACACCAGTCCAATTATATTTTCTAAAATAGTAGTTCCGTTTCCGCTAAAATAAACAATCATTTCTCTTTTTTTTACACTTATGGAAAGTGACTGCATGTCTGGTAAGAAGGTGTTTAAACTTGGGAATGGCTATCATTGGGCAGTATTTACTGCCCATTCCTGATGGGCAGCTCAGTGGTTAGCACTGCTGTCTCACAGCGCCAAGGACCAGCCTTGGGCAACTGTCTATGTGGAGTTAGCGCATTCTCCCTGTGTCTGTGGGTTTCCTCCGGGTGCTCCGGTTTCCTCCCACAGTCAAAAGATGTGCAGGTTAGGATGGATTGGCCATGCCAAATTACCTATAGTGTTCAGGCATGTGCAGGCCAGGTGGGTTAGTCATGGGCAATGCAGGGTTTCAGGGATAGGGTATGAGAATGCGTCTGGGTGAACTGCCCTTCGGAGGATCAGTGTGGACCAGATAGGCCACATGGCCTGCTTCCACTCTGTACAGATTCTATGATGTTATGATTGCACAGTAAGAGATTACTGAGAGTCTAGAGTCACGTGTAAATCAGGCAGGGTAAGGACAGCAGATTCTCTTCAGTAAAACAGGTATTTGTCTTGATTTTGGTAAAATGGTCATCACTAAGCTGGCCCTTCCTTAATTTCAGATTTTTTAAAAACTGAATTCAGATTTCTCCATCTGCCATGGTAAGATTTGAACCGACGTACCCTGAACACTGCGGGGTTCTGGATTACGACTGCACCACTGCCTCCCTAGCTGCAAATTCAGACCGTTGTAAGAGGCACTTGCGTTATCTTATGCATTACAGTTTGTACTGAGCACTGTGCATATGAACAATAGAATAAAAGCTGTTTATTTTCTCAACATCTGACAGTACAAACCTGTACATGGGATTTTCCTCTCATTCCTTTTATATAAATAAACCACTTGAGAGAAACTGGGGCCTGAGGAAACATTCTCTTGGAAAATAGTGCATTGGCTGCTATGTGTAGCATGTCTTGGACGATTGATTAACACAAACTTTGTAATTTATTTAATAAAGTCATACAGCACGGAAACAGATCCTTTGGTCCAACTCATTCACGCCAACCAAGTTTCCCAAACTAAACTAGTTCCACATGCCTGCATTTGGCCCATATCCGTCTAAACATTTCCGATTCATGTATCTGTCCAAAGCTCTCTTAAATGTTATTACTGTACCTGCATCTACCACTTCCTCTGGCAGGGTATTCCACATATGCACCACCTTCTGTGTGAAAGCATTGCCTCTGAGGTCCCTTTTAAATCTTTCTCCTCTCACTTTAAAAATATTCCCCTTAGTTTTGAATTCCTCCCACCCTTCGAGAAAAGACCCCCTCTATTGTAAAATATCACAGGTTCCCTACACTTTGAGACAAGAAATTCCTCCTCAACTCAGACTTAAATGAGCAATCCCATTTTCTGAGGTGATGTTCTCTGGTTTTAGACTCTCCCAATGGGGAAAACAACCTCTCCATGTCTCCCCTGTCAAGTCTCCCTACGAATCTTATATGCTTCAATAAGGTCATCACTCATTCTTCCAAACTCCAATGAGTACAGGCCCAATCTGTTGAATCTCTCCACATAAGACAGTGCTTCCTTACCTGGATTCAACCTAATGAACATTCTCTGTATTGCTTCCATTGCTCGTCTATCTTTCCTTAGATAAGGGGCCCAAAACTCTTCACAGTATCTTAGCTGTGGGTCTGTTAGTGCCTTACAATAATTTGAGCAAGGCTTCCCTATTTTATACACGGTCCCTTTTGAAGTAAAGACCAACATTCCATTTGCCTTCTGTTTACCCGCTGAACTTGGATGCTAGCTTTCTGAGATTTGTAGACAAGGACTCTCAAGTTGCTCTGTGCTATAGCTTCCTGTAGCCTTTCTCCACTTCAATAATATTCAGCTCCTTTAATCTTCCTGCCTCACATTTTCTCACATTATATTCCATTTGCCAAATATTACATAATGGTGTCTGTATCCCTCTGCAGACCATTTGTGTCATCCACACCATTTGCTTTCTCACCTATTTTTGTGTCATTCACAAACTTGCGACTGTACATTCACTTTCCTCATCCAAGTCATTAATGTATATTATAAATAATTGTGGCCCCAGCATTGATCCCTGTGATACTCACTCATTGGTTAGTGAAGGTTTGGATGACAGCTACTAGAAGCTGTAATCTGGAAATTAGATATTGGTCCATGTAGTTGAGGAGGTGATGACCTATTACTACTATTGCTAGAGAAAATGAGGTCTGCAGATGCTGGAGATCAGAGATGGAAATGTGTTGCTGGAGAAGCGCAGCAGGTCAGGCAGCATCTAGGGAACAGGAGAATCGACGTTTCGGGCATTAGCCCTTCTTCAGGAATGAGGAAAGTTTGTCCAGCAGGCTAAGATAAAAGATAGGGAGGAGGGACTTGGGGGAGGGGCGTCGGAAATGTGATAGGTGGAAAAAGGTCAAGGTGAGGGTGATAGGACAGATTGGGGTGGGGGCGGAGAGGTCGGGAAGAAGATTGCAGGTTAGGGAGGCGGTTCTGTTTGAGAATGTGGCTGAAGAGCTTCTGAGCAGAGGAGATGACCTGGGGGGTGCAGTGAGAGAGGGACTCACTGAAACCTTTGTAGAGAGAGAAAGAGAGCTTCTTCAAGGAAGGCATCCTTGTAAGAGGATTCTGCAATCTTCTTCCCGACCTCTCTGCCCCCACCCCAATCTGTCCTATCACCCTCACCTTGACCTTTTTCCACCTATCACATTTCCGACGCCCCTCCCTCAAGTCCCTCCTCCCTATCTTTTATCTTAGCCTGCTGGACAAACTTTCCTCATTCCTGAAGAAGGGCTAATGCCCGAAACGTCGATTCTCCTGTTCCCTAGATGCTGCCTGACCTACTACTATTGCTAGACTATTAATCCAGAAACTCAGGTAATGTTCTAGGGACCCCGGTTCAAATCCTGCCACGGCAGATGGAATTTGAATTCAATAAAAACAGAATCTGGAATAAAGAATCTACTGATGACTATGAATCTATTGTTGATCATCAGGAAAATCCATCTGGTTCATTAATGTCCTTCAGGGAAGGAAATCTACCATCCTTACCTGGTCTGGCCAACATGTGACACCAGTCCCATAGCAATGTGGTTGACTCTTAACTTCCCTCTGAAATAGCCTACTAACCATTCAGATCAAAGGCAGCTAGGGATAGACAATAAATACTGGCCAGCTAGCAACATCCCATGAGTAAATTCTAAAGAGAGGAACTCACTGATAGCAGGTTTCAATGCCTGCTGTTATTACAGAGAAGCAAGCAGATCACACTGAAGCTGCAGATCAAACTGGTAATCTATTCAGTGAAATATGATACTTATCCATGGGAGCCAAAAGGATGGTGTCAGTGCATTTTCGCATTTAATGGAACAGTAGTTCTGATCTCTTTGGGATGGTTGAAGCTAGCTCCATGATGATGCTTCACAGCAATGAAGATTGGAACCAGACCAATGCTCCACGGCAGATTCAGTGATCTCATGCTGAGGTTAAATCTCACACTATTTCAGAGTGCTGTTGGCTTATTCGTGGGTCCTAGAAATATCATCCTGTCACTGGGGACTTGGGTTCTTCCCATTTGACTTCAGATTATCCTATAAGCTAGTGTCCTAACAGAACGGATGGTTCTGACTGGATATGAAGTGGGTAGCTTCACTACTAACTCTAGTCAGCCTCTACCTGGATTCCCTGGGCTATGGAAATTAGTCAAGAAACAGGGACAGACTATTCAACCAGCAAGATTTCCCAGCTCCATTGATAGAATGTTAAACTCATGACTAATACCCACTTGCAAACTGATTATTGGAAAAAGCATGATCGTAACAAAATAGAGAGGAGTCTTTGGTTCCACGGTATTTGTCAGTTCTCTAAAACTATTCCCTGCTTTGTTCAGTTCCATTGCATGCATCATTTCTGACTATCCTTTCCTTTTCCTAATGAATATGCCTGTTTTCTGAATATCTGAGTCTCAATTTGCTCCTGAGTTGGTTGAATTGCATACATTATTACCCTGAATGGGGTGGGGGGCAAAGCAATCAAGATCCAAAATTCTGAATGTTTCTTTTAAAAGCAGGTGAACATGTGAAGCAACAATAGATTCTTTTCTCTCTCAGTTTTCATTGTTTTCTTTCCTCAGGATCTTTGGAATGATAGACAAACCCTGCCCTAAGCTCACCATGTTTTGGAATATTGAGACTATTTTACTAATTTAAAAGACTAAGATTCCCAGCTAATGTTCATTTCTGGAGACTGCAAAATCTGTCTCCGCTATGACAGGTGTAAGAAAAGGGATCAGTTTGTGGCATGCTGCAGTGCTAATGTCACTGATCGTGGGCAATCCAGTTAAAAATGTATAAATGTAAGTCAGTGAGACACTGACAGCTCTGTTTCTGTTGCTTTCCCGAAAACCTCAGTTTTACCATCCAACATGCCATAAATTCATTCAGTCAGTGTGATCTTAGGACTTCGCTTTATTGACTTTAATGTCCCTATTAAAAGGGAAATGATAAAATAAGATTCCATAGTGTTTCATGTTGTGATCAATTGATTTTTTTAATACATTCTATGTATATAGTGTAGACCATTCTGAAAAGTTATGTGCAAAAAATCCCAACCTTGTTTGTGTTTCTTGTTTTACTTGGTGAAATATTTCCATATCTGTGAACAATTTGGAATGGTTAGTAGACTTATTGAAACATTATACATCTGCCGTGTGCTGACAGATATTAGCCATGACATATTCTTGTTTTAATAACAGCGAATGGCAGAACTGAACAAGTTCACCTTTGAAAACAAGGAGCAAGAGTCTGTATCTGATGACGAGACTGAAGTGACTAAAGACCTAACTGAAGACCAAGCAGAGACTGTGGATCTGACCGTGATTAAGATGACCAGTCCTGAACTGATTGTGAGACAAGTGCGGGTTGTGGATGCAGAAGGGAACCTCAAGGTTGTTTACCCAGCCAAAACTGACTTAAATGTGGATGCCCATAATGTAACTGTAATCCGATAGTTCCCCCACACAATTTCTGCCACAATTTTGCACTATTTACATTTGGGTTTCCATTTTTTTTTTAAATAGTTGTATAATTAATACATTTTCTCTTGAAGCTGCTGATTTTGACTGGAATACTTCCTGGTCTCTCTGTCTCCTTAACTAATTGGCTACTATTCATCCAGTGGCAACTGTACAACTACAGCAGATGTCACACCAGGCTGTAAACCATGTTCAGCATTGTTTTCACCCATCTCCTCTAGATTGTACATTTGTATTGACTGTTTAGTCTCAAAAAGAAGTCTGTTTATTTGCATGAACCAGAAGAGAGTGGAGGGAACACTCCTGACTATACAACATGGATCTTGAGAGGAGGGAGGGAGAGAGCAAAAATAAGCAATATTCCAATGTAGTAGAACTCAGTAACATAAACCCAGGAAGCTTCAGCAAACGGGGACACCTTAGTCATCCGTGGAACAAGCAAAGTATTTCAACAAAACACTGTTCCAGTTTCCTCTCCTGGTTTTGTAAATAAATGGCAACAGTATTCTGCCAACATTGTTAAAAATGCTCAATTAATGTTACTGCCGTTGTACAGCTTTCAAACATAATCTGATGTAGTTACTCATTCATTTTATCATTCTTAAGCTCCATCCTTTCAGTTCCTTGCTTCAGAAATTGATGCTGAGTAAAGTTGTACCTTTGGTCTGTTCCTGCAGCGTTTAACAATGCCAGCATTTCTGTTTGAAGGAGCTAGATTGGTGGTGATGTCATGGAATGAAAAGCTAAATGGCATGAATGTTAAAATAAATCCATTCTGGTTTTGCTGTGTGTATTAATAAGCCCATGCTGGAAATAAAACAGGCACCATTGTTAAATTCTGTGTCTAGATTCATTTAAGTATTCTGTGTCATTGTGAAGTCAGACTGACTTATGAATATTAATTTGTTCCACTGTCACATACCCATTATCCAGAATTACCTCTACCACCACAGAGTGACTCCTCATTATTAATCACAGAAATGTTACAACACAGAAAGAGACCTTTCAGCCCATTGTACCTGCGCCAGTTCTGTTACCTGCTGTCAATCTCCTGACTTTCCCCTGTATCCCTACCCACTATTTCTATTCAATAATTCTCCAATGCCCTCTTGAATGCTTCAATTCAATCTGCCTCCACCACATTTTCAGGCAGTGCCTTCTGTTCCCTAACTACGAAGTACAAGTCTTACTATCTGCGGACGGAGAATGTAAAATTGTTTTGGAAGGTATTATTTAAGTACACATATGGTCAGGTAAATTCAGGAGTAACTCTGATGCACCTGAGTCCCTGACAGTCCATTAATAAAGGTGTGAGATTAGATTACTTACAGTGTGGAAACAGGCCCTTCGGCCCAACAAATCCACACCGACCCTCCGAAGAGCAACCCACTCAAACCCATTCATCTAACACTTACTCCTTCACCTAACACTATGGACAATTTTGCATGGCCAATTCACCTACCGTGCACATTTTTGGACTGTGGGAGCACCCAGAGAAAACCCACGCACGGGGAGAATGTGCAAACTCCACACAGACAGTTGCCTGAGATGGGAATTGAACCCGAGTCTCTGGCGCTGTGAGGCAGCAGTGCTAACCACTGTGCCACCGTGCTGCCCATCCCAATCTGACCTAATCCAATTTGGCCCATATTTGTCTAAACCCTTCCTAATGATATGTGAGGGTTAATAAGTTGGGATGAAGGAGGAAATAGTTTTATATTACATTATAGTTGAGAATATTTAAAATCCAGTAATGTTATTGCAACAATTCCAATTATAGACAGTATATGAAATAAGGTAAATGAGCTGGTAGTGCAGATGGACATTATCAGGTATAATGTTGTCGGTATCACAGATGTGGCTGCAATGGGATCAGGTCTGGGAATTAAATACCTAAGGAGACACGTCCTATTGAGATGACAGGCCGAGGGGCCAAGGTTGCTTTATGAGTGAAAAATGAAATTAACTCGATAGCAAGAAGTAATATCGATTTGCAAGGTGTAGAATCTGTGTGCATAGAGTTGAACTGCGAAAGAGAAGACCCTGATGAGGGTTATGTCCAGGCCTCCTAGTACTGGTCAGGATGTGGGCAAGAAAATAAAATCAGGAGTTAGAGATGGCGTGTAATCGGGAGGTGGGGGGGATCTTCAATATGGAGGTGGACTAAGAAAATCTGGCTGGTAGTGGATCTCAAAAGGAATTTGTGGAATGTCTACAAGATGGTTTTTGGAGCAGCTTGTGGTAGAGCCCACATCGGAACAGGCAATTATGGTCATACAGCATGGAATCAGACCTTTCGGTGCAACTCATATGCACTGACCAGACATCCCAGTCTGACCTAGTCTCATTTGCCGGCATTTGGCCCATATTCGTCTAAACCCTTCCTAATGATATCCCTATCCAAATGCCTTTTCAATGTTGTAATTTCACCAGCCTCCATCACTTCTTCTGGCAGCTCATTACACTACGATCTGTGTGAAAACCTTACACCCCCAGATCTTTTTTAAAATCTATCCTCTCTCACCTCAAGCCTATGCGCCCTAGTTTTGGATTCCCCCACCCTAGGGAAAAGACCTTGTCTATTCACCCTGACCATGCCCTTCATGATTTTATAAACCTCTATAAGGTCACCCCTCAGCCTCTGACATTCCAGGGAAAACAGTCCCATCTTATTCAGCCTCTCCCTATAACCCAAACCCTCCAACCCAGACAACGTTCTTGTAAGCCTTTTCTGCACCCTCTCAAGTTCAACAACTTCCTATAGAAGGGCAACCAGAATTGTACGCAGTACTCTGAAAATACCTCATCAATGTCCTGTCAAGCTGCCATATGTCATCCAAGGTCTATGTGTACTGAGGCAGACTTGATTAGGGAGCTTAAGAGGAAGGAACCTCTAGGAGGCAGTGACCATAGTCAGATAGAATTCACCCTGCAATTTGAGAGAAAACTAAATCAGATGTAACAGTATAACAGTTCAGTAAAGATAACCACCAAGACATGAGGGAGGAGCTGGCCAGAGTTGCTTGGAAGAGTAGCTTAGCAGGGAAAGAGGGTGGAACTGCAAGGGGTTCTGGGGTAATTCGGGAGGTACAGCAGAAATTCATCCCAAGGAAGAAGGAACAGGAGAGGACGAGGCAACCATGGGTAACAACAGAAGTTAAGAACAACGTAAAAATAAAAGAAAAAGCCTTGGGAAGCCCTTAAAAACCACCAGAGTAAAAACGTAATAAAGAGGAAGTAGATGAAATATGAGAATAAGCTAACTGGAATACAAAAGATGTTTGCAAGAGTTTTTTAAAAGATATCTATAAGAGAAGAGAGAGGCAAGAGTGGACATTGGTCTGTTGGTAGATGAGGCTGGAGAAGTAGTAACAGGAATCAAAAATAGGGGAACTGATTAGCTACTTTGCATCAGTTTTCACAGTGGAAAACACCAGCAGCATATCAGAACTTCAAGACAGTCAGGGGGCAGAGGTGGGTGCAATGGCCATCACTAAAGAGAAGCTGCTAGGGAAAGTGAAAGGTCTGAAGATGGATAAATCATGTAGACCAGATGGACTGCATCACAGAGTTCTAAAAGAGATAGCTGAGGAGACTGTAGAGGCATTGGTGGTGATCTTTCAGGGATCACTGGTATCAAACAGGAATGCCAAAGGACTGGAAAGTAGCTAACATAATACCCCTGTTAATAAGAGAGGGAGGCAGAGACAGGAAATTATAGGTCGGATGGCCTGACCTCCATAAGATTTTAAAGTCTCATGAAGGATGAGATTGTGGAGTACTTGGAAGTGCATAGTACAATAAGGCTGAGTCAGCACAGCTTTGTCAAGTGGCAGTTATGCCTGTCAAATCTGTTAGAATTCTTTGAGGAGGTAACAAACAAGTTAGACAAAGGGCAGCCAGTGAACATGATTGATTTGGATTTCCAGAAGGCCTTTGGCAAGGTGCCACACAGGAAGCTTCTAAATAAGATAAGAGCCCATTGTGTTAGGGCAAGGTGCTGGCATGGATGGAGGATTGGCTAACTGGCAGAAAGCAGAGAATGGGGATAAAGGGGTCTTTATCAGGATGGCAGCCAGTGAGTAGTACTGGGTCTGTACTCAATGGAGTTTAGAAGGATGAGTGGGGGTCTAATTGAAACTTGAGAGATCTGGATAGAGTGAACATGAAGATGTTGTTTCCACTGGTAGGAGAGACTAGGACCTGAGGGCACAGCCTCAGAGTGAAGGGACAACTCTCTAGAACTGAGATGAGGTATTTCATCAGCGAGAGGGTTGTGAATCTGTAGAGCTCGTTGCCACTGAAGGCTATAGAGGCCAAATCATTGAGCGTATTTAAGACAGAGATAGATACGTTTTTGATTGGTAAGGGGATCATAGGTTATGGAGAGAAGACAGGAGAATATCAACCATGATCAAATGGCGGAGCAGACTCGATGGGCCAAATGGCCTAAAGACTTCTGCATCTTATGGTCTTATTTTTGTAAATCAGCTCTCTCATCACGTTTCTCCTGCAATGTTTGCTCTGCTTTTTGTGGAATTGTTAACTCTTTTACTGAGTTGTGATCCCATTCCTCCTGAATAGGACCTCAACTTCAGTGTATCATTGCCCTGGTTGACTGCATAGAACATCAAGGCCAAGCCTGAACCCAAACACACATTTGACCAAACAAAACCTATGGTGAACTGAGTTAAGGAATGGAAACCCAGAGTGCTCACTACTGACCTGTAGCCACGGGAGTATCTCTGTTCCACCAGCTAAGAACTAATCTCCTGATCAGCCGTTGGGCACAGCATCTTTCTGAACTTTATTACTCAGCTATTAACAAGATAAAATCAGGGACCATTAAATGGCTAGCTGTAAATGTAAACAGTGTTTATTGCTCCTGAAGGAAACCCTCCCAGACACAACAAGAATCTACCAATTCCAAACAGACGGTCACCCAAGGCTGGAATCAAACTGAGGTCCCTGGTGCTGTGAGGCAGCAGTGCTAACCACTGAGCCACCATGCCACCCATCTTATAATGTATTAAATCAGCTGGCCCAAACCTGCCAAAACAAGTTTCTAGGGACAGTTTGAGAACAAAATAGATGTATTTTTGCAAGATATTGCACTATAAAAACTTAAAAAGACTTTCCCGTGAAGATATCTCATTTGCATAATTTATGTACTGCTGCCCTTTACATCTGTTGCATGTATCAAAGTGCTTTATGCCCAATGAAGTGATTTTCGATTATTGTCATTTATTGTGACAGAAGCATGGCAGCCAATAGGTGCACTACATTTACTGTAATTCATGAAGCAGTATGTCAGGTTGGTGAGTGTTACTGCCTGTGAGCTGGGACTTGTGCTGATGAAGGTGCCTGTAGTTCTCTAATGATGCCAAAGTTTATTTTAACTTCTGACTTTAATTCATTAATTACTTACCCATGCACTATTCCTACATCTAGTAGCAGAAGCTGATTATTTAAGACTCCAGCTTAAGATAAACTCTCAAGGTAAACTTGCAGGTTGAGTCAGTAGTTAGGAAGGCAAATGCAATGTTGGCTTTATTTTGAGAGGACTTGAATATAAAAGCAGGGATGTACTTCTCAGGCTCTATAAGGCCCTTGTCAGGCCACATTTGGAGTATTGTGCATAGTTTTTAATGGTTTCTGATTTTATCTCCCCACATCTGGGTGGATTTCCTCTGGGTGCTCTTGTTTCATCCCACAGTTCAAAGATGTGCAGGTTAGATGGATTGGCCGTGGGCAATGTGGGGTGATAGGAATAGGGTGAGAGGTGTGATGCTCTTCAGAGGTTTGGTGCAGATTTGATGCAGACACTGACTGACTGCATATACTCAGCTTCGGAGAAGTGAGGGAAGCAGGAGAGAGGGCACAGCCTGACTCAAGAGCTTCTTGTCCTCATTGGCCAAAGACATGGCTTCAGGAATGATCATGCTGAGTCACATCAGGACGGACAAGTCATGAAGTCTGCCTGACAACATCATTATTCCAAATGACTAGTGATGATATTGACCACAGCAATGTTAGTGACCACACCAATGAGAATGTCAAGGAATACAAGGTCGGTCACAGCTACAAACCTTAATAATGAGAGTGCACAATGCAGAAAGCAGACTGAACAGATTTGGGCAAACAGTGAATGAAGAGGTGGACACAACTATGAATCAGCAAATTTGAGGGGACTGGAGTTGGGGCTGTGCTTAGATCATGGAGGGACTACAGATTCCTGGAGCGAGATGGTGGGACACAATTTTCAAAGTGTGGAAGAACAAGGCTTGAGGAAATCGAATCTTTGGCAATGTCAGAGAGCATTGGACCAAAGATACCTTGCATTGAGAAAAGTTCAGGCACTTCTGAGATGTGGCATAAGAAAGAAATGAGACTGATGAAGCAGAACAGAAGTATCTGGAGACAACCAACTGGATTGTGTCACTCTGAGACAGAATCCATCAATGCCTCATTCATTGTGTTGGTGACAACATTTGAACAGCTTGAACATGAAGCCAACTGTAAAATGATTTTCTGGAGCATTGTACCATCATCCCTGGTAGATGGAAGGATGCCAATGCAAATTGCCAGAGCAATGTACTCAATTCATTTTGAGATAATTATCCAAGGGAGAATTAGTGCTCATTCCTCAATTATTCTGTGCAGCCTGTAATGACAGGGTATTTCAGATTATTTGGTGAACAGGGATCAGAGCTAATCTTGAAAAGCCTCCAAAATTAACTCTCTAATTTACTTCACATGCAAATATTAATTAGAATTTGCACAAAAGCCATATTGTTGAGGCTTCTGATTTATTTCAATGCGACATTTCATCAGCGATTTGAATAACCTGTAATAGGTGAGATTTTACACCTTCACGAGAGTGATCATTAACAGTTTAAACTCTAGTTGCTGGACATAGCTTTTCAGAAACACTTGCTGGTAACTCCTGGGATATGATAAATATTTTATTAATTACCCTAACTGTCACCACTACTTAACCCCTGCTGTTTCTGTGTTGAGATTACTATAGAGTGAAGCATCTCAAAAGATGTTTTTAAAACGTGCTTGCTCAGTATTCCTAGAGACTGCAATGCTTTAGAATGCAGAACTAATTCTGTTGCTGTGTTAATTGCAAAGCTACTAATAGTAACAGTAACATTTTCTGAAAGAAATTACCAATATTGAATGTGCAGGGGTTGCTCACCTTATTTTCTCTATTTATCTAGAATTATGGACTGATTCCAACAGAGAAGGAGGCCATTCATCCTATCGAGTCTGTGCTGGTTCTCTTCAGAATGGCTTAGTCAGTTCCACTCTCTAGTATTTCCCACTGTTCCAAGGTCCTTTTTTGTTTCTAGTGTTCACCCACAATCTTTCAGATAGTTGTGATTGGATTTGTCTCCATCACACCCTCAGGCAGCACATTCTACATCTGAATCACCTGCTCAGTGAAAAAAAGAGTTTTTACCTCATGTCACAATTGGTTCTTATGACAGTCACCTCAAACCACAGTGTCCTCTGGTGGGTGAGCCTCAGTTTCCCTCCACCTACTCTGGCTAGACCTCTCATGATTTTTGAAGACTTCCTTCCTTCATTCCTGAGTCTACAGAATCTTGGAAGGTCATCACCAATGCATCAACTATCTCTACAGCTCGATCCTTCAGCACTTTGGGATGTAGATGTACATCCTTCCAAGTGATGCTATTTCCTTTAACTCCTCGTTCTCCCAAATCACTTTCATTTCTAGGTTAAAACAATGACTGCAGATGCTGGAAACCAGATTCTGGATTAGAGTGGAGCTGGAAAAGCACAGCAGTACAGGCAGCATCCGAGGAGCAGGAAAATCGACGTTTCAGGCAAAAGCCCTGCCTCTATACTTGGATTTCTTGTCCTGGGCAATTTCTTGCATCTTTCTCAGTGAAAAAAAAATGACATAACCATTTAATTTCTCTGCTATTTCTCTATTCCCTATTATGAAATTCCCTTGTACTGTAATAGACCTATATTCCTTTTTACCAAACACTTCCATTTTATTTACCTTATGGAAAATCGTAGAGTTTGTTTTTATATTGTTGCTGGATTGTAGTCCTCTTGAATTCTCCCTTTCCATATCAGTTTCTTGGTCCTCTTTTGCTGCATTCTAAAAATCTTCGAATTCTCAGATTTGCTGCTATTTTTCTGGTAACTTTATCAGTCTTTTCTTTTAATCTTATACAACTTCCTTTGTTAGCCATGATTGATTGACCTTTTTAAGTTCTTGAAAGATTTATTGTTGCTGTAAATTTTGCAATAGTTCTTTAAAATCTGCCCATTGCCCATGTAGATTCATGCCTTTTCATGCCAATCCACCTCAGCCAACTTGTGTTCCAGACCTTCATAATTCCCATCAATCAAATTTAACACCCTCGCTTCACATTGAATTACATAACGTAAAATTCTATCATTTTATGATCCGTCATGCCAAAAGACTGTTTTTTACAACAAATTAGTTAATTTGACCTTTTTATTACATCAGACCTGAAAATGTGTTGCTGGAAAAGCGCAGCAAGTCAGGCAGCATCCAAGGAGCAGGAGAATTGACGTTTCGGGCATGAGCCTGAAACGTCAATGAAGGGCTCATGCCCGAAACATCGATTCTCCTGCTCCTTGGATGCTGCCTGACCTGCTGCGCTTTTCCAGCAACACATTTTCAGCTCTAATCTCTAGCATTTGTAGTCCTCACTTTCTCCTTTTTATTACATCATACAAGATCTATAATAGCATGTTCTGTAGCTGGCTCTCAACACGTTACTCTAGAAAACCATCCTAACACACTCCAGAAACTAGTCCTCCACAGCTCCAGAGCTCAATTATTTATCCAGTCTATGTGTTGATTTATGTCACCATGAAAACGGTGTTGTCCATGCAATGTGCTTCCTTCATCTACTGATTAATACCATGCCCTACATTATTTGGTGGTCTAAAGCATTTGCTAAGGTGCAATATCAAAGATTATTGAAGAAAATAAAAGGTCACGGTATTATGAGTATGGTATTAGCATGGATAGAAGATTGGGTGGCTGACAGAAAACAGAGTGTGTGCATAAGTGAGTCTTTGATTGACAGGATATGAAGACCCTACTGGGGTCTGTGCTGGGGCCTCAGCATTTTACAATTGACATCAATGAGTTAGGTGAGGGGAGTGAAGGGGTGGCTGCTAAATTCACGGATTGTATCAAGATAGGTGGGAGAGTATGTTGTGAAAGCATAAGGAAGCTGCAGTCAGATATAGACAGGTTGAGTCAGTGGGCAAAATCTGGCAGATGGAGTATATTGTGGGGCAATATGAGCTTGTTCATTTTGAAAGAAAGATTAATAAAGTGTTATTTAAATGGAGAAAGAATTCTGAGGAACAGAGGGATTTAGATGTTCTGGTGTATGAGTCACAAAAAGCACAAAGTCAGTTTGCAGGTACAACATATCATCGCAAAGGCTAATAAAGTCATAGAGATGTACAGCATGGAAACAGACTCTTCGGTCCAACCCGTCCATGCTGACCAGATATCCCAACCCGATCTGGTCCCACCTGCCAGCACCAAGCCCATATCCCTGCAAACCCTTCCTATTCATAAACCCATCCAAGTGTCTTTTAAATGCTGTAATTGTACCAGCCTCCACCACTTCCTCTGGCAGCTCATTCCATACACGTACCACCCTCTGCTTGAAAAAGTTGCCTTTTAAGTCCCTTTTATATCTTTCCCCTCTCACCCTAAATCTATGACCTCTAGTTCTGGACTCCCCCACCCCAGGGAAAAGACTTTGTCTATTTATCCGACCAATGCCTCTCATAATTTTGTAAACCTCTATATGGTCACCCCTCAGCTCCGATGCTCCAGGGAAAACATCCCCAGCCTGTTCAGCCTCTCCCTGTAGCTCAAATCCCCCAACCCTGGCAACATCCTTGTAAATCTTTTCTGAACCCTTTCATGTTTCACAACATTTTTCTGATAGGAAGGAGACCAGAATTGCACACAATATTCCAACCGAGGCCTAACCAATGCCCTGTACAGCCACAACATGACCTCCCAACTCCTGTAGTCAATACTCTGACCAATAAAGGAAAGCATACCAAACGCCTTCTTCACTATCCTATCTACCTGTGGCTCCACTTTCAAGGAGCTATGAACCTCCACTCCAAGGTCTCTTTGTTCAGCAACACTCCCCAGGACCTTACCATTAAGTGTATCAATCCTGCTAAGATTTGCTTTCCCAAAATGCAGCAACTCGCATTTATCTGAATTAAACTCCATCTGCCACTTCTCAGCCCATTGGCCCATCTGGTCAAGATCCTGTTGTAACCTGAGATAACCTTTTTTGCTGTACACTACACCTCCAATTTTGGTGTCAAGGGAGGTTACCAGGAAGAATACCTGAAATGAGTGGGTTGCTTTATGAGACTCCCTCCCCACAGGAGGAGTGAGGAATGATTTGATTGAATTGTATAGGAACTTGAATGGCCAGGAATCGAGGGATGTGAAAAGGATGTCTTTTTTCTTTGGGTGAGTCCAGAACTAGGGGCACTATTTTAAATTAAGGGTCACTCTCTCAGGACAGGGATGAGACTAATTTTTTTTGTCTCAGAGGGTTACGTGACTTTGGAATTCTGCCTCAGAAGGTAGTGGAAGTGGGTCATCGAATATTTTGAATGCAGTGGTGGATAGACTCTTGTTGGGCAGGGAATGAAAGGTTGACAGGAACATGGATTTGTATTTTGTATGTTTGAATGTTCCTGTGTTCTTCCCAATTGCTGCAGCAGCAGCTAGCTCACCTACAGGAATCAAGCTGCTCTCATCTCAATGGTTAACTACCCAGCAGGCTGTGCAATTAGCTGTTTGGCTCTCTTCCTTAATGTCTCCCTTGAAAAGGTTACAAATGAAACATATTTCAGTGTGTTCTATCAGGACATGACTGTCGTAAATAGAGGAAGTTGGGTTTGCAAAGAGCAGCACCCAACAGAGAAGCTCTTTGTGCTACAGAGTCCTAGATCACCAGTCATGTTTGACATTCACTGTTCTCAGAGGTGTGAAACTTTGCATCCTGACATGATTCACAACTCATTTGTAAAAATCTGTTAATGGTTTGGTGTTAAATAAGAATATCATGTTTTGTGATGCTGGCCTTTCTGACATTTGTATCCTGGGACTCTTTAACTAAATGGCAACTCATCAACCATTGGGTCAATTTTATATATTCTGTAATCACACCAAATTGGCCTTTAAAGACACTCTTGAAAGAAAGTTCCTTTACTCCAGAGAAATTGTAGGAGAAAGTGAGGACTGCAGATGCTGGAGATCAGAGCTGAAAATGTGTTGCTGGAAAAGCACAGCAGGTCAGGCAGCATCCAAGAAGCAGGAGAATCGACGTTTCGGGCATGAGCCCTTCCTGCCCGAAACGTCGATTCTCCTGCTCCTTGGATGCTGTCTGACCTGCTGTGCTTTTCCAGCAACATATTTTCAGCAGAAATTGTAGAAGTCTAGATCTGCCCAGGATTTCAGTTCACCCTGTCCCAGGTCTGTAGGATGTTCATGTATACAGTTGGGTGTTGGAGGTCATTGTGAAGCCATTCTGTGACAGACCAGCAGGGTAGAAAATTCCTTCTTCCAAAGGAACGCCTGCTGGTTTCATCCAGTTACAAGGGGGTGGTAAGTGGGAAAGAGATGGAGAACGGGGATGTAGCGGGTTAATGTTTTGATTGTGGTCCATGGATTGATAGGATCACAGCTTTGAAGTGATCATTGGGCAGTTGGTATTTGAGAAATGGTGATGAGAAAATTCCAAAATGTGGAGTATGTGTTTAAATTACCTTCTGAATTGTAAAGGAAGGAGAACAGATTATGAATACTCTGATGATCATTTGTAAAATCCCCCCATTACACTTTAGTTGCTTTTTAAAACTGATTTGAGTTATATTTTTCCCTAAAGTTGTTGGGCTACAATCAGGACTTGGGCTGAGGTAAAAATGTCCTTTGATTTCTTGTTGCATGAACACATTTCTTCCTGCTGCAAAATATATTTTCCGAGCTGTAGCTTTGTGCTTGCATTTCTGTGCATGTAATAGTTTGTTTGTTTGAGTACAGGGGTAGCAAGTCTTGTATCATTATCTAGAACCATGGTTTGTGCTGTGTGCAGGTTTGGTCCCTTTGCTTTAAGGATATTATTGCTGTAAAGGGAACAAAGATTCACCAGCCTTGTTCCAGGGATAATGGGACTGGACTATGGTGAGGGTTTGAACAAACTGGACTCTATCCTCCAGAGCTTTGAAGAATGGGAGGTGGTCTCATTTGAATTTTGTGAAATTCACAAAGAAATACACAGGGTAGATGCAGCTAAGATATTTTCCCCAGGCTGGGGGGATCTAGAACCATGGGACACAATTCCAAAATAAGGGGAAAGCCACTTGGATCTTAGATGTGGGAAATTGTTTTTGCCAAGAGGGTTATGAATCTTTGGAATTGTCAAACCCAGAGGGCTGTGGAAGCTTCAGCTTTTGAGTTTATTTAAAGGAGAAATCTAAATACTAATGACATGAAGGGAATGGGGATAGTGTGAAAAAAGGACATTGAAGATGATTGGCCATGTTCACATTGAATGGTGAAGCAGGTTCAATGGGCTGAATGGCCTGTTCCTGTGTTTCTTTCTTCTTATGTTCAAATCATTAATCTAACATCCCATGGTACTTTCCCACAGGAAATTCTACAGCTGTAAAAGAAGAAGGATTAAGTGGGAATTTTTCCCTCTGCCACTCACAGCTGACAGGTGGAACATAACAGTTCCTGGGACTTTGTCAGTAAGCTGGAATTTATAACATCAGATCCCCAGAAAAAGACAATTCCAGGTTCAGAAACAGAGATGGAAATGAGGAGCTCTGCATGGGGGAGAAATATAGATATCAGTGGTCACTGTAACAGCAATTCACGCAAAGCAAATTTGACAACAACCAGATAATGTCCTTCTCTTGCAATTTTAGTTGAACAATAAATGTTGGACACAACACCAAGCTGCTCCCTCTCTGTTCTTCTTCATCATCCCTCTTAGAGAAGAGGCAGGATCTTAGAAAGATGACCCCTCCAGTAGTGCAGCACTCATTCAGTACTGTACTGACGTTCAGTCTACACTATGTCGTCCATTCCTTGAATGGGACTTCAACTCCCCCAAACCATATCCCCCCACCCCCCCCCCCCCCCCGCTAAGTTTTTGACTCAGACACTGAGCCACGTCTGCCACAGTAACAACAATTCACGAGAGACAGGGCTCTTCCTGATAAGTGACAGCTCTGATGTTCTGATATTCTAGATTGCTCAAGTTATCTGACACCTACCAACTAGAAGGCATTACAGCATGCAAAGATGAACCTTTTAAATCCAAAGAAAGGAGAATGAAATTAAACAGACTTTCATATGATCTCAATATCAGATTACTTTTTCTATAACTGGAATCCTGTGAGGCTAGTATAGATTAATTTCCTCATAATAAAAGTACTACTTACAGCACAATGAGTTTAATGTTGATAATTGAGGTAATTGCAGCTAAACACTCTGGCAATGAGCCTAGAACATTTTGTATTCACTTGTTCCTCTTAGTACAATCTGCCTTTGTGTCTTACAGCTAAAAAAAATTTACAAATGTTTAGGTGAAGCATCAGGCAAAAGAAGGATTTCAATAAGTAAAATGATCTAACTCTTTTCAAAATTTATTTTTGATAAGCCTCTTTGTTTTCCAGAAGTAAATAACTTGTCTGAACCTTTACATAGAAGCTCCCCAAATTGGGGAGGGCAGGCCCCAACTTGCATGGTGAGCAGAACTGTTGGTGTTATATACTCTAAAGCCAAAATGATCACAGTGGAGCGCTGCCCGAGTTATAACAACTGTAATTCTGCTCCCACAGTCCCCTGCTCCCACATAGGTGGATATACCAACATAGCAACAAGGAACAAGAGGAGGCCATTTGGCCCTTCGAGCTCACTCTGCCATTCCATAACATCATGGCTGATCTGATGTTATCTTCAACTCCACATTCCTAGATATCTTCCGATAATCTTTCAGCCTCTTGATCATCCCCTCTGCCTTAAAAATATTTAAAGATTCTACCTTTTGAGGAAGGGAATTCCAAAGACTCGAACCCTCTAAAATATTTCCTCATCTCTGTCTTAAATGGGCGCCCCCTTATTTTTAACCAGTGACCACCTAATTCTACATTATCTGCCAAAAGGAAACATCCTTTCAACATCCATTCAGTCAGGTTCTCTCGATTTTAAATGTTTTAATTGAATCATGATGTGGGGTTATAGTGGGAAATAATACGTGAAGTATTGTTTTAAACAGTGTTCCTTTATATTCCACAATTTGACAAAACGCAAATGTTTTTAACTCTGCTCTTACATCTGAAAAGTAGTCTAAATGACATAATTGTGAAGGGGCTACAAGGACAGAGATCTGTGTTTTTATGTAGACAAATCATAGAAAGAGCAGGACAGATTGAGAAAGCTGTTAAGTAGGTGTATGGGGTCCTAGGCTTTGGTTAAATGGGAATAGAGTACAAAAGAAGAAAGTCATAAAGAAATGAAAACAACAAATGCTAGAGATCATAGCAGGTCAGGCAGCACCCATGGAGAGAGAGAGAGAGCAAGCTGACATTTCAAGTATAGGTAACCCTTCATCAGAGCTGAAATGGTGTGGGGGTGGGGGGCAGTATTTATGCTGTAGTTCAGGGGAGGGTGGTGGCTGGGGTAGTGGGTTTCGGGGGGCGTTGGTGGAGAAAAGATGTTAGTAATTTACATTAAGTAATTGGAATGTGAGAATGGAAGAACTATAGTGTGCCTCCTGCCAGACTTGAAAGGGCAGGATGTGGGATGGGGGAAGGGAGGACATGATAACAAACTAAAAGGGAGGTGGTTCACAATTTAAAGGTGTTGAACTCAGTAAGTCCAGAAAGCTATAAAATGCCTAGTCTGAAAATGAGATGTTGTTCCTTCAGTTTGCACTATATTATGTTTAATCAAAGTCATAATGAAACTTTATTAGATTACTTACAGTGTGGAAACAGGCCCTTCGGCCCAACAAGTCCACACCGCCCCGCTGAAGCACAACCCACCCATACCCCTACATTTACCCCTTACCAAACAATTTAGCATGGCCAATTCACCTGACCAGCACATCTTTGGACTGTGGGAGGAAACTGGAGCACCCGGAGGAAACCCATGCAGACACAGGGAGAACGTGAAAATCCACACAGTTAGTCACCTGAGGCGGGAATTGAACCCGGGTCTCTAGCGCTGTGAGGCAGCAGTGCTAACCACTGTGCCACTGTGCCGCCCACATGAAGCATGCACTAGAATGTAGTGTTCAATTTTCAGCAGCACTCTTTGGAAAAAGTGTCAAGGACTCAAGGATTTACAGTGGGATGCAGAGGATATTTCCTGGATTCTCACTGGGGAGAAGGAACTTCACTTATTCAGAGAGACTGGAGAAGCTGAGGTCATTCTCCTTAGAGCAAAGCAACTCAAGAAGAGATTTGATCGAAGCATTCAAAGTCCTGAAGGATTTTGA
This sequence comes from Chiloscyllium plagiosum, assembly GCF_037043375.1. Classification (NCBI taxonomy): domain Eukaryota; kingdom Metazoa; phylum Chordata; class Chondrichthyes; order Orectolobiformes; family Hemiscylliidae; genus Chiloscyllium; species Chiloscyllium plagiosum. Next base: position 2,857,811 of record NW_028270175.1, read on the forward strand.
TCAAGTAAATAAAGCCAAACTGGTTGCAGTGGTAGAAAAGTTGGAAACCAGATTGACGAAAGAGCCAGCAGTAACATGAAGAAACATGTCCTATGCAGGAAGTTGTTGTGATGTGGAACATATTGCCTGAAAGGTCAATGGAAACACATCGAATAAGAACTGTCAATGGCAAAATACTTCAAAGGATTCCAGAACTATGGGGAAAAGAGCAGGGGGGTGAGACTAATTGGATGGCCCCAGCAAAGAACTGGTTTGGACTCAGTTGTGAAGGACCAGATGATCTCCTTCATTATTTATTCTTTGCTTCATTATTCTTTGATTCAATTAATCTTCTTCATTTTTCTTCTTGAGCTCCTGATTGGTATCCAATGTTTGTCCTCCCAATATTAAATACCTTTGTTTCAGTGCAGGGTGTGTCAGGGAAATGCAAGGTGCTGACTCATTAACCATTGATTATTTCCATTCCCATTCTTTGAGAAGGTCACTCAGCCAGGGGTGTGAACCTGGAGGGCTGACTGCCAGTAATAAAAGCAGAGGCTTCCTAATTAACTGCACTGAGGCACAAAGCCTAATTTATTCAATCTTTATACGCAATTGTTCTCAACTCAACAAAAAAATGGAAAATTCCATAATGAATTATTGTATTATGTACAAGATTAATGCAATCTACATCTCTATTGCTGGGCGAATATTAATGGCTTCTTAAATCTATAATTTCATGGTGTTTTTGACAATAAACATTGAAAACCTTGAAAATAATTTACCGTCTTGGATTGAAGACAATTCTTACCTACACTTTGTTACAAAAGCACAATTGCAGAGGCAGGAAATCTGAAGTCAAAACAGAAAATGCCAAAAGTACTCAGCTGGTCAAACAGCATCTATGGAGACAGAAACAGAGTTTATGAAAGATCTGAAACATAACAGACCAGGCAACTATGGCCTAAGAACTAAAATTGACAGTTAACTGTCCATGCTGTATCTCCATATCAGCAATCACCTGACCAATCATCATCCTTTTCTCATGCTGGACAAATTGACATCCTTTTTAAAGTCTGTTTCTTATTCCTCGTCCTGATCAGTGCAAGACAAACAGCTTCAACTTCTGATTTTTTTTTTTAGCAATGTTTGCATTCTGAATAACCAAGCAATTATTTAAACTTACTTTCTTATAAAACAACATCCATTCTTGCTTAGTTTTGTACATACGCTAAACACTAACCATGAAACTCATTTGTTGTTTTAAATTTCTAGCTCCCTTTTATGTAACTATTTAGAACTGATCCAATCACACACACACCCCTGCCCCCCACACTCTCTCCCCCATGCCTCCCCACCCCATCATGGGAACTTAGAGTCATAGACTCACACCACACATAGACAGACCCTTCAGCCCAACCAGTCCACACCAACCGTGTTTGCAAACTAAACTAATCCCACCTGCCTGCATTTGATCCATATCCGTGCAAAACTTACCTACTCATGTCCTAATCCAAATGTCTTTTCAACGTTGCAACTGTACCTGCATCCAAAACTTTCTTTAGCAGTTCATTCTACACTCTGTAAAAACGTTGCCCATCTTGTCCTTTTTAATCCTTCTCCTCGCACCTTAAAAATATGCCCCCTAGTTCTGAACTCCCCTACCTTAGGGAAAAGACCCTTGTCATTCATCTTATCTATGCACCTCATAATTTTATAAACCTCAATAAGGTTACCCCTCAAGCTCCTATGCTCCAGTGATAAAAGTCCCTCACTTTCCAGTCTATTTTTATACCTCAAACCCTCCATTCCAGGCAACATCCTGGTAAATCTCTCCAGTTCAATAATATCCTTCCTATAACAGGGCAATCAGAACTGGATACAGTATTCCAGAAGAGGCTTCACCCATGTCCTGTGCAACCTGAATGTGACATCCCAACTGATGTACTCAAAGGTCTGAACAATGAAAACAAGCATGCTAAATGCCCTCTTAACCACCCTGTCTACCTGTGACGCAAATTTTAAAGAATTACATACCTGAACCTTTAGATTTCTCTGTTCTACAATACTAACCAGGGCCATTAATTGTATAAGTCCTGCCTTGGTTTGTATTATCAAAGTGCAATACCTCACATTTATCCAAATTAAACTCCATCTGCCACTTCTCAGTCCATTGACCCAATTGATCAAGATCTCTATATACTCTTAGGCATCATACTGTCCATCATACCACCAATCTTGGTGTCATCTGCAAACACATGCCTCCTACATTTATATAAATGCCAAACAAAAATGGACTGATCCTTGTGGTCACAGGCCTCCAGTCCAAAAGCAACCCGCCAACACCACCCTCGATCTCCTACCATAAAGCCAACTTTGTATCCAATTGGGAAGCTTACCTGTGACTCCATATAATATAACTTTACTAATCAGTATATCATACAAAACCTTGTCAAAGGCTTTACTGAAGTCCAAGTAAACAACATCCATCACTCTGCCCTCATCAATCTTTTTGGTTACTTAATTTAAAAATTGAGACATGATATTTTTCTTCACATAAAACCATGCTCACTATCCCACATCAATCCCAAATCAATCCTTGCTTCTCCAAATACATGCAAATTCTATCTTTCAGAATCACGTTCAACAATTACCCACCACTGTTGTCAGACTCATAGGTCTATAGTTTCCAGGCATCTCTTTACAGCCCTTCTTAAACAATGGCACAATGTTAGCCAATCTCCACTCTCCAGTCCTCCAGTACTTCACCTGTGGTTACAGATGATACAAATATTTCTGCTAGGGGTCCTGCAATTTCCTCCCTAACTTCCCTCAATATCCGAGGCTCCACCTGATCAGGTCCTGGAAATGTTTGAAACTTATCATCAACATCTGTCTCAGTGTGTTACAGGCGTCACTGAGCAGGTTATGGCTGAGCAGCTGCTGCTTGATACCTTCCATCACTTTCCTATTGATTGAGCGTAGAGTGGGAGTGATAATTGGCCAGGTTGGATTTGATCTGCTTTTTGTGTACAGGACATGGTGAGGTCAATGCAGGAAAGACAGAGAGAGAGAAACTGACATCACAGTGCACAGTTACTGCCTTTGTTGTTTGAATTCATGTATCGCTGGACATCAGAGTGCATCTAGAAAAATGAAAAATCAGTGAAATTCACAACTGATCTTGGAGGGACATGTTTGGGAAAGTCACAGCACAGAAGCAGATAAGTAGATTTTAATGCGGCCTTAAAATAAGTCTGCAGTAGTGAGTAGAATGGGTTCTTTCTTGATTATATGTTTTATTGATTTATGTCTCTTGATTAAACTTAAAATATAACTCATAAGTATTCATTTAACCTTGAGCAGTGTTTTGTAGAGGAATGAGACAGTGCTATTTTCTGGGTCTGCAGATTGGAAGAAGAAAAATGGCCCTTAGTAGAGTGATATGCTCTTCTTGTCAGATGTGGGAGTTTAGGAAGAGTTTGTGTTACTGAGGATTATATCTGCAATAAATGCCGTTGGTTACAAATCCTATCAGATCAAATGGATCGGTTGGAGAGACAATTAGAGACAATGAGGAATTTATAAGACCAAGGGGATGTGAAGATGGCAGTTATAGGAAGGGGGGAAAGTTTCAGATACAGTCACATAGATGGGTTTACTCTAGGAAAGGTAAGAGAGGTCGGCAGGTAGTGCAGGAGTCTTCTGTGGCTATCCACATTTCAAACAAGTATGCTGTTTTGGAAAATGTAGGGGGTGATGGACACTCAGGGGTACGCAGCATGAACAGCCAAGTTTCTGGTATTGAGACTGGCTCTAATGTAATGAGAGGTATGTCGCATTCCAAGCAATCGATTGTGTAAGGGGATTCTCTCGTCAGGGGCACAGACAGACGTTTCTGTTGCCAGCAGCGAAAAATCAGAATGGTGTGTTGCTTACCTGGTGCCAGGATCAAGGATGTCTCAGAGAAGGTGCAGAATTTTCTCACAGGGGAGACGAACCAGCAGAAGTTGTTGTACACATTGGAACCAATGACATAGGAAGGGAAAAGGTTAAGATGCTGAAGGGAGATTACAGAGAGTTAGGCAGGAATTTAAAAAGGAGGTCCTTGAGAGTAGTAATATCTGGATTACTCCTGGTGCTATGAGCTAGTGAGGGCAGGAATTGGAGGATAGAGCAGATGAATGCATGGCTGAGAAGCTGGTGTATGGGAGAAGGATTCACATTTTTGGATCATTGGAAGCTGTTTTGGGGTAGAAGTGACCTGTACAAGAAGGACCTAAATTGGAAGGGGACTAATATACTGGCAGGGAAATTTGCTAGAAATGCTTGGGAGGATTTAAACTGGAAAGGTGGGGTGGTGGGACCCAGGGAGATAGTGAGGAAAGAGATCGATCTGAGACTGTACAGTTGAGAACAAAGGTGAGTCCAACAATTAGGGCAGGCAGGTACAAAGCAGAGAACAAGGTAGGACTGATAAATTAAACTGCATTTATTTCAATGCAAGTGGCCTAACAGGGAAGGCAGATGAACTCAGGGCATAGTTAGGGACATGGGACTGGGATATCATAGCAATTACAGAAACATGGCTCAGGGATGGACAGGGGGATTCTGGGTAATCCAAGATGGAGGTCGGGAAAAGCTTTTGGCTTTAAGAGCTGCTCCTTTTTGAGGTATTTTAGGTGCTGGAGGGGATTTCCTCGAATTCCAGGAGCAGCAATTACGGTTTTATATGCCGTTGCATTGTTTTGAAACTTTGGGAAAAAAATCAAAACAACAGCAGTTTCTAAAGGGAGAAGAGCAGACAAAGGAAGCACATGGTGAGGTCATTGCAGGAGAGAGAGAGAGAAAACCTGCACAGTTACTGCTTTGCTGTTTGAATTTGTGTATCGCTGGACATTGGAGTGCATCTGGGAAAATTAACAAATAATGAAATTCACAACTGATCTTGGAGGAACTGTTGGGCAAAGTTCACAGCACAGAATCAGATAAGTTAATCGTTGTTTTAAGTGTAGCCTAGACAGAATCTGCAGTAGTCAGTAGAATAGGTTCTTTCTTGATTATATGTTTTTGGAGATATATCTCTTGATTAAACTTAAAATATAAGCCATAGCTATTAATTTAACCTGGGGCACTGTTTGTAGAGGAATAAGACGGTGTTATTTTCTGGGTTTGGAGATTGTGAAGGAGCAAAAATGGCCTTTGCAGTGATATGTACTTCTTGTCAGATGTGGGAGTTTAAAGAAAATTTGAGGGTTACTGCGGATTATATCTCCCATTAATGCTGCTGGCTGCGAATCTTATCAGATCGAATGGATCAGTTGGAGAGACAGTTAGAAGCGATGAGGAATTTGCAACAGCAACAGTATGTGATGGATGGCAGTTATAGGAAGGGGGGAAAGTCTCAGATACAGTCACATAGATGGGTTAACTCTAGGAAAGGTAAGAGAGGTAGGCAGCTAGTGCAGGACTCTTTTGTGGATATACCCATTTCAAACAGGTATGCTGTTTTGGAAAATGTAGGGGGTTATGGTTCTCAGGGGAACGTAGCACAAATAGCCAAGTTTCTGGTATTGAGACTGGCTCTAATGCAATGAGGGGTACATCGGCTTCCAAGAGATCACTTGTGTTAGGGGATTCTGTAGTCAGAGGTACAGACAGACGTTTCTGTGGCCAGCAGAGAAAAAGCAGAATGGTGTGTTGTTTCCCTGGTGCCAGGATCAAGGATGTCTCAGAGAGGGTGCAGAATGTTCTTACGGGGGAAGAGGGGCCAGCAGGAGGTCATTGTCCACATTGAAACCAACGACATTGGAAGGGAAAAGGTTGAGACTCTGAAGGGAGATTGCAGAGAGTTAGGCAGAAATTTAAAAAGGAGGTCCTTAAGGGTAGAAATATCTGGATTACTCCCAGTGCTACAAGCTAGTGAGGGTAGGAATAGGAGGATAGAGCAGATGAATGCATGGCTGAGGAGCTGGTGTATGGGAGAAGGATTCACATTTTTGGATCATTGGAATCTCTTCTGGGGTAGAAATGACCTGTACAAGAAGGACGGATTGCACCTAAATTGGAAGGGGACTAATATACTGGCAGGGAGATTTGCTAGAACTGCTTGGGAGGATTTAAACTAGTAAGGTGGGGGGGTGGGACCCAGGGAGATAGTGAGGAAAGAGATCAATCTGAGACTGGTACAGTTGAGAACACAAGCGAGTCAAACAGTCAGGGCAGGCAGGGACGAGGAAGGACTAATAAATTAAACTGCATTTATTTCAATGCAAGGGGCCTAACAGGGAAGGCAGATGAACTCAGGGCATGGTTAGGAACATGGGACTGGGATATCATAGCAATTACAGAAACATGGCTCAGGGATGGCAGGACTGGCAGCTTAATGTTCCAGGATACAAATGCTACAGGAAGGATAGAAAGGGAGGCAAGAGAGGAGGGGGAGTGGCATTTTTGGTAAGCTGTGCTGAGGGAGGATATTCCTGGAAATGCATCCAGGGAAGTTATTTGGTTGGAATTGAGAAATAAGAAAGGGATGATCACCTTATTGGGTTTGTACTATAGACACCCCCTAATAGTCAGAGGGAAATTGAGAAACAAACATGTAAGGAGATCTCAGCTATTTGTAAGAATAATAGGGTGGTTATGGTAGGAGATTTTAACTTTCCAAACATAGACTGGGACTGCCATAGTGTTAAAGGTTTAGATGGAGAGGGATTTGTTAAGTGTGTACAAGACAATTTTCTGATTCAGTATGTGAATGTACCGACTAGAGAAGGTGCAAAACCTGACCTACTCTTGGGAAATAAGACAGGGCAGGTGACTGAGATGTGAATGGGGGAGCACTTTGGGGCCAGCGATCATAATTCTATTAGATTTGAAATAATGATGGAAAAGGATATACCAGATCTAAAAGTTAAAGTTCTAAAGCCAATTTTGATGGTATAAGGCAAGAACTTGCTAAAGCTCATTGGGGGCAAATGTTCACAGGTAAAGGGACGGCTGGAAAATGGGAAGCCTTCAGAAATGAGATAATGAGAATCCAGAGAAAGTATATTCCTGTCAGGGTGAAAGGGAAGGCTGGTAGGTATAGGGAATGCTGGATGACTAAAGAAATTGAGAGTTTGGTTAAGAAAAAGAAGGAAGCATATGTCAGGTACAGACAGGATAGATCGAGTGAATCCTTAGAAGAGTATAAAGAAAGTAGGAGTATACTTAAGAGGGAAATCAGGAGGGCAAAAAGGGGACATGAGATAGCTTTGGCAAATAGAATTAAGGAGAATCCAAAGAGTTTTTACAAATACATTAAGGACAAAAGGGTAACTAGGGAGAGAATAAGGCCCCTCAAAGATCAGCAAGGCAGACTTTGTGTGGAGCCGCAAAAAATGGGGGAGATACTAAATGAGTATTTTGCATCAGTATTTACTGTGGAAAAGGATGTGGAAGATATAAACTGTAGGGAAATACATGGTGACATCTTGCAAAATGTCCATATTTTTGAGGAGGAAGTGCTGGATGTCTTGAAACGGTTAAAGGTGGATAAATCCCCAGGACCTGATCAGGTGTACCCGAGAACTCTGTGGGAAGCTAGGGAAGTGATTGCTGAGCCCTTTGCTGAGATATTTGCATCATCGATAGTCACAAGTGAGGTGCTGGAAGATTGGAGGTTGGCAAATGTGGTGCCACTGTTTAAGGAGGGTGGTAAGGACAATCCAGGGAACTATAGGCCAGTGAGCTTGACCTCAGTGGTGGGCAAGTTGTTGGAGGGAATCCTGAGGGACAGGATATACATGTATTTGGAAAAGCAAGGACTGATTAGGGATAGTCAACATGGTTTTGTGCATAGGAAAGCATGTCTCACAAACTTGATTGAGTTTTTTGAAGAAGTAACAAAGAGGATTGATGAGGGCAGAGTGGTAGATGTGATCTATATGGACTTCAGTAAGGTGTTCGACAAGGTTTCCCATGGGAGACTGGTTAGCAAGGTTAGATCTCACGGAATACAGGGAGAACTAGCCATTTGGATACAGAACTGGCTCAAAGGTAGAAGACAGAGGGTGGTGGTGGAGGGTTGTTTTTCAGACTGGAGGCCTGTGACCAGTGGAGTGCCACAAGGATCAATGCTGGGTCTTCTACTTTTTGTCATTTTCATAAATGATTTTGATGTGAGCATAAAAGGTACAGTTAGTAAGTTTGCAGATGACACCAAAATTAGAGGTGTAGTGGACAGCGAAGAGGGTTACCTCAGATTACAACAGGATCTGTACCAGATGGGACAATGGGCTGAGAAGTGACAGATGGAGTTTAACTCAGATAAATGCGAGGTGCTGCATTTTGGGAAAGCAGATCTTCGCAGGACTTATACACTTAATGGTAAGGTCCAAGGGATTGTTGCTGAACAAAGAGACCTTGGAGTGCAGGTTCATAGCTCCTTGAAAGTGGAGTCGCAGATAGATACGATAGTGAAGAAGGCGTTTGGTATGCTTTCCTTTATTGGTCAGAGTATTGAGTACAGGAGTTGGGAGGTCATGTGGCGGCTATACAGGACATTGGCTAGGCCACTGTTGGAATATTACGTGCAATTCTGGTCTCCTTCCTATCGGAAAGACGTTGTGAAACTCGAAAGATTTCAGAAAAGATTTACAAGGCTGTTGCCAAGGTTGGAGGATTTGAGCTATAGGGAGAGGCTGAACAGGCTGGGGCTATTTTCCCTGGAGTGTCAAAGGCTGAGGGGTGACCTTATAGAGGTTAACAAAATTATGAGAGGCATGGATAGGGTAAATAGACAAAGTCTTTTCCCTGGAGTGGTGGAGTCCAGAACTAGAGGGCATAGTTTTAGGATGAGAGGGGAAAGATATAAAAGGGACTTAAAGGGCAACTTTTTAATGCAGAGGGTGGTACGTGTATGGAATGAGCTGCCAGAGGATGTGGTGGAGGCTGGTACAATTGCAACATTTAAGAGGCATTTAGATGGGTATATGAATCGGAAGGGTTTGGAGGGATATGGGCCGGGTGCTGGCAGGTGGGACTAGATTGGGTTGGGATATCTGGTCGGCATGGATGAGTTGGCCCGAAGGATCTGTTTCCATGCTGTACATCTCTATAACATACTCGGACAACTTTCCACATTGTTGGATAGATGCCAAGGTTGTAACTGTACTGGAAAAGCTTGGCTCGGGGAGTGGCAAATTCGAGAGCACAGATCCTCGGTACAATTTCCAGGAAGATGTCAGGGCTGAATACTGGTATCTGTCATCCTGGGGACCAGTGGTAGAGGCCTAGATGAATCATCTACTTGGCATTTCTGGCTCAAGGTTGTTGAGAACGTTTCAACTTTATCTTCTGCACTGATGTGCTGGGCTTCCCCATCAATGAGGATGAGTACATTTGTGAAGCCTCCTCCAGTGAGCTGTTTAATTCTCCCCCACAACTGTTCACAACTCAGTGTAGTCAGACTATAGAGCTTGGATCTGACCCATTGATTGTGGGATCACTTTGCTCTATTACTTGCTGCTTAGGTTGTTTGGTTACAAGTAGTCCTGTTTTGCAGTTTCACCAGGTTAAACCTTACTGTAAGGTATGCCTGGTGCTGTTCCTGGCATGCCCTACAGCACTCTCCATTTCTCTAAGTGACCTTTCAAGTGTTAATTCCATGGTCTGGTGCTTCAGTATAAAAGTGTTTACAGGAAGTGCTGGCCAAGAAATTTCAGACATGCAGTCCCTAACTTTCTGTTCATTTAAATTAATGAAGCAATTAAATCACACCATTTCCTGAAAATTCCAATGTACCCTAGGTTCACTCAGCTTCAAAATTAGCCATTACAAGTATTCACAGGGCTTTGAAAGCCAGCCTGCCCACTCAGCTATCAAAAGTCAATTAGCAGCCATAGGGACAGAAGGTAGTGAGGTCAGAACTTCAGAACAGAAGGTGGTATTAACTCACTAAAAACCATTGTGCCAAAAATGATGTTAGTTTGTGTTCATGTATGATTCAATGGTGCTTTTCCTACCTTTGCTCCATTAATTCGCTGCTATCCAATGTTGTATCAGTTTCCTGAATTACTAACATTCTTACAGGTTTATGGACCTATTCATTCATGAATGTTGGCTGTTTCATTAATTCACTGGTGCCTGTTTCCCTAATCAATTATTAATTTGCCAGTTTTGTCCCCTGATTCATTAATTCACGGAATTTACTTTATTATCAAGTTATTCATTTTATTCATTAATTCATTTTCTCCTGTACTTGTAATCCAGGAAGGTGCTGATTCACATATTCCCAAGAACCCACAGCTGTATTAATTCAGTAATGCACTATTACCTAATTTATTAATTTTTGGGTTGCCTATGTTCAATAACATACGGATTTGTAGGTCACTGTTGCTCTAACAATAAGAGATGGTATAGTGATGGTAATGTCAGGCTCAAATCCCATCTTGAAGAAAATGGGTCCTGCAGATGCCGGAGATCAGAGTCGAGTAAGTGATGCTGGAAAAGCGCAGCAGGTCAGGCAGCATCTGAGGAGCAGGAGATTCGACGTTTCGGGTATAAGTTCTTCATCAGGAAATTGATTCTCCTGCTCCTCAAATACTGCTGACATGATGTGCTTTTCCAGCATCACACTCTCAACTCAAATCCCATCTTGGTTGAATTTAAATTCAGTTAATAAATCTGGAATGTTAAATGATTTGGAGGTGCCGGTGTTGAACTGGGGTGAACAAAGTTAAAAATCACACAACACCAGGTTATAGTCCAACAGGTTTACTTGGAAGCACTAGCTTTCGGAGCACTGTTCCTTCATCAGGTGGTTGTGGAGTATAAGATCATAAGACACAGAATTTATAGCAAAGTTTTACAGTGTGATGTAGCTGAAATGATATATTGAAAAAGACCGGGATTGTTTGTAAGTCTCTCATCTTTTAGAATGAACATGCTGGTTTCAGTTCTTCCATATATAAACCCCAGAACTTTTTTTAAAGTTACATTCACAAGTGAACTTTAACAGTAGGTCCCATGTCAGCTCAGATAATGCATTGAACTTGTGAGGTGCCCTGTGTGAGGCTGTCTGTGCCCCAATGTTCAGATTGATTCTAATCTAGAAAATGAATTTACAGACTCTTACATGGATTTATGTAGTTTTTGAACAAAATAAAATGTAATTCTGCAAATAAACTCACACACACCCACACATGCACCCTCTCACAGAGTTATACCCCTTTACACTCACACACATACACATACTTTCTTGCAGACACTCATACCCCCCCCCCTTCACACACACACCCACATGCATACACACACATATAAGTTTGTGGGATGAATATGTACTTGTAGAATTACATTTTATTTTGTTCTTAAAAGTGCATGAATCTATGTAAGATTCTGTAAATCCCTTGATTAGAAATAGAATCAGCCTGAACATTGGGCCACTGACATACTCACAACAGGGCACCTTACACCTACAATGCATTTTCTGGGCCACATGGCACCCATTGTTAAAGTTCACTTGCGAATTTTGCTTTTAAAAAAAGTTTTGGGATTTACATATGAAAGAACGGAAACCAACATGGTCATTCTAACTGATGAGAGATTTAACAAACAATCCAAGTCTTTTTCAACATATAATTTCAGTTGCATCACACTGTAAACCTTTGCTATAAATTCTGTGTTTTATAATCTTATATTCCACAACCACCTAATGAAGGAGCAGTGCTCCGAAAGCTAGTGCTTCCAAATAAACCTACTGGACTATAGCCTGGTGTTGTGTGATTTTTAACTTTGGATTATTAAAGTTAGTCTCAGTAATGGTGACCATAATAAAATAAGCAGTCAGGTTCATCAATATCTTTTAGAGGAAGGGCATCTGCTGTCCTTAGCTGTTCTGGCCTACAGGTGACTCAACAGGAAGGATGTGGGGGGTTTAGAGAGGGTGCAGAAGAAGTTTACCAGAATGTTGCTTGGATTAGAGAGTATGAGCTATAAGGAGAGACTAGAAGAGCCTAGGCTGTTTTCTTGGAGTGGTGGAGGCTGAGGGAAGACTTGATAAAATTATGAGATACATAGATAGAGTTGACAGTCACAATCTTTTTTGCAGAGTTGTAATGTTGTTTTCTCCAGTTTCCTCATTTCCCCTCCCCCCACCTTGTCTCAGTCAAATCCCTCGAACTCAGCACCGCCTTCCTACCCTGCAATCTTCTTCCCGACCTCTCCGCCCGCACCCCACTCCGGCCTATCACCCTCACCTTGACCTCCCTCCACCTATCGCATTTCCAACGCCCCTCCCCCAAGTCCCTCCTCCCTACCTTTTATCTTAGCCTGCTGGACACACTTTCCTCATTCCTGAAGAAGGGCTTATGCCCGAAACGTCGATTCTCCTGTTCCTTGGATGCTGCCTGACCTGCTGCGCTTTTCCAGCAACACATTTTCAGCTCTGATCTCCAGCATCTGCAGTCCTCACTTTCTCCCTGCAGAGTTGTAATGTCTAGTCAGAGGGGGCGTGCATTTAAGATGGGGGAATGTTCAAATAAGATGTGAGGAGCAAGTGTTTTACACAAACAGTGGAATCTGGAACACGCTGGGCAGGGTGGTGGGGCAGATACGATAAGAATGTTTGGTCTTTTGGTCATGAATATGCAAGGAATTAAGGGATACTGACCAAGGATAGGCAGAAGGGATTAGTTTAATTTGGCATCACGTTCAGCATAACATCATGGCCCAAAGGATTTGTTCCTGTGCTGTACTGTTCAATGTTCTGTAACTCCCAGCAATGTGGGTGACTCCTACCTGGTCCCTGAAATGGCTAACCAAGCCTCCTCGATTACCAAAACAAACTGGAAACGATAAATTACAAACATGTTTTTGATTGTAAACAAACACAAGACAATCTTGCTGCCTTTTGGAGGAACAACACTCTATCTTCCACCTGGGCACCCTAAAGCCCTGAGGACTCAACATTGAGTGCTTCAATTTCAAACAACCTCTCACTCCATCCCCCAACTCCCTTCCCAGCCCCTCTCCCTCCCTTCCACTGCTCCCTGCCACCAATCGGATTCATCCCTCCCATTGACCAACCAGGCCATACCCTCTACTTGATTCCACCTATCCCCACTTCACCACCCTACCCCCCAGTCTCCTCCTTTATCTGAAGCTCTCCCCAGACCCACCACCAGTCCTGAAAGAAGGGTTACACCCGAAACATCGACTTCTGCACTTCTTGATGCTGTGTTCTTCCAGCCTCCTGCCTGTCCACTCAGCTCCAGGGCAGTTAGGGATGGGCAATAATTGCTGGCCTTGACAATTATGGCCACATTCTTTGAGAGAAATAAAAATAAAATGACTAGTGCCTTATTTGCTGTGCTACAAAGTTCAATAATTATTTTCCTTCTTGTCAGTGAGATTATTATGTGTCATTTTTGCTTTTGGCAGCAAGATTGTCTTGTGTTTGTTTACAATCAAGAACATGTTTGTAATGTATCGTTTCCAGTTTGTTCCATTGCAATGTATTTTCTATGGAGCAGAATTTCCTTCCACTGTTTGAATGAACAAGTAAAGTTCCATAAAAAATTAATTTTCTTGAGAATAATGTACTATTATTAATCAATCATTGAAATAGACTCACTAAATGCCCATAAATTACAGTCTCCAGATTAATTGTGTGGTGCTGGATAATCTTTGCATCAGTGTTCACTAAGGAATGGGAGATGATGAATACTGAGATTAGAGATAGAAGTTTGTTTACTCTGGATCACATTGACATAAGGAGGGAAGATGTGTTGGGTAGGCTAAAGGATATTAAGGTGGACAAATCCCCAGGACAGGATGGGATCTATCCCAGGTTGCTGAGGGAGCTGAGTGAAGAAATAGCTAGGACCCTGACAGATACCTTTGTAGCATCCTTAAACACAGGTGAGATGCCGGAGGACTGGAGTGTTGCTCATGTTGTCCCACTGTACAAGAAGGATAGTAGGGATATTCCGAGTAACTACAGACCAGTGAACCTGACATTTGTGGTGGGAAAGTTCTGGAGAAGGTACTGAGGGATAAAATCTACTTATATTTGGAAAAGAATGGGCTTATCAGTGATAGGCAACATGGCTTTGTGCAGGGCAGATCGTGCCTTACCAACTTAATAGAGTTCTTTGAGGAAGTGACCAAGTTGATAGATGAAGGAAGGGTTGTAGATGTCATATACATGGATTTTAGTAAGGCGTTTGATAAGGTTCCCCATGCAGAAAGTGAAGTCACATGGTGTGCAGGGCATTCTAGCTAAGTGGGTAAAGAACTGGTTGAGCCACAGGAGACAGAGAGTAGTAGTTGAAGGGAGTTTCTTTAAATAGAGAAAGATGACCAGTGGTGTTCCACAGGACTCAGTGCTGGGGCCACTTTTGTTTGTAATATACATAAATGATCTGGAAGAGGGCATTATTGGGCTGATGAGTAAATTTGCAGATGAGAGGTGAGAGGTGAAAAGTTTAAGGAGGATACATACAGCAAGTACTTTACACAGAGGGTGGTAGGTGCCCGGAACGTGTTGCCAGCAGAGGTAGTGGAGGCAGGCACGGTGGATTCACTTAGGTTGCGTCTGGACAGATGCATGAGTAGGTGGGGAGCAGAGGGATACAGATGCTTAGGAATTGGGCGATAGGTTTAGGCAGTGGATTTGGATCGGCTCAGGCTTTGAGGGCCAAAGGGCCTGCTCCTGGGCTGTAAATTTTCTTTGTTCTTTGCTCTTTGTTTTAATCCTAAAATTGAGATGCCAGAGGCAGACTTTGTGTCATTCATTTAGCTTGATTTTTTTTTATTATAAAAAACCATGTGTGATCAGCAGCAAATGTACAAGCTACTGCCAGAGATGTTTCCACAGGAAAAAATTACAAAATAATTTGTACATTTCATTTCCATGGTAAAGAATACAAAGAATATTTACAAACATTATTTACATTACTTATATAACAACTTCAGGTCAATGTCATGCTTAAAGTCCTTTTGTAGATAAAATGTTTCTTGGTTCATGAACAGAATAAAAGAAATGAAGGAATTTGAGAACCCCAAAGCTGAATTAGTTTTGGCACTTCTCCCCCTCCCAGTTACAATGTCCTCCTCTCCAGTCCTCAGCCACAAACACATTGTGAGGAATTCTGAGAGGAATTGGTCTAAGATGCCAGGACCTCATTAAATCAGTTCTTGCAATGAGCAAACCCTGTAGAGATTTTGGGGAAAGAATGGTTGCTGAATCTGGCCTGATAAGAGGGAAGAACATGCTTTCTTTCTGGTCGAAGTTACTATACAGTAAACATGTTATCTCCCTTCCACTCATACTGAAGGTGAGCTGAAACTGATTACAACACTCCCATTACCAGCCAGAATGAGATTAACACAATCAGCACAGCCCAGAAAGTGAAGTGGGGGGAACAATTCCAATCAATTTAAGACCCCCTGCTGGTTACATCACACTTACTCCTGAACAGGATGTTCTACACCACAGTTGTGATAACATCAGTGAACAATTAAAAGTACAATCAGTCAGTCAGTTTATTGGCAGCTGATTAGCACTAAATGACACAGATATGATGTAAGAATCATGTTATCAGCTCAAACATAAATTCTTTATATAAAACACAAATAAATAATGGTTTCAATCCCCTTTCAGTGCTCCATAAATTTGTAGCAACAAAAATTCAAAACTCAATATTCATTGGAGTTGTACACCATTATAAGGAGAAAGTGAGGTCTGCAGATGCTGGAGATCAAAGTTGAAACTTTATTGCTGGAACAGCACAGCAGGTCAGGCAGCATCCAGGGAACAGGAGATTCGACGTTTCGGGCACAGGTCCTTCTTCAGGAAACCATTATAAACCTATTGTTTTGTATTCACTCATGGGATGTGGGCATCTCTGGCTAGGCCATCATTCATTGCCCATCTTCAATTGCCCAGAGGGCAGGTAAGAGTCAACCACATTGCTGTGGGTCTGGAGTAACATGGAGGCCAGACCAGGTCAGAATGATAGATTATCTTCCCTAAAGAACATCAGCGAATCCAGTTGGGTTTTTCTGACAATCAATAATGGTTTCATGTCCATCATTAGACCCTTAATTCTGGATTCTTTATGGAATTCAAATTCCACCATCTGTTGTGGCAGGATTTGAACCCAGGTCCCCAGAACATTAGCTGGGTTTCTGGATTAATAATCATTAAATGATTAAATAATTAAAATAGTGCAAAATTATAGCCAATCCAGGCAGCTCTCACATTCATTTCTATCCATACATTCAACATCATACCCTCTGAGTATATAGATTAGATTAGAATCCCTACAGTGTGGAAACAGGCCCTTCGGCCCACCAAGTCCACACCGACCCTCCGAAGAGCAACCCACCCAGCCCCATTCTCCTACATTCACCCCTGACTAATGCACCTAACACTACAGGCAATTTAGCAATGACCAATTCATCTAACCTGCACATCTTTGGACTTTGGGAGGAAACCGGAGCACCCAGAGGAAACCCGCACAGTCACAGGGAGAATGTGCAAACTCCACACAGACAGTCGCCCAAGGCTGGAATTGAACGCGGGTCCCTGGCGCTGTGATGCGGCAGTGCTAACCACTGAGCCACCATGTCGCCCCGTGTAATTAATATAGAGTAAATCTGGGCACATTCCCTTTTCTCTTCAATAGGAGGCTGGTGTTACCAGACTCTGCTGGACTATAGTCAAAGCTGGGGTAGCTGGGACTCTGCTAGTGAATGGGATACCAGTTTCCAGATCAGAGTAGAGAATAATAAATAGTTTCAGAAGCATGCCTACAGACTGTCCCTGCAGTTTACCAAAAAGAAACTGCACAAACATTGACCAAGTTAGCATGTTCTAATATTGCCTTCTCTGTCTGATAATGCCCTTTGAAATGCCATGGATTGTTAGTTAGCTATGTTAAAGGTGGACATAAAGTGCATGGAACTTGTCTCCAATCACCTTTACACATCCAATGGAGCCAATTTCATTCTGAGTCCATCAATATGTACTTTGCCAGGAGCAGGGTCTTGGTGGGTCAGAGTACCAAAGTCCAACTTAAGGTGAGTACGTTTACTGGAGCTGGGACTGAGCATCCTACTCTCTCTCTATGTCACATCCCAGGATACCCCTCAGTCACCCCTATCAGTTCATACATTCTGATACCTGCCTCACTGCTGGGCAAAACAGCTCCTCCAAAACCAGATTGAAAAAATAAAAGGTTGAGGAAGACAGATGTCTGTAAAATGGTGAGATAAATCAGTCAGAATTGAGATTCAGTAGAAAGTCAGACTTTGTCACCCCCGATGGATAAAGGAAGTGGGGGGCCCGACTGTTGAGTTTTGGAGAGCTCTCCAGTTTTGAGGAACATTCTGGTTGAGTGACCAGTCTCCAGTTTTGGGGAAGCCGCTCAATCCTGCTGATAGACAATCTTGATGGAGGTGTCCTGCTCACTGAGGGAGGCCAGTGTGTCCTTGCAGTCTCCGAGCCTGGCCCCTCGGTACAGACACGCGTTCACTCCTATTAACCAGGCAATGATCCTCTCGGTGGTGAACTCCTCTTCATCCGCACTGCTGCAGCTATCACAATCTTCCTCACTCAGCTCCTCACTCTTCGCCTTGTTACCGCCTGCCGGCTGCAGCTTCTCCGGGCACCGGGCGGCCACTCGGCCCGTTCCGCTCGGTGCTAGCCCATCGCCCTGGCTGTTGCGCCGGATTTTGCGGCCGTTCTCGGGCAGCAGCGGCAGGTTCTCCTTCCCGGGACCGGGCCCGGGGCCGGGGCAGGGCAGCGAGTGTCTCCGTCTCCCCGGGGCCAGAGCCGGGGCTGGGGCCGGGAGCCGGTTCGGGGCGATCGGCGGAAGCTGGGCGCAACTGGCCTGCGGCAGGCGGCGGTTTTCCGGCGCTGCTACACTCCTCCTCCGCCGGTCCAGGGCTGGGGCTGCAGCGGGAGCCGGAGCCGGAGCCGGGCTCTGCACCCAGTTCTCCGGCCCCGGTCCCGGTCCCGGTCCCGGGCGGCTCCAGTTCCCCCAGGCCAGCTTCCTCGGGGGGCTCCACGGTGCCATGGCTCAGGGCAACGGTGCTCACTGCCCGCCTCTCCCTGTCTCCCTCTCCCTGTCTGTCTGTCTGTCTGTCTGTCTCTCCCTGTCTGTCCCTCTCCCTGTCTGTCCCTCTCCCTGTCTGTCCCTCTCCCTGTCTCCCTCTCCCTGTCTGTCTGTCTGTCTCTCCCTGTCTGTCCCTCTCCCTGTCTCTCCCTCTCCCTGTCTGTCTGTCTGTCTCTCCCTGTCTGTCTCTCCCTGTCTCTCCCTCTCCCTGTCTGTCCCTCTCTCTGTCTGTCCCTGTCTCTCCCTCTCCCTGTCTGTCTCTCTCCCTGTCTCCCTCTCCCTGTCTGTCCCTCTCCCTGTCTGTCCCTCTCCCTGTCTCCCTCTCCCTGTCTCTCCCTGTCTGTCTCTCTCCCTGTCTCCCTCTCCCTGTCTGTCCCTCTCCCTGTCTCTCTCTCTCCCTGTCTCCCTCTCCCTGTCTGTCCCTCTCCCTGTCTCTCCCTCTCCCTGTCTCTCCCTCTCCCTGTCTCTCCCTCTCCCTGTCTCTCCCTCTCCCTGTCTCCCTCTCCCTGTCTGTCCCTGTCTCTCCCTCTCCCTGTCTCACTCTCACCGACCTTCGCTCTCTGTGTCTCTTTCTCCCTGTCCCTGTCTCTCTCACTGTATGTCTCTGTCTCTCTCTCTGCCTTTCCCTCTCACTGTCTCAGTCTCCTCTCTCTCTCTCTGTCTTTCTTTCCCCTCTCTCTATCCCACTGACTTTCTCTCTCTGTGCAATGTTGATGCCAGCCCTCAGTCCCCATTCTATTCAGCTCAGCTCTCAGCCAACCAGTGCCCTGTCCCTGCCCACAACACTCTCCCTCCCTCGCTGCTGCTTCCAATTTAGCCCAGCCCAGCCTCCACACTGGGAGCTTTGTAACACCCCTCTCTTGGGAAATAATAATCAAACAGCTCGTTGGATGCTGCCTGAATTGCTGTGCTCTTCCAGCACCACTGATCCAGAATCCGCTCCCTGCCAATACCCATTCAACCACACCCACCCCCACTCACAATGCTCTGGCAAACCCACAGGGAATGCAAACAGGGCATGTGGGAACAAACAGCCCTGAAACAACAAAGTGTGGAGGTGCCAATGTTGGACTGGGGTGGACAAAGTCAAACACCACACGATCTCTCCCTGAGCGAGGGCTCCGAAAGCTTGAGATTTGAAATAAACCCCCTGTTGAGACTGTAACCCAGTGTCGTGTGATTGTTGTTTTTATTTGACCTACAGGACATTGTCCCCAGAAATACCTCTGCAAAAGGAGAGAAACACAGCAGAAATCACATGCTTTTAGATTAGATTAGATTCCCTACAGTGTGGAAACATGCCCTTTGGCCCAACAAGTCCACACCGAGCAACCCACCCAGACCCATTCTCCTACATGTACCCCTTCACCTAACACTGCGGGCAATTTAGCATGGCCAATTCACCTAACCTGCGCATTTTGTTTTGGACTGTGTGAGGAAACTGGAGCACACGGAGGAAACCCACACAGACACAGGGAGAATGTGCAAACTCCACACAGACAGTTGTCTGAGGCAGGAATTGAACCCAGGTCTCTGGCGCTGTGAGACAGCAGTGTTAACCACTGTGCCACTCCAAATCAACAAAATCCACTTGTAAATCAACAAAAATGAAAAAAACAACATGCTACAGAAGTTTAAGGTGGGGACTGAGTGGTTTAAAGGGAAACTGATGACTTCTTTCACCCAGAAGATGTTGAAGTGTGCGCTGGCTGAGAAGGTGATGAAGGCAGGTTCTCACTCAACAGTTAAGAAGCATCTGGCTGAGCACTTAAAATGCCAGGGCGTATTAAATGGGATTAATGTAGTTTGGTGTTCGTTGGTCAGCGTAGATATGGTGGGCCGAAGGGCCTGTTTCTATGCTGTATGACTCTAAGAGGAATCTTATTACAGCAGGAAAAGAATCTGATGGCCCTATTAGCCTTAACTCATCTGCCCCTCCCCTGAAATGCTGTTTTAAAACTCTGTCTAGAATCTTCTTTAAATTTTTGACTGAAGTTTCATCCATTTTGCTGATGCCTTGTTAAAGGCATTGACCATGATTTGCTGTGGCAATTTCCTTTCCAGGTAGTTTGCAGTGCCAGGTATTGACATTTGCATCTGCACTCATCCACAAACTCCATCAACAAACACATCGACCTGGACCCAATATACCAACCACGACAGCGGACAGCTGAAACTGACAACCGGAAGCGGCAGGGACAGGCCACTATAAATGCCGGAGGAAACACCACAAAAGCGCTTCACAGGAGGCTCCCAAGCACTGAGGATGTCACCTAGACAGGGGACGAAACGTTTGCAACAAAAACTTCCAGCTCGGCGAACAGAACCACAGCAGAAAATAACAATGGTCTGCTGAGTTTGGAAACTTGCTTTTGAATGTGAAAAAGGCTGAGTCCAAACAAACCAACAATGCAGAAAGAATGTTACAAAACTTCATGTTTAGTATTTCTTGAAGGATGTAAGTTTTGAAGGACTGTGGAAAGATGGATTTATTTCAAGTTTTGTGCAAATGCCTGGAATGATTTCTTTGAGTAGAGTTCAGAGTGAAATGCATTTGATTTTCTGAAGGAGTGATTGAAGCAACAACTCAGTACAATGTTTCTTGAGCAAGCTGGATCTGTCAAAGCTCCAGAGAAAACCATACTTGATCAGTAACTTGACCACATGTGCCAGACTTCAGGGCGGCACAGTGGCACAGTGGTTAGCACTGCTGCCTCACAGCGTCAGAGACCCAGGTTCAATTCCTGCCTCAGGCGACTGACTGTTTGGAGTTTGCACATTCTCCCCATGTCTGTGTGGATTTTCTCTAGGTGCTCCAGTTTCCTCCCACAGTCCAAAAAAAATGTGCTGGTTAGGTGAATTGGCCAAGCTAAATTGCCCGTGGTGTTAGGTGAAGGGGTAAATGTAGGGGAATGGGTCAGTGTGGACTTGTTGGGCTGAAGGGCTTGTTTCCACACTGTAAGTAATCTAATCAATAGACTTTGAAACATCCTACCTGCTCTTCAGAATAACCAGCTGACCAAAGTATTTATTTTTCCAGAAAGCCAATTGCTTCAGAAAAATCCCATAACCTCCCTATTTGTCTCACGTGAGTATGTGTGGATATGTTGGTTATTTATAGAGATACAATTAGAACATTTAAAAGGCATCTGGATGGGTATATGAAGAGGAAGGGTTTGAAGGATATGGGCCAAATGCTGGCAAGTAGGACTAGATTAATTTAGGATATGTGGTTGGCATGGATGAGTTGGATCGAAGGGTCTGTTTCCATGCTGTACAGTTCTATGACTCTAAGTGGGGGTTTTGTTTGATTTGAATTCATTACATTTAATAGAAATCTGACTTTCTTTTTAAAGTAAAATAAAGAACTGCAATGCTGGAGATCTGAAACAAAAACAGAAATTGCTAGAGAAACTCAATTCGGGTGAAGAGTCACTGAATATGAAGCATTAATTCTGTTCTTTTCCCTGTCTCTCTTTCCAGAGATGCTGCCAGACCTGCTGAGTTTCTCTAGCAATCTCTGGGGTTTTTTTCATTTTAAAAGTAAGGGGTGATTATAAGTGTAAAATGTCTATGTTGGGTGAAGTTTAGTGGATAGAATTTGAAGATAGCTTTTGAATATTGCATCAGACTTTCCTTGAATTGGAAGATGTAACAGTCAATTATTTCACAGGTAAATATTTGACTAAAGATAAAGTGAGACAAGAATGAGATGCTTCATACAATTATCCAACATTTAGAATTGGAAAAAGGGAAACTGAAATTGCGGTATCATAGTTGGAATTAGCTAATATACAGCTAGAAATGAAAAAGAAAACTTAATTTGGAGACAAAAAGGAAAATTAAAAGTCTTGAGTTAGACACTAACAGAAAGTGAGGAGAGAGAAAGATAAAGGGACATAGACTTAAGAATACTTGAAGTGGAAAGAAAGGAGATAAAAAGGACAATGGAAACTAAGGGAAAAAAAAGAAAATGAATTTTAAAAAGCCTGAATTTCAAAAACATGGGGAACATAGACGTTATGAGTTGGCCAAAGTAAAGAAAGACGATAGTGGTAATCTCTCAGAGAATTATTTTGATTCTGATGAAGGAATAAGTTTAACTTAGAATCTTCATGTAGTGTCTACATTTACTCTGGAGGTTAAAAGGACATAGAACATTACAGCACAGTACAGACCCTTCGGCCCTCGATGTTGCGCCGACCTGTGAAACCAATCTGAAGCTCACCTAACCTACACTATTCCATTATCATCCATATGTTTGTCCAATGACCATTCAAGTGCTCTTAAAGTTGGCAAGCCTACGACTGTTGCAGGCAGGGCATCCCAAGCCCTTACTACTCTCTGAGTAAAGAACCTACCTCTGACATCTGTCCTATATCTAACTCCCCTCAATTTAAAGCTATGTCCTCACATGCTAGCCATCACCATCCAAGGAAGAAGGCTCTCACTATCTGCCCTATGTAAGTCTGTGATCATTTTATATGTCTGTATTAAGTCACCTCTCAACCTTTTTCCTTCTAATGAAAACAGCCTCAAGTCCATCAGCCTTTCATCATAAGACCTTCCCTCCATACCAGGCAACATCCTGGTAAATCTCCTCTGCACCCTTTCCAAAGAATCCACATCCTTCCTATAATGTGATGACCAGAACTGTACGCAATACTAAAAATTCTGCCGCACCAGAGTTTTGTACACCTGCAATATGACCTCATGGCTCCGAAACTCAATCCCTCCACCAACAAAAGCAAACACACTGTATACCTTCTTAATAATCCTATCAACCTGGGTGACAACTTTCAGGGTTCTATATCCACCGAAATCTCTCTGTTCATCCATACTACCAAGAATCTTACCATTAGCTCAGTACTCTGTATTCCTGTTACTCCTTCCAAAGTGAATCACCTCACACTTTTCGGATTAAACTCCATTTGCCACCTCTCAGGCCAACTCTGCAGATTATTTATGTCCCTCTGTAACCTGCAACATCCTTCGGCACTATCCACAACTCCACCAACCTTAGTGTCATCTGTAAACTTACTAACCCATTCTTCTATGCCCTCATCCAGGTCATTTATAAAAATGACAAACAGCAGTGGCCTCAAAACAGATCCTTGTGGTACACCACTAACAACTGAACTCCAGGATGAATATATCCCATCAACCATCATCCTCTATCTTCTTTCAGCTAGCCAATTTCTGATCCAAACCACTAAATCACCCTCAATCCCATGCCTCTGTATTTTCTGCAATAGCCTACCATGGGGAACCTTATCAAACACTTTACTGAAATCCATATACACAACATCAACCACCTGTTTAGTCACCTTTTCAAAGAACTCAGTAAGGTTTGTGAAGCACGACCTACCCTTCACAAAACCATGTTGACTATCCCTAATCAAATCATTCCTTTTTAGATGATTATAAATCCTATCTCTTATAACTTTTTCCAGCACTTTATCCACAACCGAAGTAAGGCCCACTGGTCTAGAATTACCAGGATTGTCCCTACTCCCCTATTTGAATAAGGGGACAACATTTGCAACCTCCAGTCTTCTGGCACTATTCTTGTAGACAATGACGATATAAAGATCAAAGCCAAAAGGTCTGCAATCTCCTTCCCAGAGAATACTAGCATAAATTTCATCCAGCCCGGGGGAATTATCTATTTTCACACTCTCCAGAATTGCCAACACTACCTCCTTGTGAACCACAAACCCATCTAGTCTAATAGCCAATATCTCAATATTTCCTTGGCAATATTTTTCCAGTGTGAATACTGATGGAAATTAATCATTTAGCACCTCTCTTATTTCCTTGGACTCCATGCACAACTTCCCACTACTGTCTTTGATTGGCTCTAATCTTACTCTAGTCATTATGTTATTCCTGATATACCTAGAGAAAGCCTTAGGGTTTTCCTTGATCCTATCCACCAATGACTTATCATATCCCCTCCTGGCTCTTCTTAGCTCTCTCTTTAGATTCCTCCTGGCTAATTTGTAATTCTCAAGCGCCCTAACGGAGCCTTCATGTCTCACCCCCACATAAGCCTCCTCCTTCTTTTCTTGACAAGAGATTTAACTTCTTTAGTAAACCAGGGTTCCCTTGCTCAACAACTTCCTCCCTGTCTGACAGGTACATACTTATTAAGGACCCACAGTAGCAGTTCCTTGAATCAGCTCCACATTTCAATTGTGCCCATCCCTTGCAGTTTCCTTCCCCATCCTATGCATCCTAAATCTTGCCCAATCACATCATAATTGCCTTTCCCCCAGCTATATTTCTTGCCATGCGGTATATGCCTATTCATCTCCATCGCGAAAGTAAACATAACCAAATTGTGGTCACTATCACCAAAGTGCTCATCTACCTCCAAATCTAACACCTGGCCGGGTTCATTTCCCAGTACCAAACTCAATGTGGCCTCCCCCCTTGTTGGCCTGTCGACATACTGTATCAGGAAACCATCCTGCACACATTGGACAAAAATGGACCCATCTAGGGTACTCGAACTACAGTGTTTCCAGTCAATATTTGGAAAGTTAAAGCCCCCATAACAACCACCCTGTTACTTTTGCTCCTATCCAGAATCATCTTTGTAAGCCTTTTCTCTAATCACTGGAATTTTTGAGGCCTATAGAAAACTCCCAACTGAGTGACCTCTCCTTTCCTGTTTCTAACCTCAGTCCACACTACTTCAGTAGATGTATCGTCATCAAATGTCCTTTCTGCCACCGTAATATTGTCCTTGACGAACAATGCCGCACCTTGCCCTCTTACTACCTTCCCTGTTCTTACTGAGACATCTAAACCCTGGATCCTGCAACAACCATTCCTGTCCCTGCTCTACCCATGACTCCGAAATGGCCACAATATCAAACTCCCAGGCACCAACCCATGCTGCAAATTTGCCTACCTTATTCAGAATGCTCCTGGCATTGAAGTAGATACATTTCAAAACACCTGCCTGCCTGCCAGTACACTCCTGCGACCTTGAAACTTTATTTATGACCTCACTACTCTCAACCTCCTGTACACTGGAGCTACAATTTAGTTCCCATGGTAGTTTAACCTCTATGAAAAGGTAGCTCGACAGATGAAGTGACCAAAAAACATTTGGACCTTAATGTTGCAGAGTGTTTGTCAGAAGAAAAGGCTGCAGACTACAAACCTGTCAAAGAGGCAATACTGGCTGCTATGAGCTAGCGCCTGATTAGATTAGATTAGATTACTTACAGTGTGGAAACAGGCCCTTCGGCCCAACAAGTCCACACCGACCCGCCGAAGCGCAACCCACCCATACCCCTACATTTACCCCTTTACCTAACACTACGGGCAATTTAGCATGGCCAATTCACCTGACCCGCACATCTTTGGACTGTGGGAGGAAACCGGAGCACCCGGAGGAAACCCACGCAGACACGGGGAGAATGTGCAAACTCCACACAGTCAGTCGCCTGAGGCGGGAATTGAACCCGGGTCTCTGGCGCTGTGAGGCAGCAGTGCAAACCACTGTGCCACCGTGCCGCCCACAATTGCAACATTTGATCAGCCTGTAGCTGATTAACTGAAATTTGGGACTACAAGAAACCAAACATATCAGACATTTATAGACTTTGCTACAGAAGAAAAAGTGCTGTGGGTTTGGTGGTCTAGACCACTAATGCTACAAAACATTTTGGAGAATATAGGGGAAATTATGATCATGAAAGTATTCAGAAACAGCATTCTTGCAAATTTAAAAACTTATTTATCTGTGTGTCAAGTATTCAAGATCAGAGAAGTAGCAGTTATAGCGTCATAGAGTCATAGACATGTACAGCATGGAAACAGACCCTTCGGTTCAACTCGTCCATGCCGACCAGATATCCCAACCCAATCTAATCCCACCTGCCAGCACCCGGCCCATATCCCTCCAAACCCTTCCTATTCATATACCCATCCAAATGCCTCTTAAATGTTGCAATTGTACCAGCCTCCACCACATCCTCTGGCAGCTCATTCCATAACCGTACCACCCTCTGTGTGAAAAAGTTGCCCCGTAGGTCTCTTTTATATCTTTCCCCTCTCACCCTAAATGTATGCCCTCTAGTTCTGGACTCCCTAACCCTAGGGAAAAGACTTTACCTATTTATCCTATCCATGCCTCTCATAATTTTGTAAACCTGTATAAGGTCACCCCTCAGCCTCCGATGCTCCAGGGAAAACAGCCGCAGCCTGTTCAGCCTCTCCCTATAGCTCAAATCCTCCAACCCTGACAACATCCTTATAAATCTTTTCTGAACCCTTTCAGGTTTCACAACATCTCTCCGATAGGAAGGAGACCAGAATTGCACGCAATATTCCAACAGTGGCCTAACCAATATCCTGTACAGCCGCAACATGACCTTCCAACTCCTGTACTCAATACTCTGACCAATAAAGGAAAGCATACCAAATGCCTTCTTCACTATCCTATCTACCTGCGACTCCACTTTCAGGGAGCTATGAACCTGCACTCCAAGGTTTGGCAGATATATACGATACTTCACACAAACTGTTACACATTGAGAGATGGTCATATGGAAATCCCCAAGGAAATTGGAGGGATAGAAAATCTGCAGATTAGATTCCCTACAATATGGAAACAGGCCATCTGGCTCAATAAGTCCACATCAACCCTGTGAAGAGTAACCCACCCAGACTCCTTCCCCTGCCCTATAGTTACCCCTGACTAATTAACTTGACACGATGGGCAATTTAGCATGGCCAATCCACCAAAACTGCACATCTTTGGACTGTGGGAGGAAACCAGAGCAGTTGGAGGAAACCCATGCAGACACGGGGAGAATGTGCAAACTCCACATAGATAGTCGTCCAAGGTGGGAAACGAACCTGTGTTCATGATGCTGTGACGCAGCTAACCACTGAGCCACTGTGCTCAGGAGATGTTATGTTTTTTATATATATGTGTATTTACATATATAATTTATATTAATATTATTTTTGAGTTTGCATGTTGAACTAGTGGCATGTGTGCTTTGGTCTATGTCAGTGAGGAGGTTTAATGATTAGCTTACAAGCCTTTCTGAAGCCATGGTTATTTTCAGCTAGTATGAGACAGAGAGCCCTCCTTTAGTGATAATGGGAGCTTTAATGGACAGCCGTAAACATTGAAAAGCACTAGTTCCACCATCTCAGTTCTAAAGGGTTGTCACTTCACTCTGAGGCTGTGCCCTGGGTCCTAGTCTCTTCTACTAGTGGACACATCTTCTCCACATCCACTCGATCCAGGTCTCTCAGTATTCTGTAAGTTTCAACCAGATTCCCCCTCATCATTCTTAACTACATTGAGTATGGACCCAAAGTCCTCAACCACTCCTCATATGACAAGCCCTTCATCCCTGCCATAATCCTTGTGATGATTTGGAGATGCCGGTGTTGGACTGGGGTGTACAAAGTTAAAAATCACACAACACCAGGTTATAGTCCAACAGGTTTAATTGGAAGATTTTCAATCACCTGATGAAGGAGTGTCGCTCCGAAAGCTAGTGTGCTTCCAATTAAACCTTTTGGACTATAACCTGGTGTTGTGTGATTTTTAACATAATTCTTGTGAATCTCCTTTGGACTCCTCCAACACCAGCACATCCTTCCTTAGATACAGGACCCAAAACTGCTCCCAATATTCCAAATGCAATCTGACCACAGCTTCATACAGCCTTAGCAGTACATCTCTGCTCTTGTATGCTAACCCTTTTGAAATTAATGATAATATTGTGTTTGCCTTCCTCCCAGCCAACTGTACTTGCGCGATAACCTTATGAGAATCTTGAACTAAGACTCCCAAATCTCTTTGTTCTTCAGATTTCCGAAGCCTTTCCCCATTTTGAAAATAGTCGATACCTCTATTCTTCCAGTAAAGTGCATAATCTCACATTTTCCCACATTGTATTCCAACTGCCACTTCTTTGCTCACTCTCCAATCTGCTGACTGATAAAAACTATTCATGCTGTACCTCTTTGTCTCACAGTGGTTAGCACAGCTGCTTCACACGCCCGGGATCCAGGTTCAGTTCTGCCCTTGGGTGTCTGTCTGTGTAGAGTTTGCATATTCTCCCCTTGTCTGTGTGGGTTTCCTCCGGGTGCTCCAGTTTCCTCCCACAGTCCAAAGATATGCAGGTTAGGTGGATCAGCCATGCTACATTGTCCATAATGTCCAGGGATGTGCAGGCTGGGTGGATTAGCCCGGGGAAATGCAGGGTTACAGGGATAGGATAAGAGGGTGGATCTGGGTGGGATGCTCCTCGGAAGGTAGGTATGAACTCAATGGACCAAATAGCTCTGCTTCCACACTGTAGGGATTCTATGATGATTCTAATGACATATTCAACTCAGCTACTGCTTATCCTCTATCTCAGTGATCCAGAGCTCCCAGTCAACAAGAAAATAGGAATTCAGTAACAAATCCCTGTAACAAATGCTCTCCGTGGAATGGTAGGTTATGAGCTACCTTGGCAAAAGTGGGCCTTGCTGAACAGGTTCAGGATAATTCAGGGCTTCTGTGCCCTGGCATCTCAGTACTGTACATTACTGAGGAGATCCCCTATAGACTGGAACTGCCGAGAGGTGTGAGGGAGGAGTGAAGGACTGCTGGGAAGGTGAGTAAAAAACAAAATTTTTTGAACAGAGCGGCAAGGAGAGAGGGCGGAGAGAAATGAGGGCTCCCGGGAAGATTTAACTGGGTGAGTGATCTCAGGTTTGCTACCGATGCCACGAGATAGTGAGGTGAGGAACAGTCAGTGAATGCAGCTTAACACGTGGCTGCGAGGCTGGTGTAGGAGGGAGGGCTTCAGATACTGAGACCATTGGGATACCTTCTGGGGAAGGTGGGACCTGTACGTGAAAGGACGGGTTGCACCTGAACTGGAGGGGCACAAATGTCCTGGGTGGGAGATTCGCTTGTGTGATTCGGAAGGGTTTAAACTAGTTTGGCAAGGGGGTGGGAACCAGAGCTACACATCTGAGAGGGGATCAGTTACAGATGGGGCAGTGACAGGATGCAATGAATCTATTAGGAATGTTTCTCATGCAATTAAACCAAGGATTAAAGTGTGTCAGCTTTAATGCAAGGAGTGTCAGAAATAAGAGTGATGAACTTAGAGCATGGATCAGTACTTGGGACTATGATGTTGTGGCCATAACGGAGACGTGGGTTTCACAGGGGCAGGAATGGTTGCTAGATGTTCCAGGGTTTAGAACATTTAAAAAGAACTGGGAGGGGGGGGAAAGGGAGGAGGTGTAACATTGCTAATTAGAGAGTGCATCACAGCTACAGAAACGAAGGTTGTTGAGGAAGGTTTGTCTACTGAGTTAGTATGGGAGCAAGCCACCGCATTGGGGTTTTCTACAGACCCCTTATAGCAGTAGAGAGATTGTCGGGCTGATAAGCCAGCAGATTTTGGAAAAATGCAAATGTGGCAGGGTTGTTGTTATGGGTGACTTAAAGTTTTCCAATATTGACTGGAATCTCCTTAGTGCAGATGGTTTGGATGGAGCTGTTTTTGTCAGGTGTGTTCAGGAGGGATTCCTTATTCAGTATGTAGACAGGCCGACGAGGGGAGAGGCCATTTTGGATGTGGTGCTCAGCAATGAGCCAGGACAGGTGTCAGATCTCGTGGTGGGAGAACACTTTGGTGACAGTGATCACAACTGCCTCACATTTACCATAGCCTTGGAGAGGAAAAGGAGCAGTTACCGAGGGAAGATATTTAATTGGGGCAAAGGAAATTATGACACCATCAGACAAGAGTTGGGGAGCAATTGTTCCACAAAAAGGGCAGAGCAGACATGTGGAGACTGTTTAAGGAGCAGTTGTTGCGAGTGATGCACAAATTTGTTCCTCTGAGACAGGTAAGAAGGGGTAAAACTAAGGAACCTTGGATGACGAGAACAGAGGAGCTTCTCGTCAAAAGGAAGAAGGCAGCTTACGGAAGGTGGAGGAAGCAAGGATCTAGCGCAGCTTTAGAGGATTACAGGCTTGCTAGAAAGGAGCTCAGAAATGGACTGAGGAGAGACAGGAGGGGGCATGGAAAAGGCTTGGCAAGAAGGATTAGGGAGAACCCAAAGGCATTTTACTCATACGTGAGGAATAAGAGAATGATCAGGGAGAAGGTAGGGCCGATCAGGGATAGCAGGGGGAACTTGTGCCTGGAGTCTGAGCAGATAGGGGAAGCCCTAAATGAGTTTTTTTGCTTCAGTTTTCACCAACTAAAGGGACCTTGTTGTGAATAAGAACTTTGAGGAGCTGGGATATGGGCTTGAACAGATCAAGGTTGTTGAAGTTGATCTGCTGTAAATTTTGATGAACATTAAGATTGATTGGTCCCCAGGGCCAGACCAGAGTTATCCTAGGTTGGTCCGGGAAGTGAGAAAGGAGGGTGCTAAGCCGCTGATGAAGATCTTTGCTTCCTCACTCTCCACAGGAGTCGTACTGGAGGATTGGAAAGAAGCAAATGTTGTTCCTCTTTTCAAGAAAGGTAATAGGGAAATCCCTGGCAATTACAGACCAGTCAGTCTTACATCTGTGATCAGCAAGGTTTTGGAAAGAATTCTGAGGGATAGGATTTATGACTATTTGAAAAAGCATAGCGTGATTAAATACAGTTAGCATGGCTTTGTGAGGGGCAGGTCATGCCTAACTAAACTTATTGAGTTCTTTGGGGAGGTGACGTGACAGATTGACGAAGGTTGAGCAGTAGATGTAGTGTATATGGACTTCAGCAAGGCATTTGATAAGGTTCTCCATGGTAGGCACATTCATAAAGTCAGGAGATATGGGATACAGGGAGTTTTGGCTATCTGGATTCAGAATTGGCTGGCTGACCGAAGGCAGAGAGTGGTTGTAGATGGAAAGTATTTTGCCTAGAGGTCAGTGTTGAGTGGTGTCCCACAGGGCTCTGTTCTTGGGCCTCTGCTTTTTGTAGTTTTTATAAATGACTTGGATGAGGAGGTTGAGGGGTAGGTTAGTAAGTTTGCAGATGACACAAAGGTTGGATACATTGATAGTATTGAAGGCCACTGCAGGCTGCAGCGCGACATAGACAGGATGCAGAGCTGGGCTGAGAAATGGCAGATGGAGTTCAACCTGGATAAATGTGAAGTGATGCATTTTGGAAGGTCAAACTTGAATGCTGAATATAGGATTAAAGACAGGATTCTTGGCAGTGTGGAGGAACAGCGGGATCTTGGTGTTCAAGTACATAGATCCCTCAAAGTTGCCACCCAAGTGGATAAGGTTGTTAAGAAAGAATATGGTGTTTTGGCTTTCATTAACAGGGGAATCAAGTTTAAGAGCTGTGAAGTTTAGCTACAGCTCTGCAAGTTTCTGGTGAGACCACACTCGGAATATTGAGTCCAGTCTGGTCGCCCTACTATCAGAAAGGTACAGAGGCTTTGGAGAGGATGCAAAGAAGGTTTACCAGGATGCTGCCTGGACTGGAGGGCTTGCCTTATGAAGAAAGGTTGACTAAACTTGGACTTTTCTCTCTGGAGAGAAGGAGGAAGAGAGGAGACCTAATCGAGGTGTACAAGGTAATGAGGGGCATGGATAGAGTCAATAGCCAGAGACTTTTCCCCAGGGCAGGATTGACTGGCACGAGGGGTCATAGTTTTAAGATATTAGGAGAAAGGTATAAAGGAGACGTCAGAGGTAGGTTCTTTAAGCAGAGAGTTTGTGGGCGGCACGGTGGCACAGTGGTTAGCACTGCTGCCTCGCAGCGCCAGAGACCCGGGTTCAATTCCCGCCTCAGGCGACTGACTGTGTGGAGTTTGCACATTCTCCCCGTGTCTGTGTGGGTTTCCTCCGGGTGCTCCGGTTTCCTCCCACAGTCCAAAGATGTGCAGGTCAGGTGAATTGGCCATGTTAAATTGTCCGTAGTGTTAGGTAAGGGGTAAATGTAGGGGTATGGGTGGGTTGCGCTTCGGCGGGTCAGTGTGGACTTGTTGGGCCGAAGGGCCTGTTTCCACACTGTAAAGTAATCTAATCTAATCTAAATCTAAAGTAATCTAATCTAAAGTAAAGTAATCTAAAGAGTTGTAAGTGCATGGAATGTGTTGCCAGTGGTGGTGGTGGAAGCAGAGTCATTAGGGACATTTAAGCACCTGCTGGATATGTACATGGACAGCAGTGAAATGAGGGGTACGTAAGTTAGGTTATTTAATTTTACATTAGGATTAATCCTTGGCACAACATCGCGGGCCTAAGGGCCTGTTCTGTGCTGTACTTTTCTATGTTCTATGTTCTATGTTCTGTGGTAGAATCATTAGCATAAACTCAGCAAATTGGGAATCGATCACTTCCTTTCTCCAAACAAAATGAACAGAGTTCAGAGTTCAACACATGTGGCCCTATCTCTAACTAATCTGTGTTGAATGAAGCGATCAGGTAGCCAAGACAACTGGTACATGAGATTTTCCTCACGTACAGGTGAACAGAAACCAGGAATCTGTTCAATGTGACAGAGAAGAGGGCACACTGAAGAAGACGATGAGAACTGGATTTGTGTGCTGAGCTGTTCAAGCTTGACCCAGGAAGTAAAGCCTGTTTCCATCTGTTAATTACTGCCTGAGGTCATTCATTACTGTATTTAAGAAACATTCCTGGTCTGGTAGTGAGTCCCATCTTCAAAATTATTTGACAGATTCAGCCATAAGTAAAGGCAGGCATTCCTGACAAGCTAAATCCCTGACAATGTGTAGAAATATTTCCCAAGTTCAGTCCTGAAACATTTGGTTCCAGCATCTAAACTGTGCTCCCTGGTGGCAGAATCTGCAAATCACAGTCTGGGCAGAATGGAAGGCGAACATTTGTCCTCCAGCACTATCTCTATCCAAAATACCCTGTTCAAGTGTTGCAAGAATATCATATCCCTTCAAACTGTTTGTGAGTAACCTTAGGGTCACATCACTCTGGGGTCTGAGTCGGTAGTTTTTCCTGTTTTGGCATCCCTACTCTGGGAAAAAGACTCGCGTTCATGTCTTGTTTATCACATTCACCTAGCAGGAGAAAATGAGGACTGCAGATGCTGGAGAGTCAGAGTCGAAAAGTGTGGCGCTGGAAAAGCACAGCAGTTCAGGCATCATCTGAGGAGCAGGAGAGTCGGTGTTTCGGGCCGGAGCCCTTCATTACTATTCCTGATGAAAGGCTTTTTCCCAAAACGTCGGCTCTCCTGCTCCTCGGTTACTGTCTGACCTGCTGTGCTTTTCCAGCGCCACACCTCTCGACACATTTACCATACAGCCAATGATGTAGTTTTGAGGAGTGGTCACTGTTATCAAGTAGGAAGCAGGGCAGCTGACTTTGTACACTGCAAACTCGCACAACTAGCCATGTCATAATGGCTCGGTAATCTGCTTTTCGGTTGGTGACTGATTGATCTGGTAGCCAGGGAATGCTCCCTTGCAGCTTTTTGTCATTGTAGTGCCATGAGATCTTTTACATCTGCCAGATCAGGGGAGCCTTGGTTTAATGTCTCACTGGAGAGATGTCAGCTCTGACAGTGCAGTATAGTTCTGGAGTGGCTGCCTGTACTTTCCATGATGTAGTCCTGGAGTGGGGCTTGAACCAAGGAACTCGAGATTGTGAAAGCCATGGCTGATACAGAAGCAGAGTGAAATTTACTATCAAACATTGGAACTAGCCAAAGCTGCTGAAAGACCTTGAATTGAAAGAATATTTTTCTGTGATCACATGGGAACTCAGGGCACAATGTGTGTAATCTGATTGCACGGTTCTTCCCTGTTGTATAAATATTGGGAATCAATCACCTCGATGATTGGTTCTACATTGAGCACAGAGTAAGTTAACAATGAGGGGAGGCGATGGTCAATGGTATTATTGCTAAGCTTTTAAACCAGAGACCCAGGTAATGTTCTGGGACCTGGGTTTAAATCCTGCCATGGCAGAGGGTGGAATTTGGATACAACAATAATCTGGAAGTAAGAGTCTGATGATGATCATCATGAATCCACTCCCATTTGTCAGGAAAAACTCATTGGTTCACTAATGTCCTTTTGGGAAAGAAATCTGTCATCTTACCTGGTCTGACCTACTTGTGACTCCAGACCCACAGCAATGCTGTTTGGGCAATTAGAGATGGAAAATAAATGCTGGCTTAGCCAGTGACACCCTCATTCTGTGCATGAATATAACAAAAATGATCCTGCTGCCATAGGGAATTGACTTTGTCAGTGTGCAATTAGATCAGCTAGGATTTTCCTCAAATATTCTGTAAATAAATCAAAATACAGGAAGTCCCTGGGTTACGAACGCCTGATTTACGAATGTCCCATACTTGCAAACTGACTTCTCAATTTTAGAACATAGAACATAGAACAATACAGCACAGAACAGGCCCTTCGGCCCACGATGTTGTGCCGGACATTTGTCCTAGCTTAAGCACCCATCCATGTACCTATCCAATTGCCACTTAAAGGTCACCAAAGATTCTGACTCTACCACTCTCACAGGCAGCGCATTCCATGCCCCCACCACTCTCTGGGTAAAGAACCCACTCCTGACATCTCCCCTATACCTTCCACCCTTCACCTTAAATTTATGTCCCCTTGTAACACTCTGTTGTACCCGGGGAAAAAGTTTCTGACTGTCTACTCTATCTATTCCTCTGATCATCTTATAAACCTCTATCAAGTCACCCCTCATCCTTCGCCGTTCCAATGAGAAAAGGCCTAGCACTCTCAACCTATCCTCGTACGACCTATTCTCCATTCCAGGCAATATCCTGGTAAATCTCCTCTGCACCCTCTCCAAAGCTTCCATATCTTTCCTAAAATGAGGTGACCAGAACTGCACACAATACTCCAAATGTGGCCTAACTAAAGTCCTGTACAGTTGCAACATCACTTCACGACTCTTGAATTCAATCCCTCTGCTAATGAACGCTAATACACCATAGGCCTTCTTACAAGCTCTATCCACCTGAGTGGCAACTTTCAAAGACCTATGAACATAGACCCCAAGATCCCTCTGTTCCTCCACCTCACTAAGAACCCTACCGTTAACTCTGTATTCCGCATTCTTATTTGTCTTTCCAAAATGGACAACCTCACACTTGGCAGGGTTGAACTCCATCTGCCACTCCTCAGCCCAGCTCTGCATCATATCCAAGTTCCTTTGCAGCTGACAAGAGCCGTTCTCACTATCCACAACTCCACCAATCTTCGTATCATCTGCAAATTTACTGATCCACCCTTCGACTCCCTCATCCAAGTCATTAATAAAAATTACGAACAGCAGAGGACCCAGAACTGATCCCTGCGGAACTCCACTTGTAACTGGGCTCCAGGCTGAATATTTACCATCTACCACCACTCTCTGACTTCGACCGGTTAGCCAGTTTTCTATCCAATTGGCCAAATTTCCCTCTATCCCATGCCTCCTGACTTTCCGCATAAGCCTACCATGGGGAACCTTATCAAATGCCTTACTAAAATCCATGTATACTACATCCACTGCTCTACCCTCATCCACATGCTTGGTCACCTCCTCAAAGAATTCAATCAGACTTGTAAGGCAAGACCTACCCTTCACAAATCCATGCTGGCTGTCCCTAATCAAGCAGTGCCTTTCCAGATACTCATAAATCCTATCCCTCAGTACCCTTTCCATTAAAAATTATTTTTAAAAATCTGAGTTAACTACAATGTTTCGTCCTAATGAACAGACGGACTAATTAACCTGTATGTATTCCGACTTATGCACAAATTTGGCTTACGCACAGTGGGAAAATGCAACTTGTTCATAACCTGGGGACTTTTTGTAATGTTGAAGATTCTTTCTGAAATAAAATAATTATTTTTTCATACACTAAATAAATTGTGGAAATACTCCAAAAATTAGTCCTGGTAGCTGCTGGTCTGGAATGGACATTATTGAACGTTGTAGGACAAATTCCACAAAATAAATTTTACTAATTAAGATATAATGTTTGTTTAGAAGGTTGGGGTGATTTGTGCTATGAATCAGATATGAACACATCCAATAGATTTTCTGATAATTATGCAAAACAGATCAGAAAATTAGTGAAGATGTGACGTCCAGTCAGCACCTGTTTTAGTTCTCCCGTTATTGCCAGTTACATTAATTACATCAATATTAACCTCTTTATTGTTAAATTTAAATATTCATCCAACTTCCTCAGTTGGTCAGAAAATCTTGTGCTGGGTGTTGTGACATAATGAGTTATTTGGTGCCCCCACGTTTTACTGTAACAGGTCAGCATGCTTCATCGGTAGCCAACACCCAATTGCTCAGCATTCTTACCTCCACAGTCACAGGCTGTGGTTCACTTCTCCGGCAGTGACTCTGTAAACAGGACCGAAATCAGGAGACACACTGATATGGAGTCGTGCGACTTTCTGCAGTGACCTCTGCTGTAAGTAATGATTGGCATTGCCAATAGGTTTATCAATGCTGTCAGATGTTCCTCCTCTGCCTCCTGCCTGACAAACTGCTGTCCAAAATAGGCAGCAGGAGAACCAGTCTTACCCTACTCCATTCTGCTCCACCTGTATTTTGGGCATCAAAAAGGCTAATGGTGTGTTCCATATTCCATTACTTCCTCACATTAGGCTCCTGGCTCCAAGTGTATCCATTGACACAGAATCGGTCCATGGACATTTGTTACACAGATAATCTTTGCAAGGGCTGAAATATACACTGAATGTACTAATGGCGTTGAGTCCACTTATCCCAAAATATGGTAATTTACCTTTAATGGCTGTATCCCTTTAAACATATCAAACAGCTCTTCTAAGGAGTTGTAAAAGCACCCAAGGTGAAACTCAGCAAGTTTTGGGATCCTGTTCATACTCTGCAGCATCTGATTCTGTCCGATCAGGTGAGGTCAACTTGCTATCACTGTCACACTGCTCAACAAACACTTGCTGGATGTCCAATTGGAAAATACCCCACTCTGATTCCCATATTGGGAAGATTCTCGTATTTAAATTGTAGTGTTGAATGTAGCCACACAGGTGACAGAATATCCCAAGCACCCCACCTCAGTTTTGACTCTTTCCTGGACCAGCTTAATTCCCAGCTTTGGCCACCACCTCCTTCCCTCCACGTTGAGAATGAATTTAACACCTGGTCCATATTATCATCTGAACAAACCACATAATTAGCACAACAAAGTATTTTGATCAACACCAG
This sequence comes from Chiloscyllium plagiosum, assembly GCF_037043375.1. NCBI lineage: Eukaryota > Metazoa > Chordata > Chondrichthyes > Orectolobiformes > Hemiscylliidae > Chiloscyllium > Chiloscyllium plagiosum. The sequence goes on from NW_028270175.1 coordinate 2,895,113, forward strand.
TACTCCCCAAGGAAATGAATCAACATTGTCACACTCCCCACTACAGCCCACTCTGAGTAGGAGAATTGGCCCTGAAACATTGACCATCTCCCTTCACTGAGGATTGTAAAGGAGGATTATTAGGAATTGCTAACACTGCATGATAGTGACGTTTTAATCAATACTTCAACAAAGGGTCAAAAATATACAGGCAAATGAATAATCTGGAATGAACAAGTGGAGAATTGTTTACTGCCAAGACTTACAACCTCAGCTTTATTCACAAAAACACAACACCTGAGACCTTCCAGTCTGTCAAAGGGCCATTTTAAATTGGTGAGATATGTGCTGTGAGAGTCTCATTAAAACTCATTGCACTTGGTGTGAGTAGTTATTCTATCTGGGTATGACACAAATATATCTGATGTATAACTTCCTTCTGATCCCAAAAGCATTTTGGAGAATTTGGCACAACATATTTTGGGAGCACGAAGTTGGAACCTGACTCTGGTTGAGATTCCTTACAGCTTGCAGATTCCGGAGAAAATCAGGTCTCAAATCTTAGATCCATCACTATATGTGTACCCATGTGTGTACTCAATGTGAATCTGGAGATATTGCATCTATGTTCGCCGACTCACTCACGCCGACATGACAGAGACAAGTGTAGATTGGACGATCATAAGAACTTGGAGGATATTACAGACTGACATGAACGAATTTTGTAGGAGAGTGTCATCAGGGAGTGATGGGGGATGAGTCAGGGGAAAGCTGCAGAAACATCAAAGAATTTGCTTCCCAAAACGTAAGGATATTGAGACCTGTTTGACCCCAGGATTGAAACCATGGCTTTGTCTGGTGCATGTGCCTCAATAACACATTCAAGCACTTAAAATGGAATACTGAATCAATTCATCGAAGAGCAGCATGGGTGGAGACAGGTACAGAATTGACAGTTCAGGTGAGGGAGTGTTAGCCAGTTCTGATGAAGGGTCATCAGTCCAAAATATTAACCCTGCGTTTCATTCCACAGATGCTGCCAGATCTCCTGAGCACTTCCAGCATTTTCTGCTTTCATTTTAAATTTCCAGCATCCCCAGTTCTGAAGAAGGATCACTGATACAGTAATCTTGTGTTTCTCACCACAGATGCTGCCAGACCTACTGCATTTCTTCAGCAATTTCTGTTTCTGTCTGCAGTATTTGTTTTGATAAAAAGGCATGATACGTTGGACAAAAAGGAGATTCATTTGAATGTTTTGAAAAAAGAAAGATAATTGGAATTAGTCTGTGTGCTGTGGGTTTGATATGGCTGTGATGTAATATGGCATTGTCAATGAACTGTTGATAGCATAGCCTACCGTGCACTTGTCTTCCTCAATACACCCCTATGGGAACAACTTGTTCCTTTTGGGAAAAAAACAAATTACATCAGAATTTAATTTCATGTCCAACATTCAATAATAGCATACTCCAGTAATTTATGTACTAGATGATTTTCAGATTGATTCTCTCATTATACAGTGTTCAAACAGGGAGCTACTTTGGGGATCACACCTGAAGGAGCATCAAACCATGTCTCAGATGGAATAGAAGAAATTATTTAGGTTTCTATTTGCACTTGTGGACATAGTAGCCTGTCACATAACCAATGATGAAGATGATCCAAAACACAGCAATTCCTCCAAGTACTTTCATCACAATGCCTAGTTTTCCGGTGCATAATTTATCATAAATCCTGAAATGAGAAACAAACAAACAAACATATGCTGAATATTTAATCAGGTCAGTGTTACAAGTAACAGCTAGACTGTTGAAGTAATGGTTATCTGCACACAAGGACACAGTAACACAATCTTGCTTCATGATAACTCCTAATTGGCTAGCAGTTCTGGGAGCTCTTATAAAAAAACTTCCTTTCATTCAGCTTGTGTATTTCGACACAGACATATATACCAAGCCTCAGTATCAGAACATCACGGGGAAGATTATTAATTGCCAAATCCATCCATTCTCATTGCTTGTCTGCAAGTTCCCTTCATCACACTCCAAAATCACAGAGGTAACTCAATCAGGACCTAATGTTACGTTGGCAAATACATTTATAAACAGCTGTCATGTTAAAGCAGAATGCTGGATTTCAGCAACTGTGAATTGAGTACAAACATATCAACATGCCAATAAGCAGCAATAGGAGGACATTTGGCTCTTTCAGTCTACTCCCCCATTCAATAAGATGGTACTGATCTGACTTGAACTTCACCTCTACATTCCTGCATACCACTGCTGGTGAATTGAAGTTCATTAGAACTCAGTATTGTTTTAGATTTCTTGCAGATGCAGGTTTTTTGATTTGATCCAAAGTGCTAATAAATTTTTCAGTATTATGTTATAATTTTGATTCATTGGAATAATCAAAATTTAGCTCATGGCTAATAGTTATCTAAAGATCCTTTAATCCTTTCTTTTATTTATTTTAACTTTGAGATTTATTACTTTCCTATGTCCAAACTGCCCTTACTTTTGAACTTTAAATACTAAATTGCTTTGGAAGAGTTTTTTTTGGTTTTAACTCAGCCAATGAAAAAATGAATCGGGAAGATATTGATAATCTGCATTCTCAGCAAAAAGTGTAATACCTTCCCTCTCCCAGCCTCGGCAGCCCTTTCTGGTGAAGAATCCCACAGTTTCATTTTCTCTGGGAGAAAACATTCTTCTTCAGCTCTGTCTTAAATATATCAGCCATGATTGAATGGTGGAGCAGATATGATGTACTGAATAGGTAAAAACAATGACTGCAGATGCTGGAAACCAGATTCTGGATCAGTGGTGCTGGAAGAGCACAGCAGTTCAGGCAGCATCCGCCGAGCAGCAAAATCGACGTTTCGGGCAAAAGCAGCTTTTATTCCTGATGAAGGGCTTTTGCACGAAACGTCGATTTTGCTGCTCGTCGGATGCTGCCTGAATTGCTGTGCTCTTCCAGCACCACTGATCCAGAATGATGTGCTGAATAGTCTAATTCTGCTCCGATATCTTATGATCCGTGGTCTTAATATTTTAATGAACCAATAAATTAAAAAAGACAATGGAACAGGTGCCTCCTTTTTCTGAAATACCTTCTGGCCCTGGACTCAACCCTGAAACAACTACTCCACATCTACTCTGTCGAGTTCTCTAAGAATCTTGTGCATTTCTTGTGAAGATGGTTTCCATTCAGAGGCTGAGCTGACAGAATCCATCATTCAGACCCACAATGGGCTGAAGGCATGGGAAGGACAGGAGGTTGCTGCATCATTAAGACAACAGCCAGAGTTTCAGAGGCCACCACTAGTTTCCTGTGTGTCAGCTGACAACGCTACAATCAATAATTCTGCTGGATTTACAAGATTTCAAGAGTAATAATATAGACCAATAGAAATTTAGAAACTATGTCCAGCATCAATGGGTTTAGAAGGAACAAGAGAGAGTGAATAAACTCACTTCCAACTTGAACCTGCCATCCCTTATTACTGACAGTGCCAGTCTGAAAGAAGATTGGAAATGGATAGGCTGGAAAGGTCCCAGTGAGGTGGCCCAGGCTGGGTCTGGGACAATGCTTGAATTGCTTTGATGCTCCTGGACTTTGAAAGGAACCCTGATCCAATTTATTACTCAATATCTTCAGCTGGATGACCCAGGGATGCCAACTGTGCTCAGCATCAAAACTCAGCAATACCTCAAGTCCAGCCAAAACCATCAAGGTTAGAGGACATTGGTTTCCACCTAATTGTTTCCTAGCAACACTTAGAGCTTCCAAGAGAGATGAAAAAACAGAAAAATGAACAGATTTTAAAAATTAAGCAAATGTAAAACATGTACACACCATTTTAAATTTATTGGTTCATTAAAATATTAAGACCATAGATCATAAGATATCGGAGCAGAATTAGACTATTCAGCACATCATGTCTGCTCCACCATTCAATCATGACTGATATGTTTCTCACTCCCATTCTCCTGTCTTCTACCTGTAAAGCTTGAGCCCCCTACCATTTAACACTGTCTTAGAGACATTCAATGACTTGGTCTCCACAGCCCTCTTTGGCAATGACTTCAACAGATTAAGCACCCTCTGCTGAAGACATTCCTCTTCATCTCAGTTCTAAAGAGTCATCCCTTCACTCTGAGGCTGTGCCCTCAGGTCCTAGTCTCTTTGACAAGTGGAAATTTTTCCTCTATGTCCACTTTATCCAAGCCTCTCAGTGTCTCATAAGTTTCAGTCGGATCCCCATCTTCCTTTGTAACTCCTTTGAATACAGATCCAAAGTCCTCAACTGCTCCTCGCATGACAAGCTTTTCATCCCCGGAATCGTTCTCATAAACTTCATGTGGGTACCTCCAACACCAGCACATCCTTCCTCAGATATGGGGCCTGAAACTGCTCACAATATTCCAAATGCAGTCTGACCAGAGCTGTGTACAACCTCAACAGTACATCTCTGCTCTTCTATTCTAGCCATGTTAAATAAATGCTAACATTGCATTTGCCTTCCTATTGGATAACTGCATTTTGGAAAGGCAAATCAGGGCAGGACTTATACACTTAATGGTAAGGTCCTGGGGTGTTTTGCCAAACAAAGAGACCTTGGAGTACAGGTTCATAGTTCCTTGAAAGTGGAATCCCAGGTAGCTAGGATATTGAAGAAGGTGTTTGGTATGCTTGCCTTTATTGATCATGCATTGGGTATAAGAGTTGGGAGGTCATGCTGCAGCTGTGCAGGACATTGTTAGGCCACTTTTGGAATATTGTGTGCAATTCTGGTCTCCCTGCTATATAAAGGATGTTGTGAAACTTAAGAGGGTTCAGAAAAGACTTACAAGGATGTTGCCAGAGTTGGAGGATTTGAGCCACAGAGAGAGACTGAACAAGCTGGGGCTGTTTTTCCTGGAGCACCGGAGGCTGAGGGGTGACCTTATTGAGGATTATAAAATCTTGAGGTGTATGGATGGGGTAAGTAGCCAATGTCTTTTCCCCGTTCTGGAGGAGTCCGGAACTAGAAGGCATTGGTTTAAATTGAGAGAGGAAAGATTTAGAAGGGACTTAAGGGGCAACTTTTTCATACAGAGGATGATGCATGTATGGAATGATCTGCCAGAAGGAGTGGTGGAGGCTGGTACTATTATGACATTTAAAAGGCATCTGGATGGGTATATGAATAGGAAGGGTCTAGATGGATATGGGCCAAATGCTGGCAAATGGGACTAGATTAATTTAGGATCTGATCAGCATGGATGAGTTGGACTGGGGATCTGTTTCGGTACTGTATACCTCTATGACTGTATGAACCTGCATGTTAACCTTAACAGAATCCTGAATTAAGTCTCCTAAGCCACTTTGTGCTTCAGATTTCCAAAGCCTTTCCCCATTTAGAAAATAGTTTATGCCTCTATTCTTCCTACCAGAATGTATAACCTCACACTTTCCTACATTGTCTTCCATCTACGACTTCTTTGCCCACTCTCTGAGCCGGTCCAAGTTCTTCTGCAGCCTCCCTATTTCCTCAACACTTACCTGCCCCTCCACATTTCCCTCCCCTCCCCTATCAGCGTTCTGAAAAGACCACTCCCTCGGTGACTCCCTCGTCAGGTCCACACTCCCCACCAACCCAACCTCCACTCCCGGCACCACCCCGTGGCTCAACACTTCAACTCCCCCTCCCACTCCACCAAGGATATGCAGGTCCTTGGACTCCTCCATCGCCAGACCATAGCAACACCACGGTTGGAGGAAGAGCGCCTCATCTTCCGCCTAGGAACCCTCCAACCACAAGGGATGAACTCAGATTTCTTCAGTTTCCTCATTTCCCCTCCCCCCACCTTGTCTCAGTCAAATCCCTCAAACTCAGCACCACCTTCCTAACCTGCAATCTTCTTCCTGACCTCTCCGCCCCCCACCCCACTCCGGCCTATCACCCTCACCTTGACCTTCTTCCACCTATCGCATTTCCAACGCCCCTCCCCCAAGTCCCTCCTCCCTACCTTTTATCTTAGCCTGCTGGACACACTTTCCTCATTCCTGAAGAAGGGCTTATGCCCGAAACGTCGATTCTCCTGTTCCTTGCTTGCTGCCTGACCTGCTGCGCTTTTCCAGCAACACATTTTCAGCTCTGATCTCCAGCATCTGCAGTCCTCACTTTCTCCTCAATTTCTTTAGTCATCCAGCATTCCCTATACCTACCAGCCTTCCCTTTTACCCTAACTGGAATATGCTTGCACAATAAGAATCAGAGAGTTATAGAATCATACAGGACAGAACTGGCCCTTTGGCTCATTAGGTTTGCACTGACCCATCCACAGTAATCCCACTTTGCTGCACTGGGTCCTAAACTCTAGTCTCTCTCAGTTTGTAGGTTTGTACCTACTGCTGAACCCCACTGGCGCTGTATTGAACAGTTACTTCCTCTCCACCCTTCTGTGCCCTCAAACATTTATACACCTCAAATAGATTCCCCTTAACCTTCTCGAAAGAAAACAACTTGAGCTTATTTAGCCTCTCTTCAAAGCTAAACTGCCCCATTCCAGGGCAATATCCTGCTGAATCTCCTCTGTACCCCCTCCAGTACAATCACATCCATTATGTCGTGTGCAAACCAGAACATGCACACAGCACTCCAGCTGTGGCCTGAGCAATGTTCTGTACAGGTCCAGCAAAACTTCCCTGCGCTTCTAATTCATGATTAAGGCAAGAGTCCCTATTGTGCCTTCTTAACCACCTTATTAACCTGTCCTGTTCCAGGGATCTGTGGATGAGCCCAAGATCCCTCTGTTTCCTGGAGCTTCCTGGTGTCCTAACGTTTATGGAGTATTCCCTTCTCTTGTTACTTCTTCCAAAGTGTATTGCCTCACACTTTTATAGTGCATCGTTTCAATTTAGTAATGTTACTGATTAAAAGAACAAACTTAGATTAGTGCTAGGGTCCTCAACTTAAACTTTCAACTGAAATTTCGGACAGATGCGGATACTTGGAGGAACGTGAATTGTATTACATGTCCATAAACTGATACCTTCTGAGCGCAATATGGGCTATGGAATAATCTTTGAAAGCAGCCATACCTTTTACAGCCTGAAGCTTCTATTGCAGAAATGCTGATGGTGACCTGGTCCTGGGCATTGTCATTCCATCGACTGTACTGCACATCTGTCTCATGAGTGATCATTGTTAAATTCAATCTCTGGTGCTAAAAATTAGCTGGATCTGTAGTAACACAAAACTCATGCCTTTAATATTCTTGTAGTTTATCTAAGTAGAGAAATTGTTTTTTTAAATGATCATTCTTTCTTGTTGGATAATAATGGCAGAAAAACACCTTTCAGCCCGCTCACCTAGAGGCTGTACTGTTATTCAGTCGGATCACGATAGCTGTATTAAAATTTTATCTGTACCATGATGCTACAAAAACCTTTAGCATTAACTTGGTTCAACTTCCCTTGAATCCTTATGATTAAAGTAATTCTCCAGCTCAAATGTAAATGCTTCTAATATAATATGCTGGATTTGTTTAATTTATGGCTGTTAAGTACAAAATCTAGGCAGATAGGGGAGGGCGTTGTATTGATGAAATTGCAATCTTTTAGCTAACTCATGGTTTTGATGTTTGCTGAGCAGGATGGAAAAGATCCATTGAGACAAAAGGAAGAATAAGGAAATTTTCCAGATGGCTGAGCTAATGCTTACCCATTAACCAACAGCATCAGAATATATTAACTGGATTTTTATTCCTTTGCAGTTTATTGGAATTTGCTGATAACAAATTCCTTCCTATGTTGGAGCAAATTACTGTAGATGCTGGAATCTATACTGAAAACAACAAATGCTGGAGATCACAGCAGGTCAGGCAGCATCTATGGAGAGAGAGCAAGCTAATGTTTTGAGTCTAGAAGACTTTGTCAGAGCTAAAGTGAAGTGTGGAGGGGGCAGCATTTATGCAATGGTGTTGTGGGGGTGTGCCGGGGAGGTGGTGAAGTGCTGGGAGAGAAAAGGATAGAGTAGATTAAGTGATCAGAATGAGAGAATGGCAGAACAATGGTCCAACTGCCAGAATAGAAAAAACAGGCAGCCCCACTGAAGTGGATTGGCTGTGGGAAAGGATAGATTTACGGGGTTAGGGTGAGGGGTGTGGGTCTGAGTGGGATGCTCTTTAGAGGGTTGATGTGGACTTGATGGGCTGAATGGCCTGCTTCCACAATGTAGAGGTTCCATGATTCCATATGAATTCAGTCTAGGGCTTCCTTTTAAGGCCACAAGACAGTTATTGCCAGTTATGAGCTGATGTGTTCCTATTAAGGCTGCAGAACATGCCTGGCAATCCATTGTCTTTGCAGTAAGAAGTTCCTGTTCTTAGGAACTGAGGAATAAAGAGCTGCGTATTTCATTTTTGGTGAAAGTGAGGACTGCAGATGCTGGAGATCAGAGTCAAGATTAGAGTGGTGCTGGAAAAGCACCGCAGGTCAGGCAGTTTCCGAGGAGTAGGAAAATCGATGTTTCAGGTAAAAGCCCTTCATCAGCCCTTTATCCCTGATGAAGGGCTCCTGCCCGAATCATCGATTCTCCTGCTCCTTGGACGCTGCCTGACTTGCTGTGCTTTTCCAGCACCACTCTAATCTTTATTATTTCATTTTTGGACCTGGGAAAGATGTCAGGGTCTTTGAGGTATTGGTGTGCTCTGCGTTTTGGTGGGATATTGGCGTGGACACCACTGTAAGGACTCTGATGGGATTGTGCTGTTCACCCAGACCATGTGAAGGACCTCTCACCACCATTTGAGAGCAGTCAGCATCCTTCAATGTGGATAACCTTGCATGCAGCTTCTCAAAACTTGCAGAGGGGAGAATTCTCCTAATTTTCACTTCAATTAGCTCATATATTGTGGTGCACTGCTGCTGAGCAAAGACAGGAGAGAAATCTTACAGACAGTTCAAGTAGATACTATCAAAAGAAAGAAAAAAAACTCTCATGGCAATTATATAGCACAGATCAGCCACATCTCAGATAATCCAAAAATGTTTCACCAATGAATGAATTATTTCTAAACTGTAGTTAAGGCAAACATGTTAGTCAGATTTCATCTGGCAGGTTAATACAAGCAGCAATAGATAACAGACCAGATACATTTTTCTTTATCAGTGCCTTTTGTGTGATATTGGCCCAGAAACAGGAAACTTCCCCTGGTTTTCCTCAAGTCTGTCATAGTCCCCTATCTGGAAATTCAACCTTGTTAGCACTGAAGCTGTTCATTGACTATACCATGTGTCACGAATGCTTGAAGGCTCCCAGTTCTCAAGTGACAAACAGGGTAGTATAATCCTGGATTGTCTTCACTCCTGGGATCTGATGTGCTTTCCTGTTTTGCTCTGCTCTCCCTCCGGACTCTCAGGTACCTGACCTCAGCTCATCAGTTCCCTGGTGCTGTGTGACCTGCACTGTCATGCGTGAAACCAAATTTGAACGTTTTCAGATTCACGAGTGAATGATTTTGAAACCTGAGTCTAGAATCTTGAAGCATTTCCATACAAGAGACCTTTTGAAACATGATTGTTTTCCAACCAAGGTAGATGACAAAGGCATTGCTGGTTAAAATATTCATTACACTTGGCAACTTTGTTTCCTCCAGTTCTTCAGAATCTTTGACTTTCTGATGATATTTAGAATACAGTTGGTGGACAATGAGCTCAGCATTCTCTCATGGAATAAAGAAATAACTTGCATTTATATAACACCTTTCGTAATCTCAAGAAGGCTCAAAACATTTTATACCATTTTATTTATTCATGGTACATGGGTGTCACTAGCTAAGCCAGCATTTATTGTTGATCCTTGATTATCAGAGTGCAGTTAAGCATCAACCACATTGCTGTTGGACTGGAGTCACATCTAGGCCAGACCAGGTAAGGACAATGCACTCCCTTCTCTAAACAACGTTAGCTAACAAGGTATTTTCAGCAATCAACAACGGTTTCATAGTTGTCATTAAACTCTTAGCGTCAGACTTTTATTGAATTTAAATGCCACCATCTCTTATGGTGGGAATTGAACCCAGTTTTCCGGGACATTACCTGGGATATATTCGGGGAAATCTAAGATGGAGGATGGGAAACAATTGTGGCTGGAAGAGCTGTTCTTTTTTTGAGATCTTTTGGGTGTTGGAGGTGATTTCCTTGAATTCCAGGAGCTGCAATTATTGTTTTATATGCTGTTGCATGTTTTGAAACTTTGAGGAAAAAAAATCAGAACAACAGAACTTTATTTTGTAAATATTTTTATTGAGTAAAAGAATTTGAATATTTTACAAAATTAGAAAATTACTACAAAAAAGCATAACAATCTTATAATATAACATCAACAATGGCGACAGTAACAGTGAACAAACTACTACTCTACTCCACAAACAATTTAGAAGAAAAAAAGAGAAAAAAACCTACGCAAACTACAATTCAATTAATAACTAAACTTAAAAAAAGAAACTAAATGAAACCAAATTAACTTAAATTAAGTTACTACACTCAGCGCAATCCCACCAAAGCTCCCCACCACTGGGAGCATCAGTTGGCGTACCCGTTTTTGTTTGGAACTCTTCCTCCCAGGGGCCCCCGGGCTGCCAGACACAGCCATCATAGTTATACAAAGGCCCTGACCAATATGGCCGACAAGTCCACGTCTATATGGTTCGAAAAGGACTACCACATCCTACAAAGCAGTTCCGTTTTCTAGTGCCCCATACTTGTAAGAAAGTCCAGGGGGATATGCTCCATAACTAATCTACTCCACCCTGAGATCCTGGGGGATCTTCTGACACCCATCTCATCAGGACGTTCTTCCTTGCACAAAGTGAAAGAATATTAAACAGTTTCTTCCCACATGCATCCAAAGAAGGGAGGTTTGGCAAACCCAAGAGTAGGGACACCGGATCTACCTTGACCTCAGTTCCCAAGACCCCTTCCAAAACACTTGCTCTAAAGCTCCAATACCTACAAAGCTTGTGGCATGACCACAAGAGTACCAACATCTGTTTTACATTTGGGCCATATTGGGGACGCTCCTGTCATAAATTTTGTAAGCTGCTTCGGTGCCAAATGAGCCCTGTGGAGTGCCTTCAGATGCATAGCCTGCATCCTATTGCAAATCGAAATCTTTCTTACGTTCTCCCAAATATCTTCCCACGCCTCTGACGAGATCTCCACCCCCAATTCCTGTGTCCAGATTCCACACAGCCACTCAACGTTCTTCAAAACATTACCTCCTGATAAATGGTAGAGGGTGCTGACTGAGAGGGTACCCATGGACCAAAGTACTCTCCTCTCCACTTCCAACTTAGTGTAGTCCTTTTCTGTATAAAGTCGCTAATCTGAAAATAACGAAAGAGGTCCATCCTAGATAGTTTATACTTCTGGCTCAACTGCTCGAATGCCGTCATGACGTCCCCATCAAATAAATCTCCCAAACAGGAGACTCCTCTAGTCTCCCAGAGCCTAAAGCTGGAATCCATCGATCCCGGACGGAATCCTAACATTCCTTCCATGGGAGTAAAAGGAGAAGTTTTTTGTAAATTGCCCTCACCTTGTCGCATTGTTCTCTATGCTTTAACCATGTTAAGGACTCTGCAATGCTCCATACCAGTCCTCATCTTGTCCATAAGCAACAAATTAATGAGGAGGCATCCTGCCTGGGAGGCCGCAATGTCCAGCCAGGTTGACCACGGGTCCTGGCAAGTCCAATCAGCCACATTGGAAATTGGGAACTTAATTGATATTTCTTAAAATCTGGATAATCCACACCCCCAATCCCCTGCGGAAGCTGCAATTTGGAGAGCTTAATAACATTCTTCATAATGACTTCATAACATTGATTTTATACCCTGAGAACAAACCAAATAGATTAATCCCTTGTATTAAATGGGACACAGATATTGTCGGGTTAGTTAGAAAGAGAAGAATGTCATTTGCATAAAAGGTGATCTTATGCCCTCCTGATCCTACCTCCAGGGCAGTAATATTGGGGTCCTTCTGGATGGGCTTTGCCAACGGCTCAATCCCCAATGTAAATAGTAACAGTGAATGGGAGCACCCTTGTCAACTGCCTCTGCCAATACTAAAATTGTCCGACCTTATACCATTCGTGAGAACCGCTGCTTTAGGGTCACTATAGAACACTGCCACCTGCCTGGCAAAGACCCCTTCAAAGCCAAACTGTTCCAGGACGTAGAAGAGGTACAGCCACTCCACCCGGTCAAATGCTTTCTCTGCATCTAGGGAGACTACCAAGCCTGGAATCGACCCTTGCTGGCACACCTGTACCATATTTAGTACTCTTCTAATATTAGAGGACCTGTGACCCCTAATAAAACCTGTCTGGTCCTTCCTTCTGGAGCTTCTCCAACCTCAACGCCAGCATTTTCAACAAAATTTTAAAGTCCATGTTTAATAATGATATGGGCCTATACGAAGTGCAATCCTCTGGGGCTTTCCCTCTCTTGAGAATAAGAGAAATATTTGCTTCTCTCAGAGAGGATGGGAGGCAGTCCTGATATGAATAATTGTACATATCCAGCATTGGCCCGGCCAGCATTTTATAAACTCCTTGTAAAACTCACTCTGAAATCCATCTGGGCCAGGCGCCTTACCGCTCTGGAGCTGCCTCACCGCCTCCTGTGTCTCTTGGACTGTCAGAGGGGCATTCAAAAGAGATGCCTGCTCTGAAGTTACACCTGGGAGGTCCAAGGTCTTAAAAAAGGGCTCCATCTTCGCCAATTTGTCCTCACAGCCCTCCGACCAGTACAACCCAGAGTAGAACTTCCTGAATACCGTTAATCTTTTAGGAATTGTGAGTGAGAGGACTAGCACTCTCTCTGATGGATGTGATAGATTGGGGGGGCATTCTTCTTTCTGGCCCAGTACACCAGATACCTACCTACCCGGCTTATCACCATACTCACCATACTATGTTTCACAAAGGAAATCTCCCTCTTTGCTGTCTAGGTGAGTGCAGAATTCAGAGCAGCCCAGAGGGCTGTAATCCCCTGCAACTTGGTTACAGATGGTCTGTCAAAGTATGCTAACTCAGCTGCTTTCAGCTGACCCTTGAGCATACGCTGCTGCTCTCCCGACAGGTTACTGGCCGTACCTCGATTAATGTCCCAAAAAATTTTAAAGTCCTGCGAAAAATACTCAGTAAACTTGCTATCTTTCAGGAGAAAGGATCAATGTGCCAATGCCTCGAGCCTGTCCCATCACCATCGGCCTTAACTTCCGTGTACACTGTTGCATGATCAGAAATGGCTATGTTCCCAACTCTGCAGGACAGCATCGAATTCAGAAAGGCCAATGGGGCAAAAAACCATGTCAATCCTAGTTTAACACTTATGTGGCTTAGAGAAAAAGGTGAAGTCAGTACCCTCAGGGTGAAGACATCTCCACACATCCACCAACCACAGCTCCCTATTCGGATCCACCAGCTGCCTGGATTGTGGGGATATACCCGCGAGACCCCATGGCATCCTGTCCACCTCGGGGTCTATAAGTCAGTTAAAGTCTGTCCCTATAATTGTATGACGTGCCTCAAGGGCCATCAACCTGGAAAGTGCATCCATTAAAAATTTGAGGGGATGTGCTGGTGGGCTGTATGCATTCAAGATCCCATACTCTTCTCCTTGTATTAAAGCTTTAAGGACCATAATTTGTCCTTAATTTGGTCTAACAGTTGTAATGGGAAATTCTTCTGGATGAGTATAGCTACTCCTCTACTTTTCGAATTAAAGGATGGGGTAAAGACCCATCTGAACCGTCCCTGCTGCAACTTTAAGTGCTCCCTATCAGTTAGATGTGTTTCTTGCAGCAAGGCTACATTGGACCTTTCTTTTCTAAGACTTGAAAGGAACTTTTTTCTCTTAATCAGTGAATGACTCCCCTTAACATTCCAGGTGCACCAGGTAAATGGTTAGCCATAGCCATCTGAAACAGTCTGTGACCCCCCGGGAGGAAGAACCCCACTCATAGCACACCAAGTGAAAGCAGTAAACAGCTCATATAAACTTGAAAATCCAACTACAAAAACTACCAAATCAAAACTTCTAATAACTACTTCTAGAATGAACCAACATATAACACAAATAAGAGGAGACTTTCCCCCTTTCCCACAAGGGGGCGCCCATACTACCCACTAACCCCTCGATGGCTCCATCTTGCTGAAGCCGTGCCCCAAACCCAGGCAAAACAAAGTAAAGTTACATGTATCTTACAACAAGAAAATTGAAAGTGGGTACTCAACCCGTCCCTTCCATCCTTTGATCCTAGGCAATCCTGGTTAAAAATAAACCCTCCCCTGCCTCCCCAAGCCACTCCCCGCCATCCCATACAAACAGAGAGAAATGAAAAAGGAATGATAGAGAAACAAAGGATAATGGGAGGGGAGAAAGAAGGGAGGAGAGAGAAAGAGAAAAAAGGGACCCCACATATTAAAAAAAACAAATCAGGGAAACCAGGCAAACTACAGAGAAAGGAGAAAGTGAGGGCTGCAGATGCTGGAGATCAGAGCTGAAAATGTGTTGCTGGAAAAGCGCAGCAGGTCAGGCAGCATCCAAGGAACAGGAGAATCGACGTTTCGGGCATAAGTCTTTCTTCAGGAAGAAGAGCTTCCTGAAGAAGGGCTTATGCCCGAAACGTCGATTCTCCTGTTCCTTGGATGCTGCCTGACTTGCTGCGCTTTTCCAGCAACACATTTTCAGCAAACTACAGAGAAAGCATACATATTATTTGAGACAGTCAGTCTATTTTAAAATTTCTAGGAAGTCCTTTGCCTTTTCTGGTGAGTCAAAATTAAACACGGACCCTCTGTGGCTGAAACGTAATATTGCCGGATAACTTACAGAATACTGAATATCTAAGTCTCTCAGCCTCCTTTTTAACCTCATCAAAGGCCTCCCTCTTGCTGATCACGGCTGCAGAAAAATCTTGGAAAAACAAAGTTCTTGATCCTTTGTATACCAGAGCCTGAAGATCCTTCCCCAGTGCTCTAGAAGCTTCCAGCACCAATTGTTTGTCTCTGTAATGCTGGAGTCGCACTAGGACGGGGCGGGGGTGCTGGTCTGATCCGGGCCTGTGCACTGCGATCCGATGGGCCCGCTCAACCCACACTCGGCCCGCCCCGAATTCCAGACTCAGAAACTGCAGGAGCCATTGCTCTACGAAGCTGATCAGCTGGCCTTCCTCTTCCCGTTCCGGCAACCTGACCAAGCGGATGTTCTTCCAATGATCTTGATTTTCGAGTCATCGACCTGCTCGACTAAGGCCGGTACCTGCTGTTCCAGGGCCTGGACTTGACCCCCAAGGATTCTGCCGCAGTTTCGGAAGCTATGGTCCGCTGTTCCACTTCCATGACGCACTGCCTGAGACAATAGATCTCTTGGTCGTGCTCCTACAGCATGGTCGATATCGGTTCCAGCCTGGTCCGGGTCTCCTCCATCGCTGAATTGATCTTCTCTTGGAGTTTCTGAGACAAAGCTCTGCCCCACAGGTCATTCCCCTGGGGCGATCGCAGAGGCTGATGCTGCAGCTGCAGGCATGTCCGTTACTGCAGGGGAGTGCCCTCTTTAGAGTCATAGAGTCATAGAGATGTACAGCATGGAAACAGATCCTCCAACCCTGGCAACATCCTTGTAAATCTTTTCTGAACCCTTTCAAGTTTCACAACATCTTTCCGATAGGAAGGAGACCAGAATTGCTTGGTGCAATCTTCGCTGTTATTTTGCCTTAGTCATTTTTCTTAATCAATTAAAGTGACATACAGCAATTCTGAGGATCCAAAACTACTGATTTTTACCACAATGGGTGAGAAAAGTAGAGTGAATGCACCACTTTGCCTGAGGTCTTAGTGCAGAGCTCAGCAGGGCAGACCTACTGCATCACTGCCATCTTGGATCTCTTTTAAAAGGAGAAAGACAGAGAAAAGGCAGCACATTGTCAGTGAAGAAGAGAGAGAAAGACACCTACGCTGCTAATTGACATAGCAGTGAATCTGCGCAGTTACTGCCTTTGCTGTTTGAATTCATGCATCTCTGGACTCTGGAGTACACCTAAGAAAAATTAAAAAAACAGCAGAATTCACAGCTGACCTTGGAGAAACCTGTGTGGGAGAGCTCACAGCACAGGAACAGATGAGTGCATAGTTTTTAACATATAACCTTGCTGTAAGTCTACAATAGTGAGTAGAGTGGGTTCTTTCTTGATTGTATGTTTTATTGAGACATGTCTCTGGATTAAATTTTAAGCACTAAGTTAGCCTGGAGCACTGTTTTTTAGAGCAAAAAGATGGTGGTATTTTCTGGGTCTGTAGATTGTGAAGGAGCAAAAATGGCCTTTAATAGAGTGATATGCTCCTCCTGTTGGATGTGGGAGATTAGGTTTTAGGGAAAATTTACATGTTACTAATGATTATGACTGCAGGAAGTGTCTTTGGTTACGAATCCTATCATATCGCATGGATCTGTTGGAGCGACAATTAGAGGCAATGAGGAATTTATAAGAGCTGGGGGTGTGATGGAGTGAAATTATAGGAAGGAAGAAAAGCCACAGATACAGTCAGGTAGATGGGTTAACTCCAGGAAAGGTAGGAGGGGTAGGCAGGTCATGCAGGAGTCTCCTGTGGTTATCCCCATTTCAGACAAGGATGCTGTTTTGGGAAATGGAGGGAGTTATGGACTCTCGGGGAATGTAGCATGAACAGCCATGTTTCTGGTATCAAGACTGACTCTAATGTAATGAGGGGTATGTCGAGTTCCAAGTGATTGATTATGTTAGGGGACCCCCTAGTCCGAGGCACAGACAGACGTTTCTGCAGCCGGCAGTGAAAATTCAGAATGGAGTGTTGCCTCCCTGATGCCAGGATCAAGGATGTCTCAGGGAGCTTGCAGAATGTTCTCAAAGAGGAGAGGGACATATTGGATCTAAAGGGATAATATAGAGAGTTAGGCAGGAAGTCCTCAAGGGTAGTAATATCTGTATTACTCCCGGTGCTACAAGCTAGTGAGGGAAGGAATAGGAAGATAGAGCAGATGAGTGCGTAGCCCAGGAGTGGTACATGGGAGAAGGCCCGAAACATTGACTCTCCTGCTTCTCGGATGATGCCTGACCTGCTGTGCTTTTCCAGGAACCACATTCTTGACTCTGATCTCCAGCATCTGCAGTCCTCACGTTCTACTGCGCAGGGGAGAAGGGTTCACATTTTTGGATCATTGGAATCTCTTCTGGGGTAGAAGTGACCGTACAAGAAGGACGGATTGCACCTAAATTGAAAGGGGACTAATATACTGGCAGGGAAATTTGCTAGAGCTGCTCAGGAGGATTTAAATTAGTAAGGTGGGGGGAATGGGACCCATGGAGATAGTGAGGAAAGATTTCAGTCTGAGGCTGGTACAGTTGAGAACAAAGGCAATTCAAACAGTCAGGGCAGGTAGGGACAAAGCAGAGAACAAGGTGGGACTGATAAATTAAACTGCATTTACTTTAATGCAAGAGGCCTAACAGGGAAGGCAGGTGAACTCAGGGCATAGTTAGGAACATGGGACTGGGATATCATAGCAATTACAAAAACATGGCTCAGGGATGGGCAGGACTGGCAGCTTAATGTTCCAGGATACAAATGCTACAGGAAGGATAGAAAGGGAGGCAAGAGAGGAGGGGAGTGGCGTTTTTGATAAGGGATAGCATTACAGCTGTGCTGAGGGAGGATGCTCCTGGAAATACATCCAGGGAAGTTATTTGAGTGGAACTGAGAAATGAGAACTGATTCTTTACTCAGAGTAGAAAGTGTATGGAATGCTTTGCCTGCAACGGTACTAGATTCACCAAGTTTAAGTGCGTTTAAGTCGTCATTGGACAGGCATATGGACGTACATGGAATAGTGTAGGTGGGATAGGCTTCAGATTAGTATGACAGGGCGGCGCAACATCGAGGGCCGAAGGGCCTGTACTGCGCTGTAATGTTCTATGTTCTATGTTCTATAACTGATCATCTTATTGAGGTTGTATTATAGACCCTCTAAAAGTCAGAGGGAAATTGAGAAACAAATTTGTAAGGAGATTTCAGTTATCTATAAGAATAATAGGGTGGTTATGGTAGGGGATTTTAACTTTCCAAACATTGACTGGGACTGCCATAAGGGTTTAGATGGAGATGAATTTGTTAAGTGTGTACAAGAAAATTTTCTGATTCAGTATGTGGATGTACCTACTAGAGAAGGTGCAAAACTTGTCCTACTCTTGGAAAATAAGGCAGGGCAGGTGACTGAGGTATCAGTGGGAGAGGACTATGGGGCCAGTGACCATAATTCTATTAGTTTTAAAATAGGGATGGAAAAGGATAGACTGGATCTAAAAGTTGAAGTTCTACATTGGAGGAAGGGTAATTTTGACGGTATTAGGCAAGAACATTTAAAAGCTGATTGGGTGTAGATGTTCGCAGGTAAAGGGATGGCTGAAAAATGGGAATCCTTCAAAAACGAGATAACGAGAGTCCAGAGACAGTGTATTCTTGTCAGGATGAAAGGAAAGGCTGATAGGTGTAGGGAATGGCAGATGACTAGAGAAATTGAGGGTTTTGTTAAGAAAAAGAAGGAAGCATATGTCAAGGAAAGACAGGAGAGATCGAGAGAATCCTTAGAAGAGTATAAAGGAGGTAGGAGTAGGGAAATCAGGAGGGCAAAAAAGGGGACATGAGATAGCTTTGGCAAATAGAATTAAGGAGAATCCAAAGGATTTTTACAAATATATTAAGGACAAAAAGGTAACTAGGGAGAGAATAAGGCCCTTCAAAGATCAGCAAGGCGGCCTTTGTGTGAAGCCACAGAAGTTGAGGGAGATACTAAATGAGTATTTTGCATCAGTATTTACTGTGGAGAAAGACATGGAAGATATAGAATGGTGACATCTTGAAAAATGTCCATATTACACAAGAGGAGGCGCTGGATATCTTGAAACACATAAAAGTGGATAAATCCCCACGACCTGATCAGGTGTATCAAAGAACTCTGTGGGAAGCTATGGAAGTGATTGCAGGGTCCCTTGCTTAGATATTTGTATCATCGATAGTCATAAGTGAGGTGCCAGAAGACTGGAGGTTGGCTAATGTAGTGGCTCTGTTTATGAAAGGTGATAAGGACAAGCAAGTGAACTATAGACAAGTGAGCCTGACCTCAGTGGTGGGCAGTTTGTGGGAGGGAATCCTGAGCGACAGGATGTACATGTATTTGGAAAGGTTAAGGACTGATTAGGGATAATCAGCATGGCTTTGTGTGTGGGAAATCATGTCTCACAAACTTGATTGAGTTTTTTGAAAAAGTAACAAAGAGGATTGTTGAGGGCAGAGAGGTAGATGTGATCTATATGGACTTAAGTAAGGTGTTCGACAAGGTTCCCCATGGGAGACTGATTAGCAAGGTTAGATCTCACGGAATACAGGGAGAACTAGCCATTTGGATACGGAACTGGCTCAAAGGTAGAAGACAGGGTGGTGGTGGAAGGTTGCTTTTCAGACTGGAGGCCTGTGACCAGTGGAGTGCCACAAGGATCGGTGCTGGGTCCACTACTTTTTGTCATTTATATAAATGATTTTGATGTGAACATTGGAGGTATAGTTAGTAAATTTGCAGATGACACCAAAATTGGAGGTGTAGTGGACACCAAAGAAGGTTACCTCAGAGTACAACAGGATCTTGATCAGATGGGCCAATGGGCTGAGGAGCGGCAGATGGAGTTTAATTCAGATAAATGCGAGGTGCTGCATTTTGGAAAAGCAAATCAGAGCAGGACTTATACACTTAATGGTAAGATCCTAGGGAGTGTTGCTGAACAGAACCTTGGAGAGCAGGTTCATAGCTCCTTGAAAGTAGAGTCATAGGTAGATAGGATAGTGAAGAAGGCATTTGGTATGCTTTCCTTTATTGATCAGCGTATTGAGTACAGGAGTTGGGTGGTCATGTTGCAGCTGTACAGGATATTGCTGAGGCCACTTTTACAATATTGAGTGCAATTCTGGTCTCCTTCCCATATGAAACTTGAAAGGGTTCAGAAAAGATTTACAAGGATGTTGCCAGGGTTGGAGGATTTGAGCTATAGGGAGAGGTTGAACAGGCTGGGGCTGTTTTCCCTGGAGCATCAGAGACTGAGGGGTGACCTTATGGAGGTTTATAAAATCACGAGGGACATGGATAGGATCAATTGATAAGGTCTTTTCCTTGGGGTCGGGGAATCCAGAACTAGAGGGCATAGGTTTAGGGTGAGAGGGGAAAGGGATCTAAGGGCAACTTTTTCATGCAGAGGGTAGTACGTGTATGGAATGATCTGCCAGAGGAAGTGGTGGGGGCTGGTACAATTGCAACATTTAAAAGGCATTTGGATGGGTATATGAATAGGAAGGGTTTGGAGGGATAAGGGCCAGGTGCTGGCAGGTGGGACTAGATTGGGTTGAGATATCTGGTCAGCATGGGCGGGTTGGACCTGAAGACTCTGTTTCCGTGCTGTATATCTCTGTGACTCTTTGACTCTAATAGTGTAGTGAAAATAGTGTATGCAATGTTGTACTGTGGGAAATGGGGAAACCATGCCATCTGTTGGTGATATTGATCTCACAATCCTTCAGCAATGTACTCATAAACCAGAACCAGTTTCCTGATATTGCGCTGTTCAATCTTAATTTCCTGATATTCCTGTTATTAATCAATTGGATGCTTACCTTTCCATTGAGCTAGTTAACTTTGTAGTCCAGTGACAAATTATGAAGTATAATCCTTGGTACCCAAACCAATATACAACTTCTATTGTGATATTAACTATCAAAATTGCTGATGCAGTCATG
Source organism: Chiloscyllium plagiosum (assembly GCF_037043375.1). Taxonomy (NCBI): domain Eukaryota; kingdom Metazoa; phylum Chordata; class Chondrichthyes; order Orectolobiformes; family Hemiscylliidae; genus Chiloscyllium; species Chiloscyllium plagiosum. The sequence goes on from NW_028270175.1 coordinate 2,915,973, forward strand.
GTAATTTCTTTTTCTACCTAGATTAATAGCTGGATGAATGTAATCTCAGATGAATGCAAAACAATTTACGCTCCAGTTCCCTGACTGGGATGAGTAATGAAATGCCAGCAAAAAGGAATTCCTTTATCAACAGATGTTTTATTTTGGTTTTTTGCTCTTCATGCCACATTTGATGCGACATTTGGCACAAATAGAGAAATTGTCTGAAACAGGATATATCCAAGAGTGAAGTCATTATTCCTCCTTGTCAGTCTCACAGATAAGTTTGGACACATGGTGCATTAACTCATGCTGATTTTAGTAGGACCATTGATCCTATGAGTAACGACATTGAGGGGCTTGTGTGTTGGGAATTTGGTAGTGTCCCTACCTCCAGAGTATGTCTGAACATGATTTGGAGTGCTGGTGTTGGACTGGGGTGGTCAAAGTTAAAAATCACACAACACCAGGTTATAGTCCAACAGATTTAGAGTCATAGAGTCATAGAGATGCACAGCATGGAAACAGACCCTTCGGTCCAACCCTTCCATGCCGACCAGATATCCCAACCCAATCTAGTCCCACCTACCAGCACCCGGTCCATATCCCTACAAACCCTTCCTATTCATATACCCATCCAGATGCCTTTCAAATGTTGCAATTGTACCAGCTTCCACCACTTCCTCTGGCAGCTCATTTCATACACGTATCACCCTCTGCGTGATATCTTTCCCCTCTCACTCTAAACCTATGCCCTCTAGTTCTGGACTCCCTGACCCTAGGGAAAAGACTTTGCCTATTTACCCGATCCATGCCTCTCATAATTTTGTAAACCTCTATAAGGTCACTCCTCAGCCTCTGACGCTCCAGGGAAAACAGCCCTAACCTGTTCAACCTCTCCCTATAGCTCAAATCCTCTCCCTAAAGCTCAAATGAGCAGCACTTCAAAAGCTAGTGCTTCCAAATAAACCTGTTGGACTATAACCTGGTGTTGTGTGATTTTTAACTATGTCTGAACAGGTTGACTGAAATAACTATAAGTAACATTGTTAAAGATTGTGACTTAAAATGAGTTTCAATTCAAGATCGATACAGAATTGGCTGGTCGAGAAAGACAGCGAGTGGTAGTAGAAGGAAAATATTCTGTCTGGAAGTCTGTGGTGAGAGGTGTTCCACAGGGCTCTGTCCTTGGGCCTCTACTGTTTGTAATTTTTATTAATGACTTGGATGAGGGGATTGAAGGATGGGTCAGCAAGTTTGCAGACGACACAAAGGTTGGAGGTGTCTTTGACAGTATAGAGGGCTGTTGTAGGCTGCAGCGGGACATTGACAGGATGCAGAGATGGGCTGAGAGGTGGCAGATGGAGTTCAACCTGGATAAATGCGAGGTGATGCATTTTGGAAGGTCGAATTTGAAAGCTGAGTACAGGATTAAAGACAGGATTCTTGGCAGTGTGGAGGAATAGAGGGATCTTGGTGTGCAGGTACATCGATCCCTTAAAATTGCCACCCAAGTGGACAGGGTTGTTAAGAAAGCATATGGTGTTTTGGCTTTCATTAACAGGGGAATTGAGTTTAAGAGTCGTGAGATCTTGTTGCAGCTCTATAAAACTTTGGTTAAACTGCACTTGGAATACCATGGTCGCCCTATTATAGGAAAGATGTGGATGCTTTGGAGAGGGTTCAGAGGAGGTTTACCAGGATGCTGCCTGGAATGGAGGGCTTATCTTACAAAGAGAGGTTGACTGAGCTCGGATTTTTTCATTGGAAAAAAGAAGGAAGAGGGGGACCTAATTGAGGTGTACAAGATAATGAGAGGCCTAAATAGAGTTGATAGCCAGAGACTTTTCCCAGGGCAGAAATTGTTAACACAAGGGGTCATAGTTTTAAGCTATTTGGCGGAAAGTATAGGGTGGATGTCAGAGGCAGGTTCTTTACGCAGAGAGTTGTGGGAGCGTGGAATGCGGTGCCAGCAGCAGTTGTGGAAGCAAGGTCATTGGGGACATTTAAGAGACTGCTGGACATGCATATGGTCACAGAAATTTGAGGGTGCATACATGAGGATCAATGGTCGGCACAGCATCATGGGCTGAAGGGCCTGTTCTGTACTGTACTGTTCTATGTTGTATGTTCTAAGATTAGAGTGCCCTTTATCAGCCCTTCCTGATGAAGGGCTTTTGACCGAAACATCGATTCTCCTGCTCCTCGGATGCTGCCTGACCTGCCAGAACACTGCAAGCCAGGCAGTATCGGGAGGTGCAGAAGTCAACGTTTCAGGTATTAACCCCTCCTGATGCTGCCTGGCTTGCTGTGTTCTTCCAGCCCCCTGCTTGTCTACAGTGTGGTTTAACCAGACAAAATGTACAATATAAAATGTTTATGACAAATATACAGCACTCGGTAAAGATAAAATTACATTGAGTTGCTGGCACTGAAAGTGCCCAGTGTTTATTCTGCAGCTTCTTGATCCAGCAGCCCCTCCTTCCTTGTGCATCAAGTCCATGACTGTAGGGACGTTGTTACACACAGCTGCTAACTGGTCATGAGGCACTCCCACTCCCCGTGCCGGTCATGGGCTCGATATGATCACAGCTGGAAACAAAAAGTGCTGGATGATCACAGCGGGCCAGGCAGCATCCGTGGAGAGAAGGTATTTAACCTGCACATTTTTGGATTGCAGGAGGAGACCAGAGGACCTGGAGGAAACCCATTCAAACACGGGAAGAATGTGCAAACTCCACACAGTCAGTCACTTGGGGGTGGAATTGAACCTGTGCCCCGAACCACTGAGCCACCATGCCATCCTAACTCAGAACCTCTTTCAGACTCATCTCTTGCAGGGGGGAAAACACAACAGACACCTGTTTCATTGCTGATGCGAACTGGAGGTGACCCTTTGCACAAGGTACAATCCCCAGTGCCACTGTTTCCTGCCTCAATTTTCAAAGGAACTGAGGAGTGGGCCATTCAGCCCATTGAGTCTGTTGCACCATTCAATAAGATCGTGGCTAATGTGGTGTGGTCTCAGCTCCACTTTTCTGTCCACTCACTTTGGCTCTCTTTTTGCCAAAAATCTTACTTAGTCCTAAATAAGTTCAATGACCCATCCTCCACTGCTCTCTGAGGGAAAGAATTCCACATTCTAAAAGCGTCTCTAAAAAAAAGGGAAAATCCTCCTCATCTCTGTCTTAAAAGTGAGGTTTCTTATTCCTAAATAATGTCCCCTGGTGTTAGTCTCTTTCACCAGAGGAAACATGGGGTCTTAGTCTGCCCGTTATGGAGAGTGATGTATAACATGCTGTAGATACTGTATCCACTGGAAGCTATCACAATGACCTTTGAAAACTGACTGTCTCAAACCTAGGCTTTTTTCTGAATTCCCGAGACCACAGTGAAGAAATTATAAAGGGATTTGGTCACCCTGAGCCAGCTAATGGATGAATGGGATAGTGACTGATTGCTGGCTGTCAGATTCTGTACAGTGTGTATAATCTGTCTAACTCTGATGGATTGCCTTCTCTCTAGCATTGTTTGGTGACCAAGCCCATGTTATGTGTTGGTTTCTATTGCTGTCTGCCGCAAGGCGTAAGGTGTTGTTGGGTCACTGATTCTCAGGGGTTAATGATATTGGCTCAGAGTGAGAGTTACGTCATGAAACAGATTGAGAATGTGTTGTACAGATCAGGCTGTGCTGGAACATGGTGTTGCTGCAGAATAAGGCTGCAATGTTCCTTTTGTGCTGTGATTTGCTGTGTGTAACTGGACTTAGCAGATTTTTATTCCTGAACATATGCATGTATGTCTATATGTGGAAGTCCATGCATCTGTGTCTGTGTGTGAGTGCATGGGTGTCTGTTTGTCTATGTGTGTCATTATGTTTGTGTGTTGTGTGTGTGAGTGCATGAGTGTCTGTGTGTGAGTGCATGTGTGTTTTTGTGTCTATGTGTGTCATTATGTTTGTGTGTGAGTGCATGAGTGTCTGTGTGTCTATGTGTGTTATTTATGTGTGTGTGTGTATGTGTGTCCGTGTGTGTGTGTGAGAGGGTGAGTAAGAGACAGAGACTGGGAGACTCTGTTCAGGGTCAACAGCATTTTAACCAATTACTGGGTGACAAGGGGTGGGAAAAGTTATTCCAATATCAGAATTACAGGCTGAGAATAGAACAAGATCAAAAAACCGCGGATTCAGAAAATCTCAGAATCGAAACAGAAGGTGGTGAAAATCCTCAGCCAGATTAGCAGCATCTGCAGAGGGAGGACCAGAGTTAATGCTGCAAATGTGTGACCTTTCATCAGAACTCAGAACAATCCATCACCGAATGATCCACCGCAGAATTATAAACCGATATATTGGCAAGAGAAAGCAAAATACGGATAGTGTGAGAATTGCTCCATTGAATTTAGACTGAATGGGAAAATGAATTGATAATAAAGCAATGGGCTATGGGTTCCAGGTCACTTCACGGTCAGAAATGTATTTAGAATGCAGCCAAAAGGGGTTCAGGCTCAACTTGCAAATCCTTCTGACATCAGCCAATCACAGGCGATGAGAGTGGGAGAGTGTGATGGAAGTGAAAGTGCCGACCATCACTGTCCGAGCTCCATATATACAATCTACACATGAATATGTCCATTACCTGGCAACATGGTTTTCAGGGAAGAGGGGTTGGGGCTGGGGTGAGGATGAGAGACAGACTGGACAGGTGGGGAGGAGGAGTGAGAAGGGGGGAGAGGTGAGAGGTGATGGGGAGGGGTGGGAGTAGGGGAGGGGCTGGAGATGCGGATGGGCTTGGATTGGGGAAGGGAAAGGGAGTAGGGTGGGGGAGGGAGATGGGGTGGGGTAAAGGCAGGGACCGGCTGTCCTCTCTGGACCAGATTGCTGCCCTGAGCATGTGGTTTGATCCCTGTTCGGCCTGGGAGTAAATTCGGGACCCATCTCCTCTCTGTCCCATGGTGCAGGTCATGCCTCAATGGGTCAGACCTGACTTTAGGCCCAGAACCCAAGAAGAATAAAGACATGGATCTAATATTTTAGAAAGAAATCTGTCACTATTTCTTACTTATAGAGCCATTTTCACACAGCTCATTCAGTCTTTACAAACAGGATTGCATGGTGGCTCAGTGGTTAGCACTACTGCCCTCTTACACCACGGACCCAGGTTCCACTCCAGCCTCAGATGACTGTATGGAATGTGCGCATTCTCCCTGTGTCGATGTCCTCACACAGTCCAAACATGTGCAGGGCAGGTGGATTGGTAATGCTAAATTGCCCATGGTGTGCAGGTTATGTAGTTAGCCATAGGAAATGTAGGGGGGTGAGTCTGGATGGGATGCTCTTTGGAGAGTTGTTGGGCCGAATAGCCTGTTTACACACTGTAGGGATTTTATTTTCTGTGAACTCTCTCTGGAACCATCTTTCAGTCACATTCCCCCAGTTTAGCCCTGCTGATGTATTTGTCAAATGTCCATTCGATTGCCTTTGGAAACCAGCAGAGATGGTAATAGTCATTCCTGCCTTTTCTTATTTAACCTCTGCCATTCCTGAATCACCCAGTCACCATTTTGCCATTTTCAGACCTGACAGAGACAAGGAAGGGCTCATCGTCCGGCTGGAGTTTAGTGTTGGGATCAGAGTTTTGGTTGGAAAAACTGGAGCTCTGTGTTTCCACTTTCTGTGGTATTGTAATGTTCCAACAGTACGGAAGGCAACATAACTGAACAGGTCTGGCCTCTGACTGGGTAAGGAGCACTCGGGGGGGGGGAAGAAAACACCCAGGAACCTGTAGCTGCTTTTGGGAGATGGAGAGTGTGTGTGTGTGTGAGAGAGAAAGAGAGACAATGAATGTGAGAGAGTGAGTGTGTGTGAGATTGTGTGTCAGTGTGTGTGTCTGTGTGTGTGTGTGAGAGAGAGTGTGTGTGTCAGTGTGTGTGTCTGTGTGTGTGTGAAAGAGTGAGTGTGTGTCTGTATGTGTGTAACTGTGTGTGTGTGAGAGTGAGTATGTGTGTGTGAGAGAGAGAGAGAGACAATGTGTGTGAGAGTGAGTGTGTGAAAGAGAGAGTGAGTATGTGTATGTGTGAGAGAGAATGTGTCTGCGTGTGTGTTTGAGAGAGTGTGAGTGTGAGAGAGAGTGTGTATGTTTGTGTGTGTATGGGAGAGTGAGTGTGTGTCTGTGTGTGTGTATGTCTGTGTGTCTCTGTGTGTTTGTATGTGTGTGTAGGGAAAGTAGTGCTAGTGTCATATCCTATCTCTGTGGGAGGTTTTTACTTGGAGTCAATGTCTGGGAAAAGAGCTTTTTACGTAATTCATAATTCCAGCACTTTTGAACAAATGAAGTCCTTTACAATTACAGCTACCTGTGCAATGTAGGAAACACCGTGTGGTTTACAAACTCCCTATCCAAGAGAGAGTGCAATAGCCTGTACCACTGGCCCCATTGAATCCAGATCGAAATCAAAGTGTGAATTGTCCTCTGGCCTGATTTAGAGCATTCACCTGTTTTGATGTGATGTTAAGGGAGTGAGTGGCCTTTTCGATTTAACAGTGAGACAGCATTAAGCATTGAGAACTAATAAAACAGGTTTGAGGTACTTTAGGTTTATTAAGCCCCTCTTTAGTTCAGGGTCACTGTAACATGGGTGAGCAGAAAGATTAACTGCAGCACTGATGGTTTTCAAAGAAAGTTATATAACACAATAACTAACAAATCGAAATCCCATATTAAACTGGTGGACCACATGATAGAATAAACATCATAAATTGAATTTTAAATGGACTACCAAATAATTTTGCATCTTTCCTTTTAGTGATAGAAGTCTGTTTCTGCAGTGCTCTCAGTTGTGTCTAATTACTGTACTTAAGCACAAAACTTAGCCATAAGTTGAAATTTCACTAAATATTTTAAGTCAAAATAGAATGGAGAGACTAACTTACCAGGTACAGGGTTCAGTAAACACTGTTTACTGCTAAGGCAACTGGTCTCTGGATTGAAAATCGCTGCAAAGTTTGAAAGCAGTCAGATTTGCCAAAACACTGTTGCTTAACAAACTTCAAATGTCCCTGCACAACAGCTGAAAGTCAGCAAAGTACTCGGGCAATGGAGACGGAATTGTACAATGCAATCTTGGAGGAGTTTACAGATAGCAGCTCCTGGCAGTGAGCTCTGTCATGTGGGGCTGAAAGACACAACACAGCCACTTCTCAAACTTGCCAATCACCTTTCCCACTGACCGTAGTAACAAGGTCTAAAATCTGGAGAATGTAGTTCCTCCACTGCACAATGCAGCTGGAAAGAAAGTCAAACTATAGTGCAGGATTCTGGTCAGGTACTGCACTCTGAATGGCTTGTTCTTTTGCAATGCATTGCACAATTCAGTAAAACTGCTCAACTCAGTCTCTTCTGGGTCACTGATTAACTTCTAAATCATATTTACCATCCCCCACTATCCCTTCAGGGAAGAACAGAATTGGAAAGAACAGTGACCTGGCCTTGTACTGATAACCCAGTGACACGTGAGAAATTAGTAAATATAGGATAGGGATGTGTGGAGTTATCACGCCTAGAAATGAGGTGATCAGGTTCAGCCTTCCCAGAATATGGTGGGGCTGCTGTTTGACCCATTTCCCCATCCTCTGCCTCCTCAGCTGCTCCTCAGTATGTACTTTGTGGAGGATGTAGCAGACAAGCTCAAACTGAGATCCCCCTCCCCAATCTCCATGACAGCAGCTTCAGTACAACCATTGTTTCTGGCCACAATGACCTGCTGAGGGATGGTATGGCGCATGGTGCATGTACAGACATTGGGTTGGAAAGTGGGATCCTATACAAGGTATACATGGACAGCTCTTGGCACCTCTGTTAACTTTGAAAATTTGAGGGAACAGTGAGCTGGTGTAGAACCTCCTGCCAAGAGAATGGACATTCCCCAGCACAATGTGCTGTGTGTTTGGAGAAATGCATTTGTATAGCATAAGTTGTCAGAGTCATGTGACCTCTGCTTTCTGTAAGAAGGCCTGGTGGAAGAGGTCATTACACTTGAATTTGCCTAAATTGTGAGAGCTGTAGAGAAAGCCAGCTGCAAGGAAGAGTAAGTAGTAACCTTCACTATTGGGTCGGCCAGATTGTCTTAGAGTTTTCAAATCCCTGCTTCTGAAGAAAACAAAGATGTCTTGAGAAAGAATAGTCTCCCAAACTTAGTGCCAAATATGAGATGGCAGCAGAATTAAACAGAAAACCTGAACTAACAGCAGTGCTGAGGAAAGAATATCACAAGTTGTGTTGTGCCCTAGGTGTCCCTGAGAGGCAAAGACACCAGTCTGGAGAAATTCTGAAGACCACAGAGATGTATTTTGAACCCTCTGTTATTGATGAATATGTGTTTAACAACAGAGCCCCGCAAAAGGGTGATATTATTGGTGTGTGTGTAACTGAGCTGAGACATGTGGCTGTATTTTATGAATTTAATAACTGAAGGATGATATGAGCAGAGAAACGATTGTTTTAGAAATAAGAGATCCTGTTGTAAGAGCATATCCACCGAAAGAAGAGAAATGACATATGCCGAAGACTCTGAGGTTATTATTATCAGCTAGAGAGTATTCATAGAAGAAAGTTTGAGGCATTTTCACTATACTGAGAGACAGTCCAGGCTTTCACAACAGATAAAAGGAAGGAATATTTCCAGAAGGACCAGCAGAAAGCTGATGACATTGTAGAGAGGATACACGTCCAGCGTAGGAAAAGCAGTGCTCAAACTGCAAAGTGCAGTTATGTTGTAAACATGTGTGTTGTTGGAAAGAAGCAAAGCAAGCCGATAAAGATAGCTGACAGAGAGATGTCAGGCAATGATTTGGATTCATCTTTACATGATAGAACTGTTTGCAGCATCTGGTATCAGGATGATAAAAGGTTTGTGATGACTGCAGACGAAAGCTTCAAGTGAATGCAAAGTGTCAGAAAGACACGGATGTTTTGTGAAACATCATGAGCTTTGCAGTCGTGTGTGGTGGGCCAAGATAATGACCCACTTGAGGGTAAAGTTGAGGCTGCATGATGGACTGATCCTCATTATACTGAGTACTTGTTTGCTTTGTTTCCTTTCAGAAGCAGATACTTGTAACAAAATGATTCTGCTTCTTGCAATGAGAACACTGCTTTTCCCATCCTGGATATGACTTCTCTTTTGAGTGATGTCCTGCCATCTGTGTGCAGTCTGTCTGTCCTTTCAGCCTGGAATATCTGTCAGCATAAAGTAACATCTGGTCTGGTCTGTCATGATATACAACCTCAGTACTTCTGCAAATGTCAACCGTTTTGCCAAGTGTAAGTTTCTCCTCTCTCAGCAGACATGCTCTCATTGCAGGATCTCTTGTGCCTAATAAACCACAGGTGATAATTCAATTACCTTTTAGTTGCACAAAGTCATAGGATTCTGTGATTTGTTAACTCAGTTACATATGGAACAGTATTGGGCCCTAATACTGAACACATGCCATTCATACCTTCACTTGGGGTTCAAAGCCTGGTTTCAAGACTTCAAATTTTTTGCAGTTTTTTTTCAAATTGTTGGAATATACATGGAAAGATAAAGGGTGGAATATACATGGAAACAGTCTCTCCCCAACAATTATTGAAGTGTAACTACCTATAGCTGTTCCTTTTAATTAAAACTGTCACAAATTCATAGCTTCGCCATTACAATTGGATGAACTGCCCAGTCCATTTTATGGCAGCGTTCATTTTGACAGGCACTGCAGTTGTTTGCAGGTTTTGTGTCTTACCTGGTTGTTCAGTGGCAGCCTTCTTCCTTGATCCCTTTTCTCCCGTAGTTTTCCTTGTATTTTAGCTGTGTTCTGCAGCTCATAGTATTTCTGTGTTCCTCTTTTAGTAACTATGTTTCTGTCTAGCTTTTTATCATTCAATGAGCTCATAGAACAACATTCTCACCATCACTTTCTCAGGGCAATTAAGTTTGGGTACCAATTGCTGGCACAGCTAGAGAAGCCCACATCCCCTGAATAATGAAGAAAACGTATCTGACAACCAGCTTTCCCATCTATCAGCTCCATCCTCCTCTCCTACCTATTACTTTCACCCCCACCTTCATCCACATTCCCAGCTACCTTCCCCCTAGCCCCACCCCCTCCCATTTATCTCTCAGCCCCCCCCTTGGCCCACAAGCCTCATTCCTGATGAAGGGCTGATGCCTGAAATGTCGACTCTCCTGCTCCTCGGGTGCTGCCTGACCTGCTGTACTTTTCCAGCACCACACTCTCAAACCAGTTGCAATGGTAAAGATATGATGGCCTATTTCTTGAATGATCTCAGTATTGAGCTAAAAGTTTGAAGGCATTTCACAGTAATCATGGGGCAGTTAAGAACAGACCTTGCAGTACTCTGAGCAAAGACAGCAAATTTGAACTTTCTCCTAGAAGTATGTGACTATTTACACAGAATGAGATTTTCACTGGGTTATCCCACAGAGAATTAACACGGTTGAACTGCTCAACTGTCTGATGGCCAATCACAGTTATATGACCTTTCAAATTGAGAAAGGTTTCATTGAGAACATTTACCAACTGGATCCCAGATTTGCCTGCAATATTTAATTAGCCACATCTGGATTTGCGATCGACTTTCTGATGAGACTTTGCTGGAACAGAGCCCACCAAGAAAAACTACGTCCATATTGCTGCAAGTTAATTAGCCCTCAGGCTGTGGCTTTGCTGTGGTAATAAAAGCATTTGAAGCATGAGTCCATGTTCTCTTTATTCTTTTCTCTCTTGTTACAGGATTATAATAGTCTGCTAACACCAAATTGGATATCAACCATTACAGGAAAGCGATCTCTTTTTGAAATCTGGACAGGGTGACTGCGTAAGTCGAATCCGTTAGGAAGAGTTTGGGGGTGCCTCTGGGTTTTCACTTCCAAGGAGAGGAGGAACTGGGATTCCAGATTCCATCAGCATACGATGAAATGTTAGACGGTCATCCAATATTGTCTAAAAGGAAAACCAAGTAATGATTAATTGTTTACGTTATTCTGCTTTACTCACTATAGCTTTGTTCTCCATGTGTCAGTGTTAATATTTTGTAAATTCATTGCAAATAACATACTGATAGATTAGGGTGGCACAGTGGCTCAGTGGTCAGCACTGCTGACTCACAGCACCAGGGTCCTAGGATCGATTCCAGCCTTGGATGACTGTGTAGAGTTTGCATATTCTCCCTGTGTCTTTATGGGCTTCCTCCCACAGTCCAAAAGATGTGCAGGTCAGGTGAATTGGCCATGCTAAATTGCCCATAGTGTTAGGTGCATTAGTCAGAGGGAAATGGGTCTGGGTGGGTTACTCTTCGGAGGGTCAGTGTGGACTAGTTGGGCCGAAGGGCCTGTTCCATGCTGTAGGGAATCTATTCTAATCAAAGCAGACAAACAGAGTGTTTTGGTTTTTATTTACTCACAGATGTGAGAGTCTCTGGCTGAGCCAACATTTACTGCAAATCCCTAATGACCTTTTGGGTAATTCAAAATCAACCACATTGCTGTGGGTCTTGAGTCAGGTTTAGGAGAGACTAGGTAAGGATGAAAGTTTCCTTCTTTAAATGATATTTGTGAGCCAGATGGACGTTCCTTGACAATTGTTATATGGTTATCGTTAGACTTTTAATTACAGATTTTTATTGAATTCAAATTTCACCATCAGTCATGGCAGGGTTCAAACCGAGGTCTGCAGAACATTAGCAGGATCTCTGGATTAATGATCCAGTGATAATACCACGGGACTTTGTGATGATACAATGGCTTTAAGAGGTGTATTTTGTCCTCGTTTTTTTGGAGAGGTTTTGAGCCAGAGGTAAAAACAATGACTGCAGATGGAAACTCACCTGCATTTTGCTGACACGCCCCCCACATATCCCACTGTCACCATTCCTGGCCCCCAGAACCCTGAGGGGAGCACCACCCCTGCTCATGACTCCACCCCCATTCCCCCCACCATCACACCCACTCCAGTTACAGGTTCCGCCCCCACTCCCAGCTCCACACCCACACCAGATCCCAGCTCCCAGCCCTGCCGAGGTTTCACCATCTCTCCAGACCTTCCCCTCACTGACGTCGAATGATCAGTCCTCAGCAAAGGACTCACCTTCATCCCCCTCTGTCCACACATCAATGAATTTAATACATGCCGTGACGTTGAATAATTCTTCCGCTGCCTCCGTCTCTGAGCTTACTTTCACAATCAGGACTCCCGCCCACCTTCCGAGGACCCCTTCGCCCACCTCCAACACACTGCATCCACCTGGACACCCCACGTTGGCCTATTACCCGCCCTTGACCTCTTCATCTCCAACTGCCGCCGGGACATTAACCGCCTCAACCTGTCGACCCCCCTCCCCCACTCCAACCTCTCACCCTCACAACGCACAATCCCTCTGCTCCAATCCCAACCTCACCATCAAGCCAGCAGATAAAGGGGGCGCAGTGGTAGTCTGGCGCACTGACCTCTACATCGCTGAAGCCAAACGCCGACTCGAGGACACCTCTTCCTACCGCCCCCTCGACCATGACCCCACCCCCCAACACCAAACCATCATCTCCCAGACCAGACAGAACCTCATCACCTCAGGAGATCTCCCACCCACAGCTTCCAACCCCATAGTCCCCGCACTGCCTGGTTCTACCTCCTTCCCAAGATCCACAAGCCTGACCACTCTGGCCGACCCATTGTCTCAGCATGCTCCTGCCCCACTGAACGCATCTCTACCTGCCTCGACACTGTCCTATCCCCCCCAGTCCAGGAACTCCCCATATACGTTCAAGACACCACCCTCGCCCTCCACCTCCTCCAAGACTTCCGTTTCCCCGGCTCCCAACGCCTCATCTTCACTATGGATATCCAATCCCTCTACACCTCCATCTGCCATGACCAGGGCCTCCAAGCCCTCTGTTTTTTCCTCTCCCGACGTCCCCAACAGTACCCTTCCACTGACACTCTCATTCGTTTGGCTGAACTGGTCCTCACCTTAACAATTTCTGCTTTGAATCCTCCCACTTCCTCCAGACCAAAGGGGTAGCCATGGGCACACGTATGGGTCCCAGCTATGCCTGTCTCTTTGTTGGCTACATAGAACAGTCAATCTTCCGTAATTACACCAGCACCACTCCCCACCTCTTCCTCCGCTACATTGATGACTGCGTTGGCGCCACCTCATGCTCCCGCGAGGAGGTTGAGCAATTCATCAACTTCACCAACACATTCCACCCTGACCTTAAATTTACTGGACCATCTCTGACACCTCCCTCCCCTTCCTGGGCCTCTCCATCTCAATTAATGACGACCGACTTGACACTGACGTTTTCTACAAACCCACCGACTCCCACAGCTACCTGGATTACACCTCTTCCCACCTTACCTCTTGCAAAAATGCCATCCCGTATTCCCAATTCCTCTGCCTCCGCCGTATCTGCTCCCAGGAGGACCAGTTCCACCACAGAACACACCAGATGGCCTCCTTCTTTAGAGACCGCAATTTCCCTTCCCACATGGTTAAAGATGCCCTCCAACGCATCTCGTCCACATCCCGCACTTCCGCCCTCAGATCCAACCCCTCCAACCGTAACAAGGACAGAACGCCCCTGGTGCTCACCTTCCATCCTACCAACCTTTGCATAAACCAAATCATCCGCCGACATTTCCGCCACCTCCAAAAAGACCCCACCACCAGGGATATATTTTCCTCCCCACCCCTTTCCGCCTTCCGCAAAGACCGTTCCCTCCGTGACTACCTAGTCAGGTCCACGCCCCCCCTACAACCTACCCTCTCATCCCCCCCTACAACCTACCCTCTCACCTTCCCCTGCCACCGCAGGAACTGCAAAACCTGCGCCCACACCTCCTCCCTCACCTCCATCCAAGGCCCTAAATGAGCCTTCCACATCCATCAATGTTTTACCTGCACATCCACTAATATCATTTATTGCATCTGTTGCTCCCGATGTGGTCTCCTCTACATTGGGGAGACTGGACGCCTCCTAGCAGAGCGCTTTAGGGAACATCTCCGTGACACCCGCACCAATCAATCACACCGCCCTGTGGCCCAACATTTCAACTCCCCCTCCCACTCTGCCTCCTTCATTGCCGCTCCCTCACCACCAGATGCCTGGAGGAAGAACGCCTCATCTTCCGCCTCGGAACACTTCAACCCCAGGGCATCAATGTGGACTTCAACAGTTTCCTCATTTCCCCTTCCCCCACCTCACCCTAGTTCCAAACTTTCAGCTCAGCACTGTCCCCATGACTTGTCCTACCTGCCTATCTTCTTTTCCACCTATCCACTCCACCCTCCTCCCTGACCTATCACCTTCATCCCCTCCCCCACTCACCTATTGTACTCTATGCTACTTTCTCCCCACCCCCACCCTCCTCTAGCTTATCTCTCCACGCTTCAGGCTCTCTGCCTTTATTCCTGATGAAGGGCTTTTGCCAGAAACGTTGATTTTGCTTCTCCTCGGATGCTGCCTGAACTGCTGTGCTCTTCCAGCACCACTAATCCAGAAAGTGAGCCAGAGGTGTTGAGTTGATTCTCCAAGTTGATAAAGTAAACAACTGTGAGGGCCTTGGTTATTTTTTAAAAGTGAGAACAATCGAAGCAGCATGAATGGTGGAGTCAGGCTCCCACAGAGGCAGGGGTTCAGTTTAGTTTTCAGTAGTTGCTGGGGTTTGGAAACTGTTATTGATCTCTCTGTTACAGCTAGAAGCTGGAATTCTGTCTGCTGTCAGGTTTGCATGGGAGACAATTTGTTTTCCTGACTTTTCCTTTGCCAAAGGTGTGTTTATGGGATGTTACTGTATTGAAACAGTTGCTTTTTTGTAGTTAAATAATCTATTATTCGTTAAATTTTCTAATAGAGTTGTTATTCCGTTCTCTTTTCTTTTGTTTGTATTTTAACTATAAAGCACAAACAAAGTGTGTTTTGCTTAAAACCAAGTAGTCGAATTTGATTGGTTATATTAGAAACACAGCTCCTCACAGCTGACTTTAAAAAAGGTAAAAGTTAGTGTCTAGGCTATTTCTTGGATATGTTAGAAGGGGGTTTGGTCTGGTCCATATCAGCTCCCACCCCAGCCATCATTAAACCAACTTTTTGATCCAGATTTTTATTCAATTTTTTTTCATTGCAGCAATTTCAGCAAAATGTTGACACAATCTAAAAAGCTGACAACTCCAAAGTAGCCCAAACTAAGCTTATGAGATGAAAGCAAATAATTAGCTACTGGACCAGGTCTGCTGCAGTTGGTGAGGGAAGCAACAAGAGGGTAAAACATGCTTGAAGAAGGGCCTGTGCCCGAAACGTCGAATCTCCTGTTCCCTGGATGCTGCCTGACCTGCTGTGCTGTTCCAGCAATAAAGTTTCAACTTTGATCTCCAGCATCTGCAGACCTCACTTTCTCCTAAAACATGCTTGACCTCATCATCACCAACCTGCCAGCTGTAGATATATCTGTCCATGACAGTATCAGTAAGAGTGACCACCGCACAGTCCTTGTGGAGACAAAGTCCTGCATCATTCACACTGAGAATACCCTCCATCGTGTTGTGTGGTATTATCACCGTGCTAAATGGGACAGACTTCAAACTGATCAAGCAACTCGATACTGGGCATCCATGAGGTGCTGTGGGCCATCAACAGCAGCAGAATTGTACTCCATCACAATCTGTAACCTCATGGCCCGGCATAAGCCCCACTCAACCATTACCATCAAGCCAGGGGTTCAACCCTGGAGAGTGCAGGATGGCATGCCAGGAGCAGCACCAGACGTAGCTGAAGATTAGGTGTCAACCTGGTGAAACCATCAAATGGGACTACTTACCAAACAGCATAAGCAGCAAGTGACAGACTGAGCTAAGCGATCCCACAACCGATGGATTGGATTTGACCTCTGAAGACCTGCCACATCCAGTCATGAATGTGGTGGACAGTTAGACAACTTACTGGAGGAGGAGGCTCCACAAAAATCCCCATTCTCAGTAATAGAAGAGCCCAGCACATCAGAGCAAAAGATAGGGCAGAAGCATTCACAGCAATCTTCAGTCAAAAGTGCCAAGTGAATGACACATCTCAGACTCCTCCAGTTAGCCCCAGCATCACAGATACCCCCAATCTTTAGCCAATTTGATTCACTCCATGTGATATCAAGAAGTGGCTGGAGGCACTGGATACTGCAAAGGCTACGGGCACTGATAACATTCTAGCGATAGTACTGAAGACTCGTGCTCCAATGTGTCGCACACCTAACTGAGCTGTTCCAGTACAGCTACAACACTGGCCTCTCTATAACCTCCACCAGACCCTCACACCCCTCCCTTTCTCTGTAACCTCCTCCATTCCCTACACTCACTCCTATCTTTGTAACTTCTCTAGCACCTACACCCCTCCTTATCTGTCACCTCCTCCAGACCTTAATACCACTCCCTATCTCTGTCACCTCCTTCAACCTCACAATCTGCCCTATCTCTGACACCTCGTCTAGCCCATACACCACTCCCTATCTCTGTCACCTCCTCTATCCCATACACCTGTCCTTATCTCTGTAACCTCCTTACAGACCCTAATACCCCTTTCTATCTCTATCACCTCTTCCAGTCCCTAACACCCCTCCCTACCTCTGTAACCTCCTCCAGTTCCCAACACCCCTCCCTATCTCTGTAACCTCGTCCAGCCTATACACAACTCCCTATCTCTGTAACTTCCTCCAGCCCATACATCCCTCCCTCTCTCTGTAACCTCCTCCAGTCCCTAAAACCCACCCTATTTCTGTAACCTCCTCCAGTCCCTAACACCCCTCACTATCTCTGTAACCTCCTCCAGTCCCTAACATTCCTCCCTATCTCTGTCACCTCCTCCAGTCCCAAACACCCCTCCCTATCTCTGTCACCTCCTCCAGCCCATACACCCCTCCCTATCTCTGTAACCTCCTCCAGTCCCTAATACCCCTCCCTCTCTCTATAATCTCTTCCAGTCCTTACATCCCTTCCTCTTTTTGTAACTTCCCCGATCCTAAACCATTCAGTCTCTGTGATCCTCGACTCTCTTGCACACCCTCGGTTTTAATTGCTCCACTGTTTGAAGGTGTGCTTTCAAAAGCCGGATCCCTGGAATCCCTTCTTCAAACCCCTCCAGCTCTCCCTTTCCTCAATACTCCTGAAGCCTCCCTCTTTGTCAGCCCTATGGAGTATACTCCACAACCACCTGATGGAGGAGCAGCGCTCTGAAATCTAGTGTTTCCGAATAAACCTGTTGGACTATAACCTGATGTTGTGTGATTTTTAACTTTGTCCACCTCAGCATCTTCAAATGCTCAGAATATGTTATTGTATTACAGGTGCCATATAAAGTCAAGTGGTTCTTGTCATGTGCCCGGAAGCCTATAAATGCCAAAAAGGAATGTGCAGGGCTGTCTCCCTCAGATCCCAGCATGTCATCTCAGTAATTACATTTAATGTTTGAGATATGATCTAAAGAGGCCAAGTGACTGCAGGCTGAACACTGAGAAAAATCCTGTACTCGGCCTTGTGGGTTTTTAACCCTGAAGCTGAATCTAAGCAAGATATTACAAAGTGAAACCTTTCAGATCAGGAAACACAGGCTGAATCTAAGTTTCCAGGCGTATCATGGTGCATCTTGTGTGAAACACTGCAGGTACCAAAAACAGGAACCAGATGAAATGGGGGAGCATTTAATGAAACTCCATACCTGGAACATCTCAAGAGTATCCTCGTCAGTAATTTGCGTTGTGGGTTGGACAATTCCTGGGGCGGTGTAGACAGCTTGTACTATCTTGCTGATAAATCGTTCAAGCTACAGATTAAAAAACCAGGGGACAGTAAAATTAATCAATTATCCTTCTGTAATCTACCAATGTACTGATGCAAAAGGTGCTCACCCATAGTCATTATAGTTATAGAGAGATTTTATAAGTTAGCAGTAGTAACAGGAATGTCCACTTGTTGGATAGTCTAAAACTCTGGTGCATAAATATAAGACTGATAGGGAGAAATGTTGACTCAGAAAGTGGCGAGAATCCATGGAGTCAAATAACACAGACTTCCAATTAGAAACTAGATAAACATGAGGGAGAAAGGGGTAAAGGATTATTATCAATAGAGTTAGATGAAGAGAAGTGAGTGGAGATTCATGTCAATTATTAGTACCAGCACAGAGGAACTGGACCAATTGACATGTTTCTGTGGTTTCATTACTTTACAAGAAGTCTGCCATTTAGCCCATCAAGTCTCTCATTCAATCCCTATTCTCTAGCCCATTAATTTTCCTCAATTGCCTGTCCAAATTCCTCTTGAAATCATCAGTCATCACCACTTGCACCATCCTTGCGGGCCATAGGTTTCCCAGCTCATCACCACACTCTCCATAAACAAGTTCTGCCTTATGCCTCCTCAAAACTCTTGCCAAAACTCTTAAAGCTGTAATCCCAGGTCCTTTTCAAAGCTACAGGGGAAACTTATCTGGGGCTGCAGTCCCCTTGCCCAGCCATAAAGTTGGGGACAGTCTGCCTCCATCTGCCTTGGTCCCACTGCCATTGGCTCATTTGTCAGTTTGGGGTATGACTTCTGACAGGCTCAGGGAGGAAGCTGAGAAACTGGTAAAAAGGGGGAGGTGTGGCATTGTTAGTCAAGGACAATATTACAGTAGCAGAAAGGACATTTGAGGACTCATCTACTGAGGTAGTATGGGCTGAAGTTTGATACAGAAAAGAAGAGTCACCCTGTTGGGAGTTTTCTATAGGCCTCCAAATAGTTCCAAAGATGTAAAGGAAAGGAGAGCAAAGATAATTCTGGACAGAAGCAAGAGTAACAGGGTAGTTGTTATGGTGGACTTCAACTTTCCAAATATTGACTGGAAACACTATAGTTCGAGTACTTTAGATGGATCAGTTTTTGTCCAATATGTACAGGAGGGTTTCCTGACACGGTATGTAGACAGGCCAACAAAGAGAGAGGCCACATTGGATTTAGTGCTGAGGAATGAATCCGGCCAGGTGTTAGATTTGGAGTTAGGTGAGCACTTTGGTAATAGTGGCCACAATTCGGTTATGTTTACTTAAGTGATGGAAAGGGATAGATATATAATGCAGAGCAAGTGTTATACCTGGGGGAAAGGCAATTATGATGCAATTAGGCAAGATTTAGGATGCACGAGATGGGGAAGGAAACTGCAGGGGATGGACACAACTGAAATGTGGAGCTTATTCAAGGACCAACTGCTGCAGGTCCTTGAAGAGTATGTACCTGTCAGACAGGGAGAAAGTTGTTGAGCGAGGAAACCCTGGTTTACTAAAGAATGAATCTCTTGTCAAGAAGAAGAAGTAGGCTTATGTTATAATGAGGCATGAAGGTTTAGTTAAGACACTTGAGATTTACAAGTTGGCCAGGAAAGAAGAGAGAGCTAAGACGAGCCAGGAGGGGACATGAGAAGTTGTTGGCAGGGAGGATCAAGGGAAATTCTAAAGCTTTCTATCAATATATCAGGAATCAAAGATTGATTAGAGGAAGATTAGGAACAATCAAGGGTGGCTGTAGGAAGTTATGCATGGAGTCTGAGGAGATAGGGGAAGCGCTAAATGAATATTATTTGTCAGTATTCACAGTAGAAAAAGACAATGTGGTCAAGGAAAGTACTGAGTTACAGGCTACTAGACTAAATGGGATTGAGGTGCATAAGGAGGAGGAGGTGTTAGCAATTCTGGAAAGTGTAAACATAGATAAGTCCTCTGGGCCAGATAGGATTTATCCTAGGATTCTCTGGGAAGGCAGGGAGGAAATTGCAGACCCTTTGGCTTTGATCTTTATGTCATCATTGTCTATAAGAATGGTGCCAGAAGACTGGAGGAAAATGCTTTCCCCTTGTTCAAGAAGGGGAGTAGAGACAACCCTGGTAATTATAGACCAGTGAGTCTTACTTTGGTTGTGGGTGAAGTGTTGGAAAAGGTTATAAGAGATAAGGTTTATAATCCTCTAGAGAGGAATAAGTTGATTAGGGACAGTCAACACGGTTTTGTGAAGGGTAGGTCATGCCTTACAAATGTTATTGAGTTGTTTGAGATGGTGACCAAACAGGTGGATGAGGGTAAAGTGATTGACGTGGTGTACATGGATTTCAGTAAGACATTTGATAAGGTTCCTCACGGTAGGCTATTGTACAAAATATGGAGGCAAGGGATTACACAGTTTGGATCAGCAGTTGGTGAGCTGAAAAAAGACAGAGGGTGGTGGTTGATGGGAAACGTTCATCCTGGAGTTCAGTTTCTGGTGGTGTACTGCAAGGATCTGTTTTGGGGCCACTCGTGTTTGTCATTTTAATAAATGACTTGGATGAGGGCATAGAAGGATGGGTTAGTAAATTTGCGGATGACACCAAGGTCGGTGAAGTTGTGGATTGTGCTGAAGGATGTTGTAGGTTACAGAGGGACATAGAAAAGGTGCAAAGCTGGGCTGAGAGATGGCAAATGGAGTTTAAATGTGGAAAAGTGTGAGGTGATTCACTTTGGAAGGAGCAACAGGAATAAAGAGTATTGGGCTAATGGTAAGATTCTTGGTAGTGTAGATGAGCAGAGAGATCTCGGTGTCCATGTACATAGATCCCTGAAAGTTGCCACCAGGTTGATAGGGTTGTTAAGAAGGCATATGGTGTGTTAGGTTTTATTGGTAGAGGGACTGCGTTTCGGAACCATGAGGTCATGCTGCAGCTGTACAAAACTCTGGTGCGACCGCACTTGGTGTGTTGCGGACAGTTCTGGTCACTGCATTATAGGAAGGATGTGGAAGCTTTGGAAAGGGTTCAGAGGATACTTACCTGGACGTTGCCTGGTATGGAGGGAAGGTCTTATGAGGAAAGGCTGAGGAACTTGAGGCTGTTTTCGTTAGAAAGAAGAAGGTTGAGAAGTGACTTAATTGAGACGTATAAGATAATCAGAGGGTGAGAGCCTTTTTCCTTGGATGGTGATGACTAGCATGAGGGGACATAGCTTTAAATTGAGGAGTGATTGATATAGGACAGATGTCAGAGGTAGCTTCCTTACTCAGAGAGTAGTAGGGGGCGTGGAACTCACTGCCTGCAACAGTAGTAGACTCACCAGGTTTAAGGGTATTTAAATGGTCATTGGATGGGTATATGGTTGAAAATGGGATAGTGTACGTTAGGTGGGCTTCAGATTGGTTCCACAAGTCGGTGCAACATCGAGGGCCAAAGGGCCTGTGTACTACTCTGTAATGTTCTATTTTATATATTCAATTTTCTGCAGCCAATCAAATGTCAGGAAGCTCCTAGGCCAGGCATGATGGGCTGAATGGCCTCCTTCTATAGTCTAACAATTTTGTAATTCTGGCTTAATTTATGATAGATCCTTAAGTTTCACCAGTCAAATATTTATCATAGCACTGGGACAGAGTGATGCTCAATCTGAGCCGAGAGTGTGGTGCTAGAAAAGCTCAGCAGGTCAGGCAGTATCCAAGGAGCAGGAGAATTCATGTTTTGGCAAGAGCCCTTCATCAGGAATCATCTCTTGCCCAAAACATTGATTCTCCTGCTCCTCGGATGCTGCGTGACCTGCTGTGCTTTTCCAGCACCACACTCTCGACTCTGATCTCCAGCATCTGCAATCTTCACTTTCTCTTAATGCTCATTCTAAGGCAATATGAACAGAGCACAGTCAAGTACAGTCTCCCTATGGGGACAGACAAGTCTCAGTTAACTCTTATTCGTATCAATGTTATTAATGTGTCAAAGAGTTAATGTAACCTGTACGTAGTGATTGAGATATAATCAACTACATTGTGTTATCAAAGACAAGAGCCACTTCCATTGAGACTAATTCATGGTCCGTGCTCCAGCACAGCCTAGAGTACTACCCCCTACACCAGCACCCAAAGGGAAATTGATGGCAGCATTCTCTTTGAAGGTACCCAGACTTCACATCATATTATAACATGGTGACAATGGTGGGTTTCTCATCAAAGAAGATCACTGTTACAACAACAAGTCCAGCACAAACAACTGCAGAGTCAACAAATATGTAGTTAAAAATCACACAACACCAGGTTATAATCCAACAGGTTTATTTAAAAGCACTAGCTCCTTCATCAGGTAGCTTCCTGATGATAAAGCAACAGTCTGAAAGCTAATCCCAAATAAACCTGTTGGACTCTCACCTGGTGTTGTATGATTTTTTTACTTTGTCCACCCCAGTCCAAAATCGACACCTCCACATCATAACAAACATGTCAGCTGATCCAAAGCAACAAATCACATTTCATAACATGGGAAGTTTATTTCTCCAAAGTCAATTCTAATTCCATGTTCCTAAAATGATGGTGCCAATATCTGAAAAAGTCGTGAGGCTGTTGCACTGAATTCAGAATATTTACCTTCCACTGAAGTCAAAACTTATTTTTTGAAGACTTGAAAATGAATATGAACACAGCAATGACTCACACAGTACAAACACCAGCTCAATAAACAATGCAAGGAAATTACCCTGGTCCCAGTGAATTTCAGTGCAATTTGTAAATCCTGCAGTTCACGCTGCATTACTTCACCCTGGGAAGTGGCCTTGTCAAACTCAGCCTGAAGATGCCTCTTCCTCACGTCTTCAGCGGTAATGTGAAGCTGCAGCTTATTGATCTCAGTCTTCAGCTTTACGATCTCTTCATTATTTACCGTCTGCCCCGACTGTAGCTCAGCAACAAGCTAAAAATAATTCAGAAGCAACACTTGAAACAGGAGGAACTGTTTTGTCCATTTTTTGGAGATGGGGGGAGCGTCTCCATCTCATGTTTAGGTACTTTTGACAGAAACAGTATAATGAGTACAACGTAAGACCAGTAGTGGCACAGTGGCTCGGTGGTTAGCACTGCTGCCTCACAGTGCCAGGGGACCCAGGTTCGATTCCACCCTTCGGCAACTGTCTGTGTGGAGTTTGCATGTTCTCCCATGCTGTACAGGTTTCCTCTCACAGTCCAAAGATGTGCAAATTAAGTGGACTGACCATGGTAAATTGTCTGTAATGTCCAGGAATGTGCAGGGTTACAGGGATAGGGTAGGGCAGTGGGTATGGGCGAAATGCTGTTGGTGTAGACTCAATGGGCTGAATGACCTGCTTCTACACTGCAGGGATTCTATGAAACTAAGCATTAGAAATACTCTCTCAGGACCCACACTGCACCATGGGTAAGGGTGGAACATTGTCAGCATCTCCTCAGCTATAACCATCTTCCTAACCTTCGAGTACAGGTTGGGTTGATTGCAGAAAGTATTGAAATAGGAAATGAATACCCATTAGTTTGGGATTCCAAGGAATGATGGGAGACAATCATTTCTTGATAAGAGTATTAAAAAAATTAAGGAAAATACCAAGTCTGTACCTCGCGTAAGCTGATGTTCTCTTTTTGAAGATCTGTCATAATTTTGGTGTGATTGTTCCTTTCTCTCAAATTGGAAAACTATGCATGAAAAATATAACAGGGTTTATTGATTAAATCTATAAAGTTCCAACCTTTGATATATATCATTAACACATCCAATAAAAGTCTTCACTACAATAGTCAGCTAATTTATGTTACAAATGTTCCCCCCCCAATCCCTAGTACATTCCCATCTCACAACAGGTGAAGATTAGCCCCCAAATGTCAATTCCAATTGAAATCATGGACCAATCAGTCTCTGGCAGCATTTGCTATTGCATGAGTCTAACCAATGAGTGCTGAGGAGCTACTGAATTGTTGTACTAGCAGGAGATGGTGATGTAGTGGACAAGTCACTCTGGTTAATGATCCAGAAGCCTAGGCTAATGCTTTGGTAGATGTGGGTTCAAATCCCATCATGGTAACTTGAGGGGTTTCAATTCAATTTGTGAAAAACCATGGAATTGAAAGCTAGTGTCTGCCAAGTTGATCAGGTCTTTGATAAATTTATTCAGAAATCACTAGGTAGGCCAGCATATATTGCCCATCTCAATGTTCTCCAGAACTACTGTTAGAGTCATAGAATCATAGAGTACAGAAGAAGTCCTTCGGCCCATTGAGACTACACCAACAAAACAAAACTAAATCTAAATCTACACAAGTCCCACTTTCCAGCACTTGGCCCATAGCCTTGAATGTTATGATACTTCAAGTGCTCATCTAAGCACCTTTTAAAGGTTGTGAGGTTTCCCACCTGATTTCCAGACTCCTACCCTCTGAATAAATTTGTTTTCCCCAAACCCCTCTGAATGTCCTGGCTTTCATGTTAAAATTATAACACCTTGTTATCAACCCTTCCACTAGGGGGCACAGCTGCTTTCTATTTCCCTCCTGTCCCTCAAGGCCTGATCTACCTCAGCTAGGTCGCCTCTTAGCCCTAACAAAAACCCAAACATATCCAGCCTGTCCCCTAACTGGACTGCTCCACCCCAGGCAACATCCTGGTGAATTTCCTCTGCACCCGCTCCAGTGCAATCACATCCTTCCTATCTAACGGAGATCAGAACTGCACGCAGTGCTCCAACTGTGGCCTAACCAACTTTCTGTACAGTTCCAACATAATCTCCCTGCTCTTACAATCTATGTCATGACTGATAAAGACAAGTGCCCAGTCTGCCTTCTTAATTACCCTATTAACCTGCCCAGCCACCTTCAGTGATCTGTGGACAAGCACCCCGAGATTCCTCTTCCGAGCTTATTAGTGTGCTGTAATTGATTAAATACCTCCTCATCTCATTACTTCTTATGAAGTGCATCACCTCACATTTACCAGGGTTAAGTTCCATCTGTCACTGATCTGCCCATCTGACAAGTCTGTCTACATCTTTCTGAAACCCACGACCTTCTTTCCCTCTGACCAATCTTCATGTCATCTGCAAACTTGATTATCATCCTCCCACATGTTCGTTCACAATATTTATATGTGTAAAGAGCAAGAAGGGATCCTGCACTGATCCCTGTGATACACAACTGGACAACCACCTCCAGTCACACAAACAGCCTTCTATCATCACCCTCTCTCTGTCTCCTGTCACTAAGATAACTTTGGTCAACTTATCGAGTTACCCTGGATCCCATGTGCTTTTACCTTCTTGATTGGTCTCCCATGTGGGAACTTGTCAAAGGCTTTGCTGAAATCCAGATAAATTACATCAACTGTTCTGCACTCACCTACATACCCGGTCACCACCTTGAAAAATTCAATCAAATTTGTTTGGCATGACCTCCCTCTAATAAAGCGATGCTGACTATCCCGGATCAAACCTTACCTTTCCAAGTGGGGATTAATCAGTAAAAACCCTTTAGTGGAGGAAATAGGAAAAATAATATAGGAATATTAACAACTGATCCAATGTCCACTTTAATTTGTGGAAGAGAATTCCAAACCTCTCCCACCTTTTGTAGAAATGCTTCCTGAAATCTCTCCTGAATGGTCTGACCTGAGTTCACAGACTATACTCCTGGCTCTAGAATCCCCAACCAGTGGAATATAGTTTATCTTTCTCTACCCCTGTCTTTTTATGTTAATATCTTGAAGACTTCGATCAGACCACCCCTTAATCTTCTAAATTCTACATAAAACAGGCCTCATTTGTACATTTTTTTCCTGATAACCTAACCCCTGAAGTCTAGGTATGATTTTGTAAACCACATTGTATTCCCTCCAAGGCCATTATATCCTTCTTAAGGCTGAAATCTGCTCACAGTGCTCCAAATGGGGTCTAACCAAGTTTTGTATAACTTCAGCATAACTTCTGTGTGCTTGTACTCCAATCCTCTCGATAGAATGGCCAACACTCCATTAGCTTTCTTGATTATTTTTGAGCCAGTTTTTGGCATTTAAAGATTTACATACCAAAACCCCTAAGTCTCTTTGGACATCCTGTATTTAACTTCATACCATCCAGAAAGTACCTTAATCTTCCTTTCTCAGTCCAAAATGGATAAACTCACACTTATTTACATTGAACTCCATCTGACACATTTTTGTCCATTCATTTTGTTTATCAATATCTCTTTGTAATTTAATGCTATGATCCACACTCTCTACAATGCTGCTTAACTTCGTGCCATCAGCAAATTTGAATATTTGACTTCTATGCCACCATCCAAGTTGTTAATAAATAATGTGAATAATTAGGGCAGGATACCACTGGTCACATCTTGCCAATTCGAGACCTACCCAATATCACCTTGCACTGAACCCCTTTTCTAGCCACATCAGTAATTTGCTCTCAATTCTGTGGGGTTCTACCTTAGTTAACAGCTTCTTATATGAAACTTAATCAAATACCTTCTGAAATCCATAGAGGCAAAATCCATAGACATTCCCTTGTCCATTCAGCCATCCTAACCCAGTCTGTCCTACACGTGACTCCAGATCCACATCAATATGGCTGACTTTGAAATGACACAACAAGCTACGGTACTCAGTTCAAGGGTAAGTAGGAAAAGGTGAGAAATGTTAGCCGTGGCAGCATCAACCACATCCCTAGAAGGAATAAAGAAATGTTCTTTTTGTGAAATTGTCCATCCTACCCACTTGGACTAGAAAGACATGGCAACTTGGCAAAACAGCGAAATGGCATTAAAACCAATATGTGCAGAGGATGTCAAAAAACAGATTGGGCTTGTGAAATCATCAGCAAACAGATATTTCCCCAACAATTCCTTTTCAACTGCACACTGAGATTGTTTAACCTCCCGCTGACCCATTTCACATCCATAACCTAACCATCCACCCCTTATCTCTGAATGTCAGACTTATGCACTTATGCCTGTATGCAGTTACTGAGATGTAATAAACTATATAGTGTTATCAAAGAGCTTTTTGCATTCAGACTAAGTCACGGTCCATCCTCCACCATGGATTCTCAAAACCCCTTTGACGAGCACTGGAATGAGTTGAATGGGATATCACAACAAAAACATTCACATCCTACTCTGAGACCTGGTACTCTCCAAGGGGAGCGAGAGTAGCAGGAGTTAAAACAAACAGATGAACTTGGAGAAAGAAATTTGTGCAATTCAGCTTTAGCCCATTGAGGCAAATGAAATAAATTCAGCAAGTCATAAAAGGACCTTAAGGGTTCCATAAATCCTCCTTCCGGAGTTGGGACTGGAGTAGGGGGATCTCCACATGGCAGGTACTATCAAACTTGTTAGCCTTCATTGGTCAATGGGTGCCTTTTTTTGTACACTCACAGAATATGGGCATCTCTGGCTAGAGCAGCATTTATTGCCCGCCCCTAACTGCCCAGAGGGCAGGTAAGAGCCAGCCACATTGCTGTGGGTCTGGAGTCACGTGTAGACCAGACCAGGTGAGGAGGGTCAGATTTCCTTCCGAGGTAAAACTTCACACTCACTGGCATTTCAGCGCTGGCTGAAGACTGAGTCAGATGTGATTCTGCAGCAAGTGTGGGAGGATTGGCACATGTAAAGCCATTAGTGAAATGATCACTGTTAGATTAGCTTTGTTAATTCTAATTTAGACAAGCAGGAGGCTGGAAGAACATAACAAGCCAGGCAGCATCAGAAGGTGAAGAAGTTGTTGCACGAACCGTTGACTTCTCCACCTCTGACGCAACTTGGCTGGCTGTGTTCTTCCAGCTTCCTGTTTGTCTACTTTAGATTCCAGCATCTGCAGGTTTTTTTTGTCTCTAACTTGTTAATTCTAATGTTTAATTGCATTCAAGTTTCACCATTCAGCATGATGGAATTCAATCCCTTCTCCTAGAAACAGTAACCTGCAACTCAGGGTTACTACACACCAGTGACATCACCACAACATTAATATCACTTCTCTTAACCCATCACAAATTATTCAGTAATGAATCAGACTGATTCTTGGGAATCGAAGAGTGATAAATGAGGAGAGACTGGATTGATTAGATCTACATGTGAAACTTGACAGGGTTCAGAAAAGATTTACAAGGATGTTGCCAGGGTTGGAAGATTTGAGCTATAGGGAGAGGCTGAACAGGCTGGGGCTGTTTTCCCTGGAGCGTCAGAGGCTGAGGAGTGACCTCATAGAGGTTTATAAAATCATGAGGGGCATGGGTAGGATAAATAGGGGAATCTGGTGTAAGGGAATCCAGAACTAGAGGGCATAGCTTTCGGGTGAGAGGGGAAAGATATAAAAGAGACCTAAGGGGCAACTTTTTCACAAAGGGGGTGGTACGTGTATGGAATGAGCTGCCAAAGGAAGTGGTGGAGGCTGGTACAATTACAACATTTAAAAGGCATTTGGATGGGTATATGAATAGGAAGGGTTTAGAGGGATATGGGCCGGGTGCTGGCAGGTGGGACTACATTGGGTTGGGATATCTGGTCAGCATGGACGGGTTGGACCATCTTTATGACTCTATGACTCTACATTCACTGGAGCTTCAAAGAATGATGGTGAATTCTCATAGAAATCTATAAAATTCCAACAGGACTCGATGAGGTAAATGCAGGAAAGACATTCCTGAAAATTGGGAGTTACTAGAATCAAGGGTCACAGTTGAAGGACTGAGATGAGGAGAAATATATTCACCCAGAGAGAGGGGAGCCTGTGGAATTCTCTGCCACTGAAGCCAATGCACTGTATGTTTTCAAGATGGAGTTGGATATAGTTTTTAGTGCTAAAGGGATTGAAGTGTACAGGGAGAAAGCAGGAACAGAATACTCAGTTGGATGAGCAGCAATGATCATATTGAATGATGGAGCAGGCTGGAATGGCTAATGGCCAACTCCAGCTCCTATTTTCTATTTTTCTATGCTTATGAGATGTCCTCAAAGCCACTCTGTGCTGTAGTGTTGTCAGTTCAGCACAATCCCAATAGCAGGTGTTGGTGATGATTTGCTGAGCTCTAAACCTTACTGCCAATATTCACTGCCTGCTTCATACCTTGTTAGACATGTCAAGCAGCTGATTACATCTGTCCTTCAGCTCCTTCTGCACTCTCTCCATTTCAGCGTCTTTCTTTCTCAGCTCAGCCTCAGCCCATGACCATTTCCGGTTTATTGAGATTATTGCACCTGGAAAAAAGAACATATCTTTTTTCTTATTCACAAGTTTAGACAGTTTATATAGTTGATATAGTTTAGACAGTAGGCCTCATTAATTGATTTGCAGAACATTTATAATGAATAAACTACACAAAGTGGCTGAGCCTTGGGACTCAAAGCATTGTTGATTACAATTCTGTCTCCTCTGCATTGACTGTGCAATATATTCCAGGATAAATCCCTTGACATTCAATGGCATTACCATCACTGAATCCCACTATTAATGCCCTTGGGGTTAACATTGACTTGAAACTCAACAGGACTCACCACATAAACACACTTATTATAAGAGCAGGTCAGAGGCTAGGAATACTGCAGTGAGTCACTCACCCCCTGACTCCCCAAAATCTGTCCACAAGTCAGTAGTGTGATGGAATATTCCCCACTAGTGGACAGAGTTAGAGGAGTCAGGAAATGAGTTACTTGCTGCATGTCAAGACAAAAGCTTGATTTCTACAGGGAATATTAACATTTGCCTTCCAGGGAGTGACAGATCACATATTGTTGTGTGAGTTTTCCTAATGAAGGGCTTTTGCCCAAAACGTTGATTCTCCTGCTCCTTGGATGCTGCCTGACCTGTTGTGCTTTTCCATTGCCATACTCTGAATGTGTGATTTTATTCCAGCCGTATATGAATTACCCATGATTAATGCAATGATACATGATAGTGGGTGCTTCCAAATGTGGCACAGTGGCTCAGTAGTTAGCACTGCTGCCTCACAGCCTCAGGGATCTGGATTCAATTTCACCCTCGGACAACTGTCTGTGTGGAGTTTGCACATTCTTCCTGTGTTTGTGGGGGTTTCCTTTGGATGCTATGGTTTCCTCCCACAATCCAAAGCTGTGCAGGTTAGGTGGATGGACCATGTTAAATTGATTCCTGATGAAGGGCTCCAGCCCGAAACATCGACTCTCCTGCCTCTTGGATGCTGCATGACCTGCTGTGCTTTTCCAGCACCACACTCTCGACAGTGTCCCTTGGTGTTTAGGTATGTGTAGGCTCGGTGGATAAAATGCAGTTTATCTACAAAATTATAATATGCTTTGCAAATTGCCTGACAATTAGGTAAAAAAAACCTAATTAATTTATGACTCCATTTGAAACATGTGACACATTTATTTGATGTATAAAGTGGATAATTTTCCTTCTCTTACTGTTAACATTATCTAAATATTTGGGAAGGATTAATGACCATTTCATTTCTGCATTGATAATACCTTTTACTGTATACTGTGGAGATTTGTCCAAATGTCATTTTTTTTAATTTTTAGCATAAATCCCTTACAAAACAGGTTTTATTTCACATACCCCTTGCCATGTTATAGTGCACTTTAACTTCTCTCAGTTTCACCCTGAGCTTTTCATTTCTGTTATTCAATCTTTCCAGCTCTTCTTGTTTCTCATCTTCTACTTCAACCTCACTAGGTTCATCATAATCAAGAAATTCTGGTGTATGAGCCATTGCACCCAGGTCCATCATTTCCTCTTCTCCCACTTCATCTTCCATTTGATTTACGACTATTTTTATGCTGTCATCCCCCGCTTCATCTTCCTCTTGTGCGAGCATCTCCTCACTCAGTTTCTCCACCACTGCCTTTGAAATCTATATAAACAATAAATTAATGTCTTATTCACACCAAGAAATCAGATCACTCTGAATTACAGTTTGAAGTTTCATTCATGATTATCATGTCTATAACCCACTTCAGTGAATTTTGAAGAAGCTTGTGTATAATGAGCTACAGTCACATTACTTTACCCCCAGTTTCATATTCTTCATTAACCTTACTCTCTATCTGTGTGTGTCTGCATGTTTTGAGTAGTGTGTAAATGTGTGTGTATGAATGCGTGTGTCTGCGTGCACATATGTTTGTGAATGTCAGGTGTCTTAGAACATAGAGCATAGAACAATATAGCGCAGAACAGGCCCTTCAGCCCTCGATGTTGTGCCGACCTGTGAACTATTCTCAGCTCGTCCCCCTACACTATCCCAAAATCATCCATGTGTTTATCTAAGGATTGTTTAAATCTCCCTAATGTGGCTGAGTTAACTACATTAGCAGGTAGGGCATTCCACACCCTTACCACTCTCTAAGTAAAGAACCTGCCTCTGACATCTGTCTTAAATCTATCACCCCTCAATTTGTAGTTATGCCCTCTCGTACAAGCTGACGTCATCATCCTAGGAAAATGACTCTCACTGTCTACCCTATCTAATCCTCTGATCATCTTGTATGTCTCTATCAAATCCCCCCTTAGCCTTCTTCTTTCCAATGAGGACAGACCCAAGTCTCAGCCTTTCCTCATAAGACCTTCCCTCCAGACCAGGCAACATTCTGGTAAATTTCCTCTGCACCTTTTTCAATGCTTACACATCCTTCCTGTAATGGGGCGTCCAGAACTGTGCACAATGTTCCAAGTGTGGCCGCACCAGCGTTTTGTATAGTTGCAGCATGGAATTGCGGCTCTGGAACTCAATCCCTCTACGAATGAAACCCAACACACCGTATGCCTTCTTAACAGCACTATCAACCTGGGTGGGCAACTTTCAGGAATCTATGTACATGAACTCCAAGATCCCTCTGCACATCCACACTACTAAGAATCTTTCCATTGACCCAGTACTCTGCCTTCCTGTTATTCTTCCCAAAGTGCATCACCTCACATTTAGCTGCATTGAACTCCATTTGCCACCTGTCAGCCCAATTCTGCAGTTTATCCAAGTCCCCCTACAACTTGTAACATTCTTCCAAACTGTCCACTACTCCACTGACTTTAGTGTCGTCTGCAAATGTACTAATCCATCCACCTATGCCTGTGTCTAAGTCATTTATAAAAATGACAAACAGCAGTGGTCTCAAAACAGATCCTTGTGGCACACCATTAGTAACTGGACTCCAGGCTGAATATTTTCCATCAACCACCACTCGCTGCCTTCTTTCAGAAAGCCAGTTTCTAATCCAAACTGCTAAATCACCCTCAATTCCATGCCTCTGCATTTTCTCCATCAGCCTAACATGTGGAACCTTATCAAAGGCTTTACTGAAATCCATGTATACCACGTCAACTGCCCTACCCTCATTTACATGCTTGGCCACCTTCTCAAAAAACTCAGTGAGGTTTGTAAGATACGACCTGCCCTTGACAAAACCATGTTGACTATCTGAAATCAAATTGCTGCTTGCTAGATGATTATAAATCTTATCTCTTATAATCCTTTCCAAAACCTTTCCTACAACAGAAGTAAGACTCACTGGTCTATAATTACCTGGGTCATCTCTGCTGCCCTTCTTGAACAAGGGCACAACATTTGCAAACCTCCAGTCCTCTGGTACTAAACCTGGAGACAATGATGACTCAAATATCAAAGCCAAAGGCTCTGTTATCTCCTCCCTAGCTTCCCAGAGAATCCTCGGATAAATCCCATCCGGCCCAGGGGACTTGTCTACTTTCACTCCTTCTAGAATTGATAACACCTGTTCGTAACTAACCTCGATTCTTTCTAGTTTAATATCTCGTACCTCATTCTTCTCCTCTACAATATTCTCCTTTTCCTGAGTGAAAACCAATGAGAAATGTTCACTTAGCACCTCTCTGATCTCTACAGGGTCCACACTCAACTTCCCACTTCTGTCTTTGACTGGCCCTATTTTTACCCTAGTCATCCTCTTATTCCTCACATATCTATAGAAAGCTTTAGGGTTCTCCTTTATTCTATTTGCTAAGCACTGCTCACGTCCTCTCTTTGCTCTTCTTAACTCTCTCTTTAAATCCTTCCTAGCTGATCTGTAACTCTCCATCGCCTCATCAACACGTAAGCCTCTTTCTCCTTCTTAACAAGAGATGCAATTTCTGTAATAAACCATGGTTCCCTTACCTTATCACTTCCTTCCTGAATGACAGGGACATACCTATCTTGTGAGTGTGTGTGTGTGTTTTGTGGTCTGTGAGTGTGAGAGTATGTGTGGCTGTGTGCACATATGTATGTCACTATCGTGTGTTTTGTGGTGTGTGTTGTGTGTGTGTGAGTTTGTGTTTGTGTGTGCGTGTGTGTGTGTGTGCGTATGTGTGTGAGAGAGAATGAAGCTCAGCTGGCTGGGTGGTTGGGGTGTGAAGCAGTGTGATGCCAACAGCATGGGTTCAATTCCCATACCGACTGAGATTACAATGAAGGAGTCTCTTTCTCAATCTCTCCCCTCACCTGAGGTGTGGCTGTCCTCAAGTTAAACCACCACCAGTCCTCTCTGTTTAATAAGAGAGCAGTCTGTGGTCTGGTAAGACTATGATGACTCACTCATGTTTGAGAGAATGAGGTGCTCCCTCAGTAGGAGGATGAATCGTGTTTGTGGCATGAACCTGCACCAAGAGTCCTGTTAGCTCGGGATGCTGTCATAATGCAGGTACCACACAGTTGCCCTATAATGCTAAACGCATTGAGCAGCCTTCCTTTTCCTTCAGGCAAGGATTCCTGTACACTGGGACAGACATGATCCCTGACTGAGTCTCTCCATTATTTTTCATGAGTCACTCTTGGTTCCTCACATGTTTGGTGATTGATTTCGACTTGGGAATAAGATCGTTTTATGGTCCCATCTCTGTGCCACAATTGCTTCACTCGTATGACACCATCTTACAATAAAAATGCACTGATTAACCAGGAGTTAAATTTGGTGCCTATTCAGGAAGTGGGAAATGCAAAGCCAGATAGAATTTGCTAATGTCCTCACCAAGTGTGCCCTCCCTTTGAAAGTTGCTTCATGTTCTGGACACAGCAGGATCCAAAGCTGCTCTTCAGGAACATATTTTCTAAATTTCTTCCCCTTCTTGGCTCCACTGGTTTTGAAGAGACAGCCCCATCTAGTCTTCACACTCAACAGATCACCTTCCACCAATGATGTTGGTATCTTCGCTCTTTTTCTGCTTGAACCACCTTCTTCCTGACACACTCTCCTGCAGAATATTCAACAACTACTCATTCACCTCCGGCTAACCCACTATTGTGATCCTAAACCCTGCTTCCAGAGGAGTGAAAGCAATCTCTCTGCAGAACTAAAGTTAGATTAACAGTCTGGAAGACTGTCATTGAACTATCAGCACCTACAATTGTTAACATTATTCATCATCCATTTCCTTTGTGTTATAAAAGTAATAATTACTCCTAATGTATTGAATAATCAGAGGAATGTTTTTGTTCAACTGTAGTCTAGTGAGATGTACATGATTGCAGGGAGAGTGAATCGATTAATGGGGTATCTTCTGCCCAAACTGATAGGTTTGAAATTTCTTTCCTCTTCAATATGAGAATATCACATTTTAGCCAAAACAAATTCTGCTACTTCCAAGTAAACAATTCATTACCTCAGGTCTAGTTGTCAATTCATGATCTATAGTCATGCTTCGAAAAGTATCCTCCAGGGCACTGTCAGAGAAGTGAATAGAGCTGTCAAATCTCAAATGGCTGATCTGCAATCCTTGTTGCCATATCTCATCCCTCAGTTTATTAATAATACTGTCCTTCCTTTTATTTTCAGCTTCCATCTCTTTGAATGTTTCTATCTTCTCTTGCAGTGCAATGATTGTCTCTGCCTAAATCAAGTGAATTAAACACAGATAGTTCAGAAGCCAGTTAAAAACAATCAGACTTGGCACACAGATTGAAATTTAACTTCCCTTTTCCATATAAGTATAGATTATTTATAAAAAGGACGTGAAATAACAGTTCAAATTCAACTTCACATAAACTGTTCCATTTCAGTCAGTTATACCATGTGGCATTCTGACCTACCTCACTACATTTACAATGACACTGCCTCTCTAGCTCGGTTTCTATTTTAAGCAGAGAGTGGGTATAGGGTCCTTCTCAGCGTGGCAGCTGGTGACAAGTGGTGTTCAGCAAGGCTCAGTGCTGGGCCCACAAACTTTCACTTTATACATTAATGATCTAGATGAAGGAACTGAGGGTATTCTGGCTAAGTTTGCAGATGATACAAAGATAGGTAGAGAGACAGGTAGCATTGAGGAGGTGGAGAGGCTGCAGAAGGATTTGGACAGGTTAGGAGAGTGAGCAGAGAAGTGGCAGATGGAGTACAACATGGGAAAGTGTGAGATCATGCACCTTCGTAGGAAGAATAGAGGCACGGACTATTTTCTAAATGGGGAGAAAAATCAGAAGTCTGAAGTGCAAAGAGACTTGGAACTTCTAGTCCAGGATTCTCTCAAGGTAAACTTGCACGTTGAGTCAATAGTTAGGAAGGCAATTGCAATGATGGCATTTATTTTGAGAGGACTAGAATATTAAAGCAGGGATGTACTTCTGAGGCTTTATAAAGCTCTGGTCAGACCACATTTGGACTGTTGTGTGCAGTTTTGGGCCCATATCTCACGAAGGATGCACTGGTCCTGGAGCGTGTTCAGAGGAGGTTCACGAAAATGGTCCCAGGAATGAAAAACTTAACATCTGAGGAACATTTGAGGGCTCTGGGTTTATACGTGATGGAGTTTAGAAGGATGAGGGGGATCTAATTGAAACATACAGAATACTGAATGCCCTGAACAGAGGAGATGTTGGGAAGATGTTTCCATTGGTCGGAGAGGCTACAAAGACACAGCCTTAGAATAAAGGGAAGACCTTTTAGAATGGAAATAAGGAGAAATTTCTTTAGTCAGTGAGTGGTGAATCTATGGAATTCATTGCCACAGAAGGCTGTGGAGGCCAGGTCACTGAGTATATTTACGCCAGAGGTAAATAGGTTCTTGAGTATCAAGGGGTTCAAAGGTTACTGTGAGAAAGGGGAGAATGGGGTTGAGAAACTTATCAGCCATGGTTGAATGGCAGAGCAGGCTCGATGGGCTGAATGGCCTAATTTCTGCTCCTATATCCTATGGTCTTGTAGTATACATTCTCTGGTACAGATGGTCCAGGGGTGTTTACATGGGTTCCAGCCTCTCAGTGTACCATGGCTGAAAGACCATGCTGTGGTAGCTATTCTAAGTTTTAGTACATCTCTCAGCAACACTCTGGCAGTTGCTGGCACTGGAGGACCAGCAGGTTTCAGGAAGATGAAAACGTAATTTTCAAAGGGGTTGAAATTTAAAGACTAGCAGTGAATGCGGAAGAATTATAACAAGGGGAATTGTGCATTAACAATTCTTTCTGAAAGCACTTTATAAAACATAGGGTAAAATGGCAACCTTATACTCATTGCTAGGACTTGTTGAAAGTTACAAACCTTTGATAATACAACAATAGGCAGGCTGCTTAAAATCTGAGTATAATTATCCCAGGACTGAGTTAACATCTTCAGGTATGGAGAAATGGGAAAATTTGCAAGGGAAAAGATTTGACTATACATCCCCCAAACACTGTCTAAAATACAGAAAACTGCGGCAGGTTACTATGGCACCCAGACACACCAAAGCTTTCACAAACCATGAAATACTTAGAAATGCATCACAGATCTAGTCCTTTAATCTAATCCCTGTAATCTGCATTTCCTATGGCCAATCCACCCTAACCTGCACATCTTTGGATTGTGACAGGAAACTGGAACACCTAGCGGAAACCCACGCAGACATGGGGAGAATGTGCAAACTCCACACAGACAGTCATCCGAGGCTGGAATTGAACCTGGGTCCCTAGTGCTCTGTGTTGTGAAGGAGCTCAGTAAACAAGATAAATGACCCAATAACTGATCTCAAATTCAAATCACCAGATTGGAATATGATTTTTAAAGGGGTAATTAAATCACAGCAAGAAAGTTGCACAAGGAAAATATATATTTCTTTGCAACATTATATTTTGGATGTGACCAATTGCAAAATGAATGTCCAATTACAGTTGTCAGAATTTCTCCTCAAGTTGTCAATTTACTGTTGCCTCTGCTGAGACAATATGGTATAGCAGCAACACAATCAGAATACATGAGCTGCTGAGAAAGGAGGGAGCCCTAGCTTTTCAGAATCCCCCACAGTCAACAATAGCTTGAATTTGTATAGCCCCTTTAGTACCAGAAAACATGCCAAAAGATCATATGTTTCTCTGAACAGACAAATTTTGACACTGAGCAATAGGACAGAGCAGCAGAGGTAGGCCATTCCCCTCCTGGGTAAGTGTTGGGGGTCAGCGTATGTTTGGGACACAGCAGTGATGATGGAGCAGGACATGGCGTGGTTTAGAATATAGGCAGCAGAGCATTGTATGAGTTAAAGTTGCAGGTGGGAGTTGGTTTGCAGGGAGTCAAACAGGAGAGGACTG
This sequence comes from Chiloscyllium plagiosum, assembly GCF_037043375.1. Taxonomy (NCBI): domain Eukaryota; kingdom Metazoa; phylum Chordata; class Chondrichthyes; order Orectolobiformes; family Hemiscylliidae; genus Chiloscyllium; species Chiloscyllium plagiosum. The sequence continues at coordinate 2,953,297 of NW_028270175.1, forward strand.
CAACAGTTGAGTCTGGAGGTGAAACAGACATCGATCATGGTGTTGGTAACAGCAGGACAGACTGCCGGAGTATAATCAGGCAATGCTATTGAGGTGGAAAGCAGGTGATTCTGTGATGTAGAGAATACAGGGTCAGAAACATACGCTAGTCAACTGAAGCAACACGTTGAGGTTGCTAACAGGCAGCTTTGACTGGAGTCAGCGGCTATTGAATCAAAAGTGAGGCTGCAGAATTTGTGACAGTGGCTGAAGATGATGACTTTAGCAGTGTTTGACTGGGGAAATTGAGGCTTATTTTGGGTTAGATGTCAGTCAAGGTGGAAGGATTAAGAGACATTGGAGGGATAAAGGCAGGGGTCATCATTATATAGCCCTCCAGCAATCCATGATCAGCAACATCGTTCAGTCAGTGAAATTAGTCTCATCTTAGTTATATTTCTGTGAAGAGGTGCAGAGACACTCTGGACTATGAATGGGAGACTATTTCCAAGTTTAACAAGAACCAGTTCCTTTCTCAAAAGGAACCAACTTGGAAGAAGCTCCTGTATGAAGGAACACAATTTTTCAAGAAGGCAAGAGGAAATACAGGAAAGGAGTGCCAGTGATGCAAAGGCCAAGACCCAATCCCACTTCCCAGAAGCACCTGTCAAACACGTGGTGGGAGAAGTGGCTCTAGGATCAGGCTCATCATCCACAGAAGAACGCACAGATCCCAGGAGCAGTGGGACAGAATTTCCGAGGTGGACAATCAGACTCGCTAGTGGCTGCCGATGATCATAGTGTCAGTTATTTATAAATGTTGCACCATGAACAAAGTATTTTCTCTACTACCTGTGAATAGAAACATTAGTTTTTTGCTTTTGTGAATTTCAATTTCTCACCTGTGACTTTATAGTATTAATGTCACTGGCTTTTTTCAGTTGCTGGTTTAAATCAGTAATTTCAGCTTGCAGGCTTTTAATTATGTCATCCTTCCTTAAAGATTCAGCCTCAAAATGAGACAGTTTCTTTACCTTTTCTTCCAACATCAAGACACATTTTTCCTGTTTCATGAGAGAAAAGTCAGATTACTCTGATGATGGCAATGAGCTCAAGACTATTTCTGGATATCTTGCTGTAAGGACTCTCTCAGGAAATAAATTGCTAATCAATGGCAAAATAATTCAACAGGAGGATGTTTAGAACCAAATAACAAATTGTAGATAACACTTATCCATTTTAACTGGGTTAGTTATTGAAAATTGTGAAGAATTAATTAAGCACTCAGTAAAGCATTGAATGAAAAGGGGGCACATCTCTTCCAAATCCCTGACTTAATCCTGAGTTTAGACACTGAACAAGTTTTATATGTTGGATGGATAGTTAATGCACATACAGTTCTAACTTGTTATTTCATTTGATAAAGATTTAGAGACTTTGGATCATTTTAAAGGCTCATTATTCAGTATGTGATGGATATGAAACATAATGGAGATTCAACTCCATGACTGTTGGTTTACTAAAAGTTTATTTGGACTCTCTCTCCATAAGATTTTGGAGTTTTGCTTTCATAGAGAGACTGACAGTGAGCAATCTCTCAACATCGACTTCTTGCATGAGTGCAACTCAGAGGTACAATGCTCACAGTGTTTCTGTGGGTCTGCAGAATAATAGGCCAATCCCAATGAGCTCACCAATCACATACATCATCAGTGATGCCTTCCGGAATAGAATGATACTTGGAGCTAGGAGCTTGCCCAAGAGGGATGCTGTCACCAACTCACTCATATGTATCACCTCAAAGTTTCCAACAGGAAGAGACTCACTGCACCAGACCCCACAGGAAATCTTCTGGAAGATATAGCTTCTGATGACCAATCACCTGGAGTCAGGAACCTGCAGGAGACACCTCCACCTCAGGAGTTCGAGTCAGAGACTTTCGATGGGTTATGACTGTCCTTGCTTAATAGTTACCCTAACTCCTAAATAACTATTTAACTGATTGCCCCAGTCACAACCAACAGACACCCAATTACATCCCCCTACAGACACTCAAACCCCTCCCCACTCTTGGTACAGCTCCACAATTGTCCCCTTACCCCTCCTGGGATATCTCAGCCACAGTGTAAATTCAGTTAACTGTATGGAGCATTTGATTGGTCATTTCACATTGCTAGAAGACTGTGTATTTTAGAGACAGCAGCTTCTCACAGCAATGAAATCTTATAAATATGCCAAGTAACAAATGTAACAAGTAACAGTGGGCCTGATCTTGCCTTGTACACAATAGGCTGAGAATATGCAAAGTTCTCTCTTTGTCTTGTGCTGCTTTCTTTACCAAACTTTGTCCTCTTTCACTTCCCCTTCCCTAACTTCTCCTTGAGTTTTCTCCACTCCTTTTCATAAGAATGTTGGTGGTAGATTTGTGGGGAAAGTTGAGCCACAATTGCAGGTCAGGTGGTGGTTTATGGAGGAAACATGCCTCTGACCATATATCCAGCCCACCACTCATGCTGTCCTCTGCTTTCATTACACCTCCTGCCACCCAGTTTTCCTCAGACCCTATTCACCATCCCTCCATATCCATCACTCTCTCCACCCCACCCCATTCTCCACCCCCCTGCTCTTTCAATCTTTCCACTCGCTCCCCTCTTGCTATGTTCCCTCCTATGGATTTCCCTCAAAGGCCACGAACAAAGTTTACTTTAGACATTTAAAAGCATCTGACCGAGGATGAAGAGTGACGCCTGCTCGGGATATTAGGGGGCAGGCCAGCAGAGCTTCAGAGAGGAACTCGGGAAGTTTAATTCCCCAGCTTGACACGCCCCTCACCATAAGGACAGCCTGACTATCAGACAAAATCTCGGGTTGCCCTCTATAAAACATGAGAGCAGATTAAACCTTAGATTACCAGTTTGTGAACACACTTACAGTGAAAACTCGCATCCTGGGAGCACTGTGGATACCTTTCTCCTGCTTCAAGATTACTCAAACATTACTTTCCTTCCATGATGGGATGTCATTCCAATTTGGTTTCTAAATGTCCTCAAGTATGCACCCATGTTAAAATTCCCTCCACTGTGCATCTTTCTCTAAGTGGATCAGTTCCTTGCTCTCTGTCTCACTGGATTTAACATCGTTTTACCATCATGATAAAATCATTAGGTTTGCTGTTAGCTTCCTTCACTACATCCTCATTTTTATTCAGGAGAGGACAAACACCTCATAGAAATGAAAAGAGCTAGAATGCCACATTCATATAAAAATCACATCATATAACATTAAAATAAACTTCCTGTTTATTGATTCAATGTGCTGTAATCTGAGCTCCAAAGAACAGTCATATTAGACATAAAACATTAATTGTATTTTGCTCTCTCCACAGTTTCTTCAGCACTTCCTGTTTTTATTACAATTGAGGTGGAGCTAATGAGATCTGAATTTCACATTGACCCTTTACTCATTAGCTCTTTACCAAAATCGCCTGTGCATTCCTAAAGAAACTGTAAACACCATAACCAATCCTTCCCAACTCCAGATAAATCTTGGCACAAAAGAATCAACTCTCTGTTAATTTTGACAAGTTTTTTTTGTACCTTTTCATGGATCATGGCAACATGCCAAGGAATGCCATCACTATCAGCACTGAGTTCTATTTGCTCACTGCAGCTTTGTTGTCCTAGGTGAGACACTGAAGTCCCAACTTTACACCGACCTTCAGGTTTGGTTGCGAAGACTGAAGAAGAAACAAAATTCAAAGAAGCAGTGAGGATTGGTCAGTGCCACTGGAAAATGAAACATTGCCAGGTTGAATTATTCCACAGTTTTCCCCTCGATTGGACTCCAGATAATGTTCACTCTTCCATTATTGGCTCAGGCTTGGTGGGCTGAAGGGCCTGTTCCTGGGCTGTAAATTTTCTTTGTTTTGAAAAAAATGCAAAGGCAACATTTCTAGTTTTGACTTTGCGCTTTTTACCAAAACTGAGAGAAACCTCTTCACCTCACAGAATGTCAGTAGTCTGTCACTGCAGTCCACATCATTCTATGGCAGTAATTCTCAGTCCTGGGAGGCACAACAGCTGCTTCTAGCTTCTAAATTATAGAAACGATTCATAACCGGAATCAATTCAGAAAAGCTGTCAAGATTTGAGGCGGGGTACAGTGGAGTATTTCTAGGAACTGATCAGGGGTTCATGATTCAGTTCATAAGGCTCATCAGAGGCGTTTCAGGGATGACCTTACAAAGGTTTTCAAAACACTGGAAGATTTCAAGAGAATCTTTAAGATGAAATCTAATCATTCTGGTGAGTGGCTCAATAACCAGATGTCACAGATTCAAAATTGGCAAACAGGTAGGGCAAAGATAAAAACAAATGTTTTTACTCTGAAACTTCCTGTGTCAAATGAATGAATTGCAATAGGCAACAATAGATCCTAGTGGTCTGGCTTGATTCATTTTAAACTCAATGTCCAATTTATTTGACCAGTACATCACACAATCCCATTTCCTCTCTTAGAAGATATTTCATAGAATCCCTACAGTGTGGAAACAGGCCCTTCGGCCCAACAAGTCCACACCGACCCTCAGAAGAGTATCCCACCCACACCCATTCCCCTACCCCATTACCATATATTTCCCCTGACTAATGCACCTAACCTACATATCTGTGGACATGGTGGGACAATTTAACATGGCCAATCCACCCCAACCTGCATATCTTTGGACTGTGGGAGGAATCTGATGCACCCAGAGGAAACCCACACAGACACGGGGAAAATGTGCAAACTCTACACAGACAGTTGCCTGAGGCAGGAGTCAAGCACTCGTGCTGTTAGGCAGCAGTGCTAACCACTGCGCCACTGTGCCACCCCAATTAGATTTATTCTAATCTGCATCTAGATATGACTACATCTCTAATTATTCCCCACTCTGGCATTTTTCTGTCAAATAACATATGGCTTGCACCTTGTCAGTGAACTCTGGTGATTCTCAGGAGCCCCCTCTCTCTCCGGAGATTTTCGGCTGCATTTTCTGCAGATGAGGACAGTGAGCTGATGAGATATTTCTCCAGACACATTTTACGTATGCATTCTATTGTCAGCAGTATCACTTCAACAGAAACATTCTTACAGTCTTACCAGTTGCTGTGTTTTTAGTATTAATTACTGTTCCCATGGTTTTGATGCCATTCTGAGTGATAAAAAGCAAAAAAAAAGAATTCTTTTAACTCAATCAATCTGCTTTCATTAGCTAAGAGCAAACACAAAGGTTATTGTTCAAGTTTAATGTACTGAATATATGATATGAAATCATCATCAGTGCAATATCTAACAGTACTTCATCAACGATTTATGAAATTTGATTCAACACAATTAAGACATGTATTAACCCTAAGTGTAAGCAACCAAAATGAAAGGGAGTCTTTAGGAATGGGAAAGGGTCATTCAGCAGAACAATTTTGTCTTGCTACAAAAAGATTAACCCCACCAACCTTCCTCCTTCTGTACCTCTCAGTTGGTGCTGTCTATGCAAACACGTTCCTCTAATACACATTGATACTCTCCCCATCAAGGAGAAAGTGAGGGCTGCAGATGCTGGAGATCAGAGCTGAAAATGTGTTGCTGGAAAAGCGCAGCAGGTCAGGCAGCATCCAAGGAACAGGAGAACCGACGTTTCAGGCATAAGCCCTTCTTCAGGGCTTATAAGGGCTTATGCCCAAAACGTCGATTCTCCTGTTCCTTGGATGCTGCCTGACCTGCTGCGCTTTTCCAGCAACACATTTTCTACTCTCCCCATCAAGTCCACAGGCGAGCTGTCCTCGCTGGTCAGAAATTCAATGGCCTTTTCTTAAAATTGGGGCAAGTTCTTTTCACAAGAAGCAAATGGGGGTGAAGTCAATTGTCTGGTTGTTTTAACCCAAAGGTCAAACGCCCCTGAACTCCCCATCATTTCTGTGAGCTGCCTCACTGAGTCTCTAGACACTTAACGATCATACATGCAAAAAAGGGTCAGTAACACCAGAGTCCAACTGGTTTTCTCAATGGAGAAGACACACAAGATAGATACTTTCAAATCAACCTGTTCAGGGATGCTATTACACACCTCTGGAGCAAATGGGACTTGAACCCATGACTCCTTGCCCAAAGGTAGAGTCATGACACCACTGCCACAAGAACTCTACAAAGACAATTTGTAGAGCCTTTGTTCAGAGAGTAGTAGGGGTGTGGAACACAGTGCCTGCAACAGTAGTAGACTCGCCAACTTTAAGGGCATTTAAATAGTCATTGGATAAACACATGGATGAAAATGGAATAGTGTAGGATAGATGGGCTTCAAATTGGCTCCACAGGTGGAGCAATGTCAAGGGCCGAATGGCCTGCACTGCACTTTAATGTTCGATGTTCTATGTTTGATGAGTAAAATAAGATCCCAATCCATCACAGTTGCTCAACGATGCTCATTATGTCCCCATTATCCTATAGTTCTAACACCAGCAATCAGCTATATAACCAGAAAAGTAAATACTGCACATGCTGGCAACAGGAGAGACAAAGAGCCAGCAATACTCTGCAGTTCAGGCAACATCAGTGGTTAAAGTCACAGAGTTAACATTACAGGTTCTGATGAAACACAAATGACCTGAAACATTAACTGTTTCTCTCTCCACTGATGATGCCAGAACTGCAGAGTTTCTCCAGCTCTTTTTGTTTTTATTTCAGTTTCTCAAATGGCTTTTTGAGAGGCTGTAACCGTCAACAAACACTTTAACAATTTAAGGAGGAGAAAAGAAAAATGGGTATTTCCCCCGATACCTGACAGCAACAAGAAGACTAAGATACCTATTTCTAATAATTATTTGTAAGGTGATTATTTGGACGAAAATAATGTGGAAGGGGGAGAAGCAGGAGTTTTACATGCTCATATGAAGTGCTGGTACAGATACAATGGACTGAATGTCCTCCATTTCTGACCCTTCTGTGAGCCTCTAACCCTGACTCTCAACCTCACAACCTCCCTGGCCTGCCAACAGTGGGAATAAGTATCTGATTGGCATTGTTACAGCATTCAACACTTTCCTTCTCAGTAAATACATTTCTCTCACAATGGGGTATTGTAAGAAACAGGGAATGGTATTATGGACAGTGTCCAAAAGCTTCTGAAAGTCAGTGCAAGAGACGTGAAGGTAATACACACAGTCCCCAGGTTGTGAACAGAGGTCTATTCTGGAGTGCATTCACAATTCAATTTGCAGGACAATATAAAGCAGCTGTTTGTAAGTATAGGAAATGGTTGTATGTCAGATCTTTACAATTACACACCAGTCTGGGATCACCTTCATAGGTCAGGCATTTGCAACTCCTTTGTTAAAATGGAGAAACAGATTTTGAGGTTGTCTTTGTAGCGTATGCTGTTAGCGAAATAGTTATTCATTCCATAAGATTCTAAGTGGGATTTATTGTCATTTGTATTCAACCAATAAATACAGTGAAAAGTGTAGTCACCATGCACCGACACCATTTTGAGTTGTAGAAGATATTCAGGTATAACAGGCTTTCTCCCTTCCTGTGCTCTGCTCAACATCAGGGTCAGGAAGGTGGGGGTCTTCACAACAGGCTCCATGCCCACCAATGCTCCCGCATCACAGACCATTCCAGGTGTCCTGCTCCAGGTGCACCATCACTGCCATCGCTCCGATGCAAAGAACACCATACCATGCCCACCATGCCGTCGCTGATTCACCACACTCTTGGTGATCCACCGGAGTACAGATTTGGGCCTACTGCATCGTCACAGCTGAAACCCAATGTCCCAACTCCGACTAGACAGCCTTCTCCGTTGACCGCAGAGGCCATGCTGCCATCACCGCCATTTGAAAGTCAGTGCCGCCACCCCCTCGGGTCCTGTGTCAGGCCCACCAACATCGATGTCACCATGTTCCGGCACCATCTCTCACTCACCGCCCCACACTCACTGCCACTGTGAACTAACTGTGAATCTGGCATCACACATAAACCAGACCAGGCAAGGATTTGAAACGTTGATTTTCCTGCTCCTCGGATGCTGCCTGACGTGCTGTGCTTTTCCAGCAACACCTTCTTGACTCTAATATCCAGCATGTGCAGACCTCACTTTCGCCTAAGGATTTCATTATGACAAGGGATCACCTGCTTAAAACTGAGATGACAAAGAGTCCACAAAACTGTATCTTTGAGTATTTAAGATAGATCCGGTTTGATTCTTGACTCTCGTGGAAGGCTATTGGGGGGATGTAGGAATGTGTATTTGAAATTACAATCAGATCAGCTGTGATCCTACTGAATGTCAGAGCAGCCTTGAAGAGCTGAATGATCTCGTCCTGTTCCTTGTTTGTATATTGATATGAACTGAGCAACTTAAAACACAGCAACATTCAAGCACACTTGGCTTTTGATTTCTTTTTTAATTGAACGTATTTTTCTCATCAACCTGTTCACCGATATTATGACATATCTCTGGAACAGGTGGATCTTAAAGCTGAGCCTGCTGCACTAGGGGTAGAGATGCCTGTCCTCGAATGCTGCCTGAATTGCTGTGCTCTTCCAGCACCACTGATCCAGAATCTGGTTTCCAGCATCTGCAGTCATTGTTTTTACCTCGTAGAGATGCCACCACCATGCCACAAGAGGAACCCCCCACTTGTATTTTGAAAAGCTGCACTCTGATTTACAAGCACCGAGACCCCCCCGCTCCCCCACTAACCCCAAAAACTCATTAGGTTAATTTCCCACAGGAGTCGAACAGAAGGTGGTCTCTTTTCTAACAGCCTCAGCAGCAGGCCCAACGCATAGGTGTCAATCCGGTGGAACTCAGCAAGCAGAACTCTGGCCTACTCCTTCCTCACCTCTAATATTCTCATTTTAACTGACCCTTTCTTCTCTCGCCCTACTCTATATTTGACCACAGTGTTAAGGTGAACAACTTGCTGATTCAGAGGATTTGTCTTGCAGTGATGTGGTGAACTTCAAAAAGAAATGTAACACCTAAATACTGTAGCTGCTTTATTTGCAGGGATGAGATTAACAAAATTTTCACACCTTTAATTTTGCACCCAGACATACACTTGCCATTTTTAACATGTGTAAAAATCCATTTTCCATGGTTTAACCTTGTATGTCAAAACAGCGGAAATTGGGAACCATGAAAAGCTTGATCCTACATCAGACTGTTGGATAAAGATTAAAATAATATGATTGAGAAAAGTTATTACCATTAACGCACCTGCTTAAGGGCTTGTTTTGTTGCATCTTTGTTTCTTTCCTGCTTGTCCACTGTCTGAGGTTGATGGACAGTTCTTGTAAAAGCAGAAAACCTCCGCATCTTCAGGAGGGAGCTGTTGGCCAGCCTTTCCTTATGAAGTGCTTACAGATCCTTAACCTCACTCTGAAATATCACCACACATAAGTAAAGATCTGCAGTTGTCAGATGCAGAAGCAATAAACTGTTTATGGTACCAACAAACTGCTCCAGTTGCAAAATCAGCCAATAATTGGGTGACACAATATCTGTTATTTTGTATTTCTTGCTTTTTTTCACAGAGTATTGAATTTTTTTTCTATTCATGGGATGAGGACATTACTGGCTATAGCAGCATTTGTTGCCCATCCCTAATTGCCCAGAGGGTTTGGAGTCACATGTAGGCCCAGTAAGGATGGCAGTTTCTTTCCCTAAAGGGCATTGGTGAAGGCGATGGGTTTTTCTGACAGTTGGCACATGGTCATCATTAGGACACTTAATTCCATATTTTTAAAAAAATTGAATTCAAATTTTACCACCCGCTCTGTTGGGATTTGAACTCAAATCCCCAGAGCATTACCTGGGTCAATAATACCACCATCACCTCCCCCCAGGTTGTGACAACCTACTTCAAGGTAAACCCCACTTGGATCATGCAGCCTGTTCCTGTGCAACGCAATTTACCACAAGGTGCCAACTAATCAACATTTGCCTTCATTCTATTAACATTGAACAAAGAACTTCCATAATCCAGTCCCTTGGAAGGGGAACTCTGTTATCATTCTGGTCATTTTCTCAGGGTGGGAATTCAGTCCTCATGATTGGTTGTGAACTGTGAACCTCTGTAAAGAGCCCTCCATGATTGTATTAATATCTGAGCAAGGCACAATGGAATGAGTGCAGGCAATACATGCGAATGAACTGGCCGGAGAGAGGTTGTTGTATCTACCTTACCAAGGCAGAACAACCCCCCCCCCCCGGTGAAGTTAAAATATATTATCCACATGCAATAATAATGATATCTACTCTGTTACATTGTGGAATGGTTCATGAAGTTTAGATTAATTCTCAGCAGGGAACTTGCATTAATAACATACATGACAGGACAATTTAGCAAAATGGTACAAGTCTAAACATTTGGATAAGAATTTTTGACTTTCAAAATTCAAAGTGATTTTTCATTTTGAAGCCTTTCCCTGTTGTGTGAATGCACCTGTTGTAATCTCTCGTATCTCAGGCAATGGGCCGAATGGCCTCCTGTTGGCAGTCAGGTGGTGGCAGAGTAATGTCCTGCAGTGACTTGGGGCAACTGCTTCTCAATGAGAGCCCCAGCAGGAACAGAAATGAGGGCGGAGTTGTGTTGCACAGCAACCAGCACCTGGGGCAATTCATAAATGAAATGTGTGGGTGTGGACATTACGGGGAAAGTCTGTCCCCACCCCACGCCATCCCTCCCCCAAACAGACACTCCCCTCCTTGTCCCCCTCCTCCATCACATCCATCCTTTGCCCTGCAAGGAGGGAAGGAAAAGGCACTCTCTTGGTGCTGGTGATCAGCTCTAAGAAGGACCAAAACAAAGCTCCCACTCAGATGCCAGTCTCTCTCTCTCTCTCTCTCTCTCTCTCTCAGACACACACACAGACACACACACAATGCCCAGTTGCAATTGACTGACTTATAGACATTGATAGCATTCAGACTTAGTGTCAGTGTCTCCTTTACCTTTTGCTGGGCTGCTTTTAGTGGTATCTTCATGTTTGGTTGCACCACATGTTTCATATTGTTACATAGTGGTGTGTTTGTGATGCCTTTAAGATGGCACATCTTTAGCCAGTTCCAGCTGGGTGACATTTGGATGACTCAGTACCAATCCTGCAGGAGCATCTAAACAGCTCCATTGAAAAGGAGGGAACTCAGGTCTGGAAATTCTCAGGATCACTCAAGTCAACAGTGGCAGGAAACTCAGTTTGAAGTAGGATCGTAAGAACTAGAAGCAGGTGTAGGTCATTCGGCCCGTCGAGCTTGCTCCACCTTTCAGTCAGATCATGGAAGCTCTAATTGAGACCTTAACTCCAGTGTACTGCTCTCTTATGCTTTAAGTGTGAAGTGTCCCTTTGGAATGGTATAACCATAGCATAACCCTTGATTTCCTTGTCAATCAAATATCTATCTCACTCAACCTTGAATATATTTGCTGACCCAGCCTCCACTGCTCACTGATGAAGAGATTTCCAAAGAGACTAACAACCATCTGAGAGAAGACATTCCTCCTCATTTCTGCCTTAAATGGGAGACCCCTATGTCCTGGGTCTGGATTTCTCCATGAGGGCGAAACATTCTCTCAGCATCTACCCTGTCAAACCTCTGCAGAATCACATACGCTTCAATATGAATGCCTGTTAAAATCATAGAATTCCTACAGTGTGGGAGCAGAC